>NC_052311.1:60533037-60873127 GCF_016432855.1 Salvelinus namaycush
GTAGCCATGGCGACAGGAGCACATGTAGGAGCCCAGGGTGTTGTGGCAGAGCTGGGAGCAGAGTGGACCAGAACCATCCTCAGGGTCTGGAGCTGAACACTCATCTATGTCTGGGAGAGGGATGGTGAGAAGGATGGAGAAGAGAGGTGGAGGGATGGAGAGAGGGATGGAGAAGAGAGGTGGAGGGATGGAGGGAGGGATGGAGAAGAGAGGTGGAGGGATGGAGAGAGGGATGGAGAAGAGAGGTGGAGGTATGGAGAGAGGGATGGAGAAGAGAGGTGGAGGGATGGAGAGAGGGATGGAGAAGAGAGGTGGAGGGATGGAGGGAGGGATGGAGAAGAGAGGTGGAGGGATGGAGAGAGGGATGGAGAAGAGAGGTGGAGGGGTGGAGAGTGGGATGGAGAAGAGAGGTAGAGGGATGGAGAGAGGGATGGAGAAGAGAGATGGAGGGATGGAGAGAGGGATGGAGAAGAGAGATGGAGGGATGGAGAGAGGGATGGAGAAGAGAGATGGAGGGATGGAGAGAGGGATGGAGAAGAGAGGTGGAGGGATGGAGAGAGGGATGGAGAAGAGAGATGGAGGGATGGAGAGAGGGATGGAGAAGAGAGATGGAGGGATGGAGAGAGGGATGGAGAAGAGAGATGGAGGGATGGAGAGAGGGATGGAGAAGAGAGGTGGAGGGATGGAGAGAGGGATGGAGAAGAGAGGTGGAGGGATGGAGAGAGGGATGGAGAAGAGAGGTGGAGGGAAGGAGAAGAGAGGTGGAGGGAAGGAGAGAGAGATGGAGAAGAGAGATGGAGGGATGGAGAGAGGGATGGAGAAGAGAGGTGGAGGGATGGAGGGAGGGATGGAGAAGAGAGGTGGAGGGATGGAGAGAGGGATGGAGAAGAGAGATGGAGGGATGGAGAGAGGGATGGAGAAGAGAGGTGGAGGGATGGAGAGAGGGATGGAGAAGAGAGGTGGAGGGATGGAGAGAGGGATGGAGAAGAGAGGTGGAGGGAAGGAGAGAGAGATTGAGAAGAGAGGTGGAGGGAAGGAGAGAGGGATGGAGAAGAGAGGTGGAGGGAAGGAGAGAGAGATGGAGAAGAGAGGTGAAGGGAAGGAGATAGGTGGGGGTGTAGCTTAGCATCACATCGTGATGTCACCTTCCCTGAGACTTTCCTGGGGTTTGTGGTTTAACAGTGTTGTACGGTTGGCTTGGATTATGTATTAATGTTGTGAGCAGGGCATCTGATCCTCTAGTGGGGTTGCTACCTTTGGCCTGATAATGGGCAGAGAAGCCGAGGTGCTGGTGTGGCTCAGGGTTCGTGTCGTCTGTCTGAAGGACCAGGGTGAGCCTGTTGCCTGGAGACAAGAGTGGCCGGTTGCCTGGGTGATGTCCATCAGCAGAATTCTCCTGACCACAGAACTTTGCAAGGACCTTCTTGTCATATAAAACCTGGAATGACGGAGTGAAGAAGGTTCTTGGACATATTTCAATATCGGTAAGAAACATTTAATACATCCTACATTTTATAATAAGGTGTCAAAGTGTTGTTTTGAAGTCCACTGACCGTGAGTGAGTCGTAGTAGCAGTCGGCTGACGGCTCGATGTCCAGATGAGTGAAGCTGAGCTGGAGCTGGTAGCCCTCAGGTACACTGAGGTCCCACTGTTGTGACAGGGCAGCAGGGTACGGCTGGGGGAACTGGGGGGACTGGACCACCCCATGTAGGGCTGGCAGGGACCGGGCCAACCGCCAACACTCACACACAGACACACACAGCAGCCTGGAGCAGAGCAACACAGGGAGAGAGGGCTGAGATGGGAGGTATAGGAGGAGTTGTGTGTCACAACGAGGTAAATACAGCCCCTTGAAACATGTCTGTATGATGACTGATCAGAAAGAGAGCTATTTTCTGATCTGTGACCAGGAAGCAGAAGAAAACATAACCCAATGATGCTGTAGGAATCATATGTTCTTATCATCCTTCAAGATGAAGGCTCAATAAAGGTTAAAACCACTGGCGATGCTGCGTAATATAAACAAACAGGTTATACTTCATTTGAACTCTTTCTCACACGTGCTAGTCACATTACACAATGTACTAGTATGGAATAAATGGCATACACCTTCACGGCAGCTGGTCTGATTATGACAACTGACTTTACACACTCACTTAAGCAGTTGTTGTTTACGTTCACTTAGCTATAGCCAATGGGTTCAAGTACAGTGTAACCAAACAAACTCACCAGATGAACGGAGGGGTCCAGTCCATGTTGAAGGTCCTGGCTACAAATGTTTCTGTTGTTATTGTTTTACTGTTGTGTGGCTATTGCTCACATGCATTAGACTTGAATTCCCTGCAGTCTGTGTGTCCCAATAGAGACCTATGGTGAGGTATTATGCTAGACTACGAGTCTAAAAGTCATGTTAAAACCTGCTCTGTTTGACTTGGCTGAAATAGACGAATGAGAAGGGGGAACGCGAGAGAGAGAGAGAGTGAAAGAGACCGAGAGACAGAGAGGGAGAGAGACAGAGTATTGGTGGTGGTGGAGTTAAAAGACTACAATTGACCAGTTCTTAAAGGTAAAACCTTTTTTTACGTTAATGTCGAAAATGAAACCTATAAAAGACAGAATGCATATCTACCAGAGGTTGGAGGGGGGATGGGGCGCAGGGGAAAGGGGGTAGAGGGGGAGGAAGGGGCAGAAAAGAGGAGGGAGGAGAGCGAGAGAATGGGAGGAAAGTGTTGTGTGTTCAGTACTCTTCCCGTAAATTCTGTTTGAATAGTTTGTTTTGTTTACACATAGGGACAAACTCCATGCTGGCCTGGGTATGTCAGTTCAGGTCACATGATGCAGGGATGTACTGTAGTGCTGCTACGCTGTTGACCTTTTCATGAAGAACACACTGTACACTCAATACTATCCACTATGGCATTCAGATGATCTACCTTTTTTAAACTACATCCCTGGTCATGTGTAGTTATGGGATATGACAGCCTACAGTGTGTTAGATAGATGAGACCCTGATGAAGGCAGCTTAGCTGTGGAAACGTTGGTATTTAGTGCATTCGTTGCATCGGAGCCTCGGAAATGTGTCCAGCTTTTCTTTTCTAAGACTACAGTGTGTTGTCATCATAAATGCAATATTGGTAATATATTGTGAGATTCATTTGAAAGTATGTCAAATAAATAGAGGTTCCATGTTTAATGGACACAAAAAGCGAGATGCTGAGAGAACAGATGTCATTGATTGCCACTACAACTTATATTGGTCTAGTTCTCCTTCATGGTCTTCTTGGTCAAGCGGATGTAGTTAGCCACGTGGGTATTTACCCCATATTGGCCAGGTCATACAAGAGAGAATAAAGTAGACGGCACACGTCAAACGTTTGATTTATGACCCTATGTCCGGATGACCTGTGCATGCCCATATTTGGGCATCCGGTCAGGACATCCCGTCGGGAAGTGATCACGTGCTTATGCCCATATATGGGCATCCTGTTCCTGTTCTCACGCCTTAGAGTGAGTGCGAAAATATGTATATAATGCCTTTGAAGTTGTCATGATGATTGATGTCTAGGGACCTCTTTGAACTGGTGGGGGATGAACATTCCAAAGAATATGGCCCCCCCACCCCCTGTTTTATTGACCTTAGGGCTGTTGTCTATGAAACACGAATGTCCTGGGGTATTAGGGTTGGCAGACGCATTATAAATAAAGCCCAGAACAAGACATGCGGCCCCAGAACACTAAACAAGATTTTAAAAATCAGCATGGATTTTGTGATCAGTGGCAAAGCAGTGATGACTGTAACAGCGGAAGCAGGACCGCGGTTGAAACATAGAGAAAGGGCCAAGTATAAAGCCACAATATACGATGCGCCAAAGAAGCGGTTTCTAAGTGTGTATAGAACCCAAATACCGCCCGCAACTGCGCTGAAAGATCAAGTGCTGATGTCTAATGGACATCAATGGGGGTATCGGTTTGAATACCTGGCCTGTAGAGTGAACCTCTATACGGTAGCCGAAGAAGAAGAATATACAGACCAGACTTTAGGAGTGGACTACGGGCTTGAAGACTGGACGGTTTTTCGCAAGGTTGTATGTCCCGAACTGAGACTTATCACCAAGGGGTATAGCGTGTTCACAGGCTACGAGACCCGTTGGGAAGGTACCCCTGACTCCTCAGGAAGAATATTTCACAGGGTGAAAATACAAAGAAAGAATGGACTTCCATGTGGGTGCGTGGCGTTCTAGATCAGCAACGAGAAAATCCGCAACGAAAACAACAGTGATGGTGGCCTGACTGGGGATTTTAGGTTGCGTATGCTTATTCCTTTTAAAAGTTGGGATCTAATGGAATTGAAAATGTTACAGTTGTTGGACGCTCTTTTTGTACAGAGCCAACAGTGGCAGAGCATTGTTCATGTAAAGAAGTGCATAATATATATGAATACTGAGGATTATGATTCAAAGGAGCCCCAAGAAGGTACATCCTCAGAAGGGCCAGCCCCCGAAGAAAACTAAGTACGCGGCTGCGTTAACCACACACTGATACCCAAAGAACTGGTTCAACAATAAAAGGAGTGCCCTTAAAGCCTCCAGTCTTTCTTTTCATCATACACCATGGATATTCATACAACATACCAGGACTCCGATACGACATGGGGGCCAGACCCTAAGGACTCTATGCCTCGCAGCCCGACATTCTACTCCCCCCTGGCAAGACCCACGACACCCCCTACATGTACACAGCCTGAGGATGTGTTTGATGGGGTGGTCAGTACTATTTTTGTGGACACCATCAAGGCCTCTGTAGCCACACTTTTAGACGTGGTGATTGGAGAATATATAAGATAAAAATGCATCGGTTGTGAGATCAATCACCCCAGCCAGCGCCGTCATCCGTGCCTATACGACCCGCCAAGATACTACTTCTTCAACCATTTTGAGGAGCTGGTGAAAAGACTGTGGTCCTGCAGGTTTATACCATCGCTGGTCAGAGCCCTGGAGTCTATGGGTCTTGTGCCGTCTATTCCCAGAGTTTACGGGGTAACCGAGGCTTTCCTACATGAACTGAAGGAGGCAATCTACATCCACGAGAAACTCAAAGAAATCCGACACACCCTGGTGGACAACAATAAATACCGGGAAGCTGTGGTGGCTGATGTGATGACTTTCTGGCTCAATAAACCCCAAGAGACCGAGTGACATTTTGTTATTTAGATGTAAAGCAATGGGTAACTATGTGTATACGATGTTAGAGAGAATAAATAATTTTTTTCTTTTGAGAGAACTTACAAATGTTATGCATCAAATGATTGAAAATAAAGTGAGCAATGTATCGTTCTACACAACACACAATGCCTGGGTTAATGTAGAGCGTGTGCTGAAAATGGAACAAATCATGAATCATGTACAACATACGGGCGAGAGTCTGCAATGGACACAACTGGTATCCTGTCTTGTGGATGATTCTGAAGAACTAGAAACAACCCTGTCTAAGATTTTACTTTATTTGTTTGAAACACCATTTCATTGTAACGTGTATCATATTTGTTGTTTATGTGCTTATATATCGGACGTGTGTGTTTTAAAAATTGTATTAAAACATGTATATCCTGCAACGAATCCTGAATTGTCTGTATACGTAATACTTGAAGCATGCATAAAATAAAAAATCTAAAATGAAAATGAAATGTTGTCGTTATTTGAAAGTGGCTCATTAACTTTATTGTACCTCAGCGAGGCAAGAAGGATGGCGGAGCAGATGTTGAAAAACATTTATTATAATCCCTCTAACCCTGGGACTTATGGGGGTAAAGAGCGTTTCCAGAGAGCTATAGCCGAAGAAACAGGTAGCCTGTTAAGCGATGCTAAAGTGAATGAGTGGTTATCAGAGCAGGATGCATATACTCTACATAAACCTGTAAGAAAACTATTTCTGAGAAATATAGTTTTTTCTACTCATCCCTTGTCCCAATTTTAGGCGGATCTATGTGACATGCAGGCCCTTGCAGATAAAAATGATGGAAATTGCTACATGCTAATGGTTATAGATATTTTCTCTAAAATAGCATTTGTAAAGGGCTTAAAAAATATGAGCGGGGCAGAGGTGACCCGGGCCTTTGACTCTATCTTGAAGGAAGGAGGAGCCCCCAAGAAAGTGCAGACTGATGGCGGAAAATAATTTTTTAATAATACTTTTCAGAAACTCATGAAGAAGCACAATATAGTACATTTTGCTACAGGCTCAGATTTGAAAGCTTCAGTTGTTGAACGCTTTAACAGAACTCTGAAGGAGCGGATGTGGAGATATTTTACAGCTCACAACACGCATAGATATATCGATATAGTTCAAGATTTAGTAAAGGGGTACAACAACAGCTACCATAAGAGTATACGTATGAAGCCCTCCCAGGTCTCTTCTGAAAACTCTTTTCAAGTCTTTAAAATTCTGTATGGTTTGTTCCCCCTTCGCCGTAAGAAAAAAAATATTTTTCAATTCATAGAGGGGGACTTGGTGCGTATATCCAAGTTGAGGGGTGTTTTCGACAAAGAATATGAGCAAGGTTACAGTGATGAGGTGTTCACCGTTACCGAATGTCTACCGCGCATACCCCCTGTCTACAAGTTAAAAGATTATGACGGGGAGTTATAGAGGGATCTTTTTATGAGAAGGAATTACAGAAGGTACAGTTGGGTAAAGACAAAGTCTTTCACATGGAGGAGATTCTAGATCAAAAGAGAGAAAAGGGTAAAAAATGGGTGCTGGTCCACTGGAAAAACTGTCCCCAAAAGTTTAACAGTTGGGTATTAGAGCACGATGTGGTGGAGGCAGCGGGGGTTAACTTAAACCCTCATGCATGATAAATACACCATCATTCGCGTGTACACAGGAGTGCATCATGGAACACAGCGGCTTCTACCTGACTCTCCCCAGTAATGCGTCTGCACATATATATCGTAATAATCAGAGTTCGAATTATATGTAACCAATTTTCCAAAGCCTATAGAGTTATCAGAGGCCTGGGAAGTAGGTCTCAGCGAGATTACATACCCCCATAGTTGGTATAATATCAAAGATAAGGACCGTGATTTTTATTGCAAAAATATATCGGAACCTGCAAAACTTATTAAGCTTAAAAAAGGGTTCTATAGAACCGTCGACAGGATCGTCTCAGAGTTGAATGAACTCCTAACCCTGAACAATATGGAAATATTCCTGATCTATAACCCTATACATAAACGGGTACAAATCTCAGGGGATGCTGACGGGGGTATAAAGACCAGCGCTAATTTAGCCTACATGTTGGGGATGGGTCCCAATAAATGGGCGTATGTGAAAGATAAATTATTCCCATTCCCTGCGGATATACATGCAGGATTTTACAACATATTTCTGTATACCGACATCATATCCTATCAAAGGGTCGGAGACAGTTGTGTGCCCCTCCTGAGAACAGTTCATATAGACGGAAAGGATGGCGATATAGTCACTGTTACCTACGACAAGACACACTACGTACCTATAAGCAAGAAATATATTGAAAACATTCTGGTTGAGCTTAAAACGGATCAGAATGAAAACATCTAATTTACATATGGTAAAACGATTGTAAAACTCCACTTTAGACCCGCCAAAACCTCTCTACATACACTGCTCAAAAAAATAAAGGGAACACTAAAATAACACATCCTAGATCTGAATGAATGAAATATTCTTATTAAATACTTTTTTCTTTACATAGTTGAATGTGCTGACAACAAAATCACACAAAAATGATCATTGGAAATCAAATTTATCAACCCATGGAGGTCTGGATTTGGAGTCACACTCAAAATTAAAGTGGAAAACCACACTACAGGCTGATCCAACTTTGATGTAATGTCCTTAAAACAAGTCAAAATGAGGTTCAGTAGTGTGTGTGGCCTCCACGTGCCTGTATGACCTCCCTACAACGCCTGGGCATGCTCCTGATGAAGTGGCGGATGGTCTCCTGAGGGATCTCCTCCCAGACCTGGACTAAAGCATCCGCCCACTCCTGGACAGTCTGTGGTGCAACGTGGCGTTGGTGGATGGAGCGAGACATGATGTCCCAGATGTGCTCAATTGGATTCAGGTCTGGGGAACGGGCGGGCCAGTCCATAGCGTCAATGCCTTCCTCTTGCAGGAACTGCTGACACACTCCAGCCACATGAGGTCTAGCATTGTCTTGCATTAGGAGGAACCCAGGGCCAACCGCACCAGCATATGGTCTCACAAGGGGTCTGAGGATCTCATCTCGGTACCTAATGGCAGTCAGGCTACCTCTGGCGAGCACATGGAGGGCTGTGCAGCCCCCAAAGAAATGCCACCCCACACCATGACTGACCCACCGCCAAACCGGTCATGCTGGAGGATGTTGCAGGCAGCAGAACGTTCTCCACGGCGTCTCCAGACTCTGTCACGTCTGTCACGTGCTCAGTGTGAACCTGTTTTCATCTGTGAAGAGCACAGGGCGCCAGTGGCGAATTTGCCAATCTTGGTGTTCTCTGGCAAATGCCAAACGTCCTGCACGGTATTGGGCTGTAAGCACAACCCCCACCTTTGGACGTCGGGCCCTCATACCACCCTCATGGAGTCTGTTTCTGACCGTTTGAGCAGACACATGCACATTTGTGGCCTGCTGGAGGTCATTTTGCAGGGCTCTGGCAGTGCTCCTCCTGCTCCTCCTTGCACAAAGGCGGAGGTAGCGGTCCTGCTGCTGGGTTGTTGCCCTCCTACGGCCTCCTCCACGTCTCCTGATGTACTGGCCTGTCTCCTGGTAGCGCCTCCATGCTCTGGACACTACGCTGACAGACACAGCAAACCTTCTTGCCAAAGCTCGCATTGATGTGCCATCCTGGATGAGCTGCACTACCTGAGCCACTTGTGTGGGTTGTAGACTCCGTCTCATGCTACCACTAGAGTGAAAGCACCGCCAGCATTCAAAAGTGACCAAAACATCAGCCAGGAAGCATAGGAACTGAGAAGTGCTCTGTGGTCACCACCTGCAGAACCACTCCTTTATTGGGGGTGTCTTGCTAATTGCCTATAATTTCCACCTGTTGTCTATTCCATTTGCACAACAGCATGTGAAATTTATTGTCAATCAGTGTTGCTTCCTAAGTGGACAGTTTGATTTCACAGAAGTGTGATTGACTTGGAGTTACATTGTGTTGTTTAAGTGTTCCCTTTATTTTTTTGAGCAGTGTATTAACATGTTATCCGATATACATTTTTAACTTATAAGAATACGTGCATTGCCCCACGTTTAAAACACATATAACTCATGTTTAATATTACAATTATATCATTAATGTTCAAACAATTCCCCGCATCCAAATCTAATATATATTTTTTCACGAACTCACCTTCAGAAAGCTCCATTGGGATGGATTCACAGATTATCTTTTAAATGTTCAGTCCGATAACTATTCGGGGCTGTTGGCCTGTGGGGTTTGTAGTTGTCGCTAAAGCGGTGCTAACAGAGTGGGAAAGTATCTGTTTCACTAGACTCGTTCGCGGTCTTGGCTCAAAAGGAAAGATAGTACGGAATGAGTTTACAGGGCATTGGGGTGACGTTTTTTCGGGCGATATCCTGTATGCAACACCCTGTATATTTGGTTTAGATTACAAAGGTAGTGATTTCAAACAACAGGAGGGGGTGTCGAGACACATTCTGTCTGCCGGTATTGCCTTTTGATTTCCTACATCCTCAGGGGTAGCACCTTGGGGGGTGTCCGATGTAAATTTATAGACCGGGGTGGGGGTACCGTTAGTATATGCGCTGATTAGAAATATCAATGTTTAACCCCGGAGGTCGGTCTAGATATATTTTATTCTTTCTGGGGCTGTTTGACTTTTTAGCCCCCACATCCTCTGGGGGTGAGATAAATTAGGCATGTGTGTTAATGAATCGAAAATCCCCATTTTAAGAGACGCCGACATACTTTTTGATGGGGGGTAGGCAGATATCTGTACATACCGTTTGCATGATAGTGCAAACCTTGGTTTCAAACGACCCATGCAGAGAGAGAGAGAGCCTTGACTGCAGATGCCTGGGCAGATGCCACACACACTACACTCGCACGCACACGCACACGCACACGCCCGCACACACACTCGCGCACGCCCACGGCTTTTCAGAAAGTATTTTTCTCCGGGACATGCTTGGTGATAGCGCGAAAAGACAGAACCCCTTCGTTAAAAGGTGAGATACTGCTTTTAAAACCATTTTATTTAATTCAAAATATTTAGTACATACAGTTTAATAAAGCATGTCATAATTAATTATACCTTTTTACTATTCCATTCTTACAGATAAAGGGTCTAGTTAGCCCTGACCAGCATCCGTATCCAATTCGCCATCGCCATGACGGGCTCTCTTGCACCCTCCATCAAAGAGGAGTAAGTTTTCACTCCAGGGGTAGATAATCCGTCGGGCATGTAGGTCCTGGGTATGTCTTAAGGATAGCCGCGGCCAGCGCCGTAATTGTTCACGATTTTGGAAAAGACTGTCCAGCTTATTCATAAGGGTTATGAATATGGGATAATCAATCCATTTAAAGCTAAACACTGGCATAAAAAAGTTGACATCCTTGCATGCTTTGGAAGATACATGAGAACTGACAGACTTTGTCGCATTTGCACTATCAAATTGTTCACATGCTAAAATTGTCACTTTGGAGTCAGGGCTATAGGCCATTGAAAAGCTAAACACTGGCATAAAAAAGTTGACATCCTTGCATGCTTTGGAAGATACATGAGAACTGACAGACTTTGTCGCATTTGCACTATCAAATTGTTCACATGCTAAAATTGTCACTTTGGAGTCAGGGCTATAGGCCATTGAAGCGATTCTTAGGGCCTTCAGATCACTGCGTCCGCAGACCTGTTCTTCCAATGCATATCCGGGCAGAGTTGTACCACTCAGGGCCTGTTCAATTTTACAGAGCACTAGCCTAATCTTAAGCCATTCTCTCATCCGCAGAGCAGGAGAAAAACTCCCAGGTTTTGCCTGATAAAGGGGTTTGGGGCCACTGTCTGTGAATATCTTAACCGTAGAATCCTCCGGTTGGAATATGTAAGACATACAGTATGTCCCTCACTCGTACCCAAAACTTCTTTAAAACATTCTGGGGCTTCACACAGAACTTCCTCGAGGCTTTTGTCATTGGGTTCATGACAAGAGATGCATAGCACCCCGAGAATTGGCCTAGGAGACATCATTTTCTGTATAATGTTCAGGGGTTTATTTAAAAAAATCTTGTTTAGTGTTCTGGGGCCGCATGTCTTGTTCTGGGCTTTATTTATAATGCGTCTGCCAACCCCAATACCCCAGGACATTCGTGTTTCATAGACAACAGCCCTAAGGTCAATAAAACAGGGGGTGGGGGCCATACTATTTGAAATGTTCATCCCCCCCAGTTCAAAGAGGTCCCTAGACATCAATCATCATGACAACTTCAAAGGCCTTATATACATATTTTCGCACTCACTCTAAGGCGTGAGAACAGGAACAGGATGCCCATATATGGGCATAAGCACGTGATCACTTCCCAACAGAATGTCCTGACCGGATGCCCAAATATGGGCATGCACACGTCATCCGGACATAGGGTCATAAATCAAACGTTTGACGTGTGCCGTCTACTTTATTCTCTCTCATACACATCCTTTTGCCCAGCTAATGATCCCTGCTGCCCCTCCGTTGTCCCCTGTACATTTAGACTTGCCCCCCTCAGGTAACCCGGCACAGAACATGTCCCCAGTTGTGTCCACTATCGTTCAGGGCAACAGCAGCTCTGCACGTTTCCTGATCCACCACAGGAAGCTGGACATATTGGAGCTTATTGGAGATTGTCATGACTCCTACACCAAACCCTAGAGATAAAGAGGTAGGGAAGTTTTCGTGAGAATACCAATTTTTGAGATGTCTCCTGTTCTGACAAACAGCACTATAGCCCTGACACTTTCCAGCTCAGATGTGAAGGCCATTCGTCCTAGGCGGATGTGATGGATTGAGACGCAGCCCATAGAAAAAATGGATATCTCTAGTTTAAACAGACAGATTTTGATGGAGTGCGTCAATCGACTTAAGGATTATGACAGAATGTTCAAAGTAGTTTTTTTCTTCAATATTTTTCTTAAAGTTAAGCACTCAAAAGGCACCCAATTGGTGGAACAACCCTCCTATTAACATTTTTACACACAGTATTGGTAGTTTACAAGACAGTAGCAGTTGCTTAGAATTTAATACTTTCCTGCACCCTTCCTGACTTTCCTTCAATGAAAGGAATGTATTACAGCTCATTGCAGTGGTGTTGAATGACAGAGGTACTGGTTCTGAGAGGCAGATATGAACGTCACCCCTCCATTCAACAAAGGTTTAGCGATGGTTCAGGTTCCCCACAGCAAATCACTGTAGAAGAGACTGGAACCAAAAACTAAAATCAAATCAGATGTTATTTGTCACATGCGCTGAATACAACTGGTGTAAACTTTACAGTGAAATGCTTGCTTATGAGCCCTTCCCAACGATGCAGTTCAAAAATTATAGTAAAAAGAAATAGTAACACAAGAGGAATAAAATACACAAGAACGGAGCTATATACAGGGAGTTCTAGTACCAGATCAATGGGTACGAGGTATTTGAGGTCGATATGTACATGAAGGCAGGGTAAAGTGACTAGGCATCAGGATAGATAAGAGTAAAATAAAGAACGGAGTAGCAAAAAAAAAAGAAAAAAAAAAAAAAAAAAGAACGGAGTAGCAGGAGCATATGATGAGTGTAAAAGTGTGTATTTTTGGTTATTGAAATTATATTTCACATCAGTTTAGATGGTACAGGGCTTGTTTTGTCACATAAACTGAGATTAGGCGAACTATTAGAATTTTTGCAACCAGGAAATGACAAAGCAATTCATGCATATTGCACCTTTAACTCTTCAGGTGCCTTCAACACACAGATAAGACATAATGGAATTGTATTTCATTCTCACCTACAGAATATGGTCCCTTAACATTAAATAATAGAAAATGAAGGAAATCAGTCAATTGAAATAAATTCATTAGGCCCTAATCTATCGCTTTCAATGACTGGGCAGGGGTGATACTATACAATGGAAAAATGGACTGTCGTCACGGCTGATTAAGTGTATATCTTAAGTGTGACTAATTTACCCTCTCCAAAGGTATATGTTGGGGAAAACAATGTGGAAAACCTTATCCAGTCTCCACCTCTTGAGGTGACCCCTCTCCGTATTCACCCTGAATACAACAATGTAGACGATGTAATCTACGACCATGACATCGCCATGATCCATCTCAAACATCCAATCACATTCAATGCTCATATCATGTCACTGTGTCTGCCAGCAAAGGACGCTAAATACCTGATTGGTCAGATTGGGTAAGCATAGGTCAACTAAAACAGTCAACTACAAATATCTAGCAGGGATCGTCAGTTGGGGGGATTGACTGTGGACAGCCTGGAAAATATGGGGTCTACACGCGTGTGGCTAACTACGTAGACTGGATCAAAAATACCATAGAGGAGGAAGATTCTAAAACATTCTAAAATATAACTATTATGGATGTGTTTGCGTGTTTTAATGTTTTGTGCGAGTGCTTTGGCTGTGTTATTGTAGAATAATAATGTGGAATCTGCTGTTGCTTCTGTTGATGATGATGATGAGCATGCTCATGTTAATTACAACAATTGTGAAAACAACGGCAAAGATGATGATGACTACTACTTTATGACTTGCTCATACAGCTCCATATTTCAAGATACCACACCATCCCTCTCTAGGGTAAAGATGATGGTGATGATGGTGATGATGTTTCTTTCTCTCTCCTCTGCAGTAATTGACTGTGGGGAACCCGAACCGTTGCTGAATGGAGGGGTGACGTTCATATCTAGATCTCAGAACCAGCATCTCTCAGTCATTCAGTACCACTGCAATGGGCCGTACTACACTCTCTCTAAAAGAGTTAATGGTGAGACTTTTTACGATCATATATTTTTAACAATGTGAAGTCCATATTGAACCCTCTGAGTCCCATCTTTTTATTAAATTTCAATATTAAATATAGCTGCGAGCAGCAATGAACGGGGTTCACGGGATGATAGAAAGGACACAAGATCAGTTGGATAACAAAGCAAGCACCCAATCATATAGGAACTATCTTTCTTTATGTGCAATCAGTAAAAGCGATACCATATTTATCTCTCAATACCACAAGGTTTTGAAAAAATAAATAAATGTAACCTTTATTTATCCAGGTAGGCCAGTAGAGAATGACGCAAGTAAGTTGGTTATCTTTCTCAAATTATTAGAGGCTAATTCAATGAGTCTATATACCATATCTTGAGTCAATCTGATTTATGGTTCATGAGAAGAAGATTTGTAAAGTATTTTTAGCATTAGCATATGTGCTAACGTGCATCTATAGGTACACTGCGCAATATTTGTATGCAGCAACAATTTTTTCTCAAAATCATTAAAGATTGATGTAATGAGTATAAATTGAAAATCTGGAGCTAATCTGATGTATGGTTCATGAGGGGAAGATGAATGCAGATAATTTTTTTGCATTAACGTTACATATGCAAAGAGTGAGTTGTTAAATGCGAAGACACATTTCAGTTGAATGCATTCAGTTGTACAACTGACTAGGTATCTCCCTTTCCCTTTCCCTAATAGTTTCTTTGTTTTTTGAGAAATCAATACCAAATTTAGTGTGGTTCATCTTACACTCTCAGGAACAAAAGGTGTTATCTAGAACCTAAAACTGCTCTTCAGCTGTCCCCATAGGAGAACCCTTTTGAAGAATCCTTTTTGGTTCCAGGTAGAACCCTTTCCACAGAGGGTTCTACATGGAACACAAAAGAGTCCTACCTGGAACCAAAAATAATTATACCTGGAACCAAAAAGGGTTATCCTATGGGGACAGCCGAAGAACCATTTTGGAACGCCTTTTTCTAAGAGTGCAGGGATGACAAGTTTCAAGTTGATAGGCCTCTCTGGATTGGGTTTTACAGTGGTTTAAATGGACATGTAAAATTGGTGTCAATAACTCAATAATTAGTCAATAACTCAGCCATCTTTTGACTATCTCTTAGCTAACTTAAGGTATATACCATGGGCCTACATTCCAAATTTAGTGTAATTTGATCCTATCATTCATGATTTTCGGATGGGACGTTAAATGGGTGTCCTGACTCTCTGAGGTCATTAAAGATCCCATGGCACTTGTCGTAAGAGTAGAGGTGTTAACCCCGGTGTCCTGGCTAAATTCCCAATCTGGCCCTCAAACCATCACGGTCACCTAATAATCCCCAGTTTACAATTGGCTCATTCATCCCCCTCCTCTCCCCTGTAACTATTCCCCAGGTCGGTGCTGTAAATGAGAATGTGTTCTCAGTCAACTTACCTGGTAAAATAACGGATAAATAAAATAAAAATATATAAGTATTTTTTAGCATATTTTAGCATATTAGCAAATGTGCTAATATGCATCTACTGGTATAGTGTGGCCATCTTTGAATGCATCAATGTTATTTTCTCAAAGTTGTTAGGGACTATTGTGATGAGTCCAAAGACCAAATTTGGAGTGAATCTGACTTTTAGTCCATGAGAAGATGTTTTATGGTTATTTTAAGCATTAGCGTTACATAGTAAAAAAGTGAATTGTAAATAGTTTCCTTATTTCTTTAAGATATCAATGTAAAAAAACTTATAGGTGCTAGACATAGGATTTATTTAATAATTTTTGCATTGTAATTTTAGAAAATGTCCATATATATCTGCAGTAATAGTGGAATGATCGTGTTTTACATTATTACTTACCCGCCAGAGTTGTTATTGGCTGTGATATGCACCTATTGATTTCTCCCACCGGAGCGGCATCTGTTGTCAAAATGTGAAAGATGTTCTGACTTTGTGGCTTTGTTATTTAGTTTGCTAAAAGTCTACACTTCGCTCAATTTAAATTTAAATGAGAAACAAGCACTGAATACTGTAGAGAATCATTGTACCTCCCTGGCGGAGAATCACTCTTAGTTGTTGTGAATTTGTTGGATTACTTGTTAGATATTACTGCATTGTCGTAACTAGAAGCACAAGCATTTCGCTACACCCGCATTAACATCTGCTGACCATGTGTATGTGACCAATAAAATTTGAAATTCTCAACCTGCTCCACTACAGCCCTGTCGATGACAATAGGGGCGTGCTCGGTCGTCCTTTTCCTGTAATCCACATTCATCTCCTTTGTCTTGATCACGTTGAGGGAGAGGTTGTTATTCTGGCACCACACGGCCAGGTCTCTGACCTCCTCCCTATAGGCTGTCTCATCATTGTCGGTGATCAGGCCTACCACTATTGGGTCGCCGGCAAACTTAATGATGGTGTTGGAGTCGTGCCTGGCCGTGCAGTCATGGGTGAACAGGGAGTACAGGAGGGGACTGAGCACACACCCCAGAGGGGCCCCCGTGTTGAGGATCAGCGTGGCAGATGTGCTGTTACCTACCTTTACCACCTGGTGGCGGCCCGTCAGGAAGTCCAGATCCAGTTGCAGAGGGAGGTGTTTAGTCCCAGGGTCCTTTGCTTAGTGATGAGCTTTGAGGGCACTATGGTGTTGAACGCTGAGCTGTAGTCAATGAATAGCATTCTCACATAGGTGTTCCTTTTGTCCAGGTGTGAAAGGCCAGTGTGCAATAGAGATTGCATCATCTGTGGATCTGTTGGGGCGGTATGCAAATTGGAGTGGGTCTAGGGTTTCTGGGATAATGGTGTTGATGTGAGCCATGACCAGCCTTTCAAAGCACTTCATGGCTACAGACGTGAGTGCTACGGGTCGGTAGTCATTTAGGCAGGTTACCTTAGTGTTCTTGGGCATGAGGACTAGAGTTGTCTGCTTGAAACATGTTGGTATTACAGACTCAGTCAGGGACAGGTTGAAAATGTCAGTGAAGACACTAGTCAGAGCGTTGACGCCTTCCAGCGATTTTTGAACTTTTACTGTCAAAAGCGACCATCCCAAGTATAAGTACAGTAAAGCACACACACTAAAGCGTAAAAAAAACATGTTTTGAGCAAAATAGTGTTTTTTAGATACAACTGCCTACTTTAAAAAGTAGGGCATTCAAGAAGTTGATGGGTCTGATGGGAATCCGTGATGTATGTCATCGGCTTCCCCCCTTTCTTGAGGAACAATAGAGGAGCAATAGAGAACCAAATAGGAACCCCCCACCCAACTTATGCTATGTCATGACTTACCTGGAACACCTATTGAGATGTGACTTTTGTTAAGTAAATCAGGTGTTAAATGAGGAGAAAAGGATTGTTCTTCAAGCAACGGGGGAGGCCGATGACATCACAACTTCCCATCAGAACCATCAACTCCTTGAATGCCCTACTCCTTGAACTTTGCAGTTGTGTAAAAAATATATACTATTTTGCTCAAAACATATTTTTTTACTCTTTAGTGTATGTACTTTACTGTATTTATACTTGAAATATCACTTATCAACAGTAATAGTAAAACAATCGCTGGAGGACATCTTTAAGCTTTCCTGAATAAGTAGAACACTTGAAAACAATAATCAAATTATTCATTGCATTGTGGTGTTGCAGGCTGGTCTAAATAATTGTATTGTTCCTAAATAAGATCAATATGGAAACTTTTTGAGATGCTTGTCTCATGTCTACATTGTTCTTTCATGCGCAATGGCGCACCAGGCCTCTCCGCTGCCTATCAGTCATTCTTCCTTGTTCTTGCTGATGTATCTTTAAAATCGGTGCAACTTCGAATGATGTTATGTGTGGTATGATTGCTAGTAAGCATATTGCAGATCTGGACAAACGATCCACCTACCACTATTCTCACTATGAATAGTGGATAGAGGGCATGATAGACAGTTAGACTGGTAGACTACAGTATATTGACCGGTGGTATAGTTAGCATAGGGAAAAGCTTAGTGCACAAGGGACGTACCAAAACACCTTGATAGGGAAGGCGCATGCAAGGACATTTGACTAGGATGGAAGAAATTATATAGTAAAATCTGCAAAAGGCTGCATGTAAACCAGGGGGAAAAAGCTCACTACTCTCCCCTGTGCCCAATAAAAAACCACCCAACCCTCCCCAAAGCAAAAAAAAATAATTAGACAACCCTCCTCTATTTTGGACCATCCCCCCCCCCCCCCCCCCCCCCCCCCACCACAGTAATTTTCTAACTGTCCCTTAAATGTAATTAATTGACCCTCTCCAAAGGTATATGTTGGGGAAAACAATGTGGAAAACCTTATCCAGTCTCCACCTCTTGAGGTCACCCCTCTCCGTATTCACCCTGAATACAACAATGTAGATTATGTAAACTATGACCATGACATCGCCATGATCCATCTCAAACATCCAATCACATTCGATGCTCATGTCATGCCACTGTGTCTGCCACCAAAGGACGCTAAACACCAGACTGGGCGGAATGGGTAAGCGTAGGTTTTATGTCTAAAACAGTCAACTGCAAATATCTGCATGTTAATAATTTATTCAATTTGTAGATATTTTCAGATTCTTTTGTGATTGTTAAAATTGTTAAGTTGAACAGCATCTATGTCTATTCCGTTCAACTCTCTTTCTCTCTGCTTCAGCTTGGTGTCAGGATTTGGCCTCATGGAGCTTGATTTGGCTACCAATAACCTCATGTATGTTCCTCTACCTGTGGTGAACCAGACAATTTGTAGAAAGTCTATTGAAGGCAGAGATGAAAGGAAAGAAATTCCCAGTCTAACAGACAACATGTTCTGTGCTGGGAATCCTAAGGGAGGCAAGGACTCCTGTACGGGAGACAGTGGAGGGCCTTACGTCCTGTGTGCATATGTTTTCTTTTGTTTGTTGTTCTGAAACGGCATGTTTCTTTCCTCCCTTTATTGCAGAATACCAGACACTTCTAGTGATGAGGCCCTTCAACTGGTAGAGCCAAATCCAAGCACCCTGTTGTTTCATGACGAGGTCCAGTTCAAGTGTGAATCTAAATACTACACATTGGAGGGAGAAGGTAGGAAAAATTCATGTTTGTTTTCGATCACCAATTGCCGAAAGCATTATTTGACCTTTCCCATGCTTTCTGTGTCCTTCGTTGCACAATGTTTCTGACTGCTCAAGCTCTGTTTTTACCTCTCTTCTGGACTTTTAGAGAAGTACATCTGTGATTCCGATGGTATCTGGAGATCAGTTAATGGTCTAGAAAAGTTGCCGAAATGCATCGCAGATATTGATTGCCATAAAGTATTGTTTCATCTCTGCAGATGTTGCCCATTATCTAAGGATGTTTTTCAGACACTCATCTGGATTGTCTTTCTTCTAGTGTGTGGAAAGACAGCAACAGATATTTCCAGCATTGGCAGAATTTGCTGAATTTTGGGAGGCAGACTAGTGAAGATGGGAGAGATTCAAAGAGCGTCAACAAGGCACTGTTTCAGGGTGGGGTGGGACAGAGAATAAAGCTGAAACCAAAATTCAGGATAACAGCCGCTTCTTGCTTTACACAGCTGTGGGAAGATGCCCCCAAAGTATGTGTGAGGACACACCTGTGTTGTCTATTATTAACTTCTACTTCATCACAATCCCGGATCCGGGAGCACCCCCATCAGTAAAAAAGCTGACTAGCATAGCCTAGCATAGTGTCACAAGTAAATACTAGCATCTAAATATCATTAAATCACAAGTCCAAGACACCAGATGAAAGATACACATCTTGTGAATCCAGCCATCATTTCTGATTTTTAAAATGTTTTACAGGGAAGACACAATATGTATTTCTATTAGCTAACCACGATAGCAAAAGACACAACTTTTTTTTCCCACCATTTTTTTCCTGCATAGGTAGCTATCACAATTTCGACCAAATAAAGATATAAATAGTCACTAACCAAGAAACAACTTCATCAGATGACAGTCTGATAACATATTTATTGTATAGCATATGTTTTGTTAGAAAAATGTGCATATTTCAGGTATAAATCATAGTTTTACATTGCAGCCACCATCACAACTCTCACCAAAGCAACTAGAATAACTACAGAGACCAATGTGAATTACCTAAATACTCATCATAAAACATTTATGAAAAATACACAGCGTACAGCAAATGAAAGACAAAGATCTTGTGAATCCAGCCAATATTTCAGATTTTTTAAGTGTTTTACAGCGAAAACACAATATAGCATTATATTAGCTTACTACAATAGCCAACCACACAACAGCATTGATTCAAGCCAACAATAGCGATAACGAATAAACCAGCAAAATATATTAATTTTTTCACTAACCTTCTCAAACTTCTTCAGATGACAGTCCTATAACATCATATTACACAATACATATAGAGTTTGTTCGAAAATGTGCATATTTAGCGGCGCAAATCGTGGTTATACAATGAGAATAGTAGCCAAGCTGCCAACAAAATGTCGGGAGAAATCTTGGGAGAGGCACCTAATCTAATCATTAACTAATCATAAACTTGACAAAAAAATACAGGTTGGACAGCAAATGAAAGATACATTAGTTCTTAATGCAACCGCTGTGTTAGATTTTTTAAATTAACGTTACTACGACATACAGCGTGCGTTAAAGCGAGACCGCACCGAAATTAATGGCGGAATAGGAGTTTTACATTTTTCAACAGAACAACGAATTAACATCATAAATAGTTCTTACTTTTTGATGAGCTTTCATCAGAATCTTGGGCAAGTTGTCCTTTGTCCAAAAGAATCGTTGCTCGGTTGTAGATTGTCGCCTTCAACTTTGGAATTAGCAGTAAACATTAGCCATGTGGCCCAGACGTGCCCAACTCACTATAACGCAGCACAAAGAAATATCCGAAAATCGCATATACTGATATAAACTGATATAACTCGGTTTAAAATAACAACATTATGATGTCTTTAACACCTATATCGAATAAAATCAGAGCCGGATATATCTAAGGCCTATAACGGGAGCTTCTGAGAACGCCATCCTGAGGTCTATCTTGCGTCATGGTGAATGATGAAAAGAGTGCACCCCACGTTCCCAGACCCTTTATATGGCCTCAGATCTGCCTAGCAACTCCATTCCAATTCTCACTATTTGCTGACATCTAGGGGAAGGCGTATGCAGTGCATCTCGACCAATAGAAGACATGCAAATTAATAAACTGACCCCAGAACAGCCTGCCTGATTTCAGATTTCTCACTTCCTCACAAGAAGTTTGCTCCAACTTGAGTTCTGTTTTACTCACAGATATAATTCAAACGGTTTTAGAAACTAGAGAGTGTTTTCTATCCAATAGTAATAATAATATGCATATTACGAGCAAGAATTGAGTACGAGGCAGTTTAATTTGGGAACGAAATTTTTACAAAGTGAAAACAGCACCCCCTATTGAGAAAAGGTAAGCCAATGGTTTTCACCGAGAACATGTTCTGTGCAGGGGGTGATGGGACAGATAGCTACAAGGGGGATAGTGGGGGTCCATTCTTTCTCCCTACGCTGGGATTAGGGAACAAGGACAACAGAGGGCCATATCGTCTGAGAGGCATTGTGTCCTGGGGTTCCCTTTGTGAACTGGGAAAGGATTCTAAAAAGGGTTACTACACCAAAGTGGAGAATTACTTAGACTGGATCAAGAAGACCATAGAGAGAGAAGAGGAGGGGTAAAAACAGTAAAGAAGACTAAGAAGAGTAAGACATACTAGTCAACTCTGAACCTCCATAATCATACTTGTATGCTAATTATTTCCAGTACTTTCACTTTTTATAAAACCAGTCTGGCTTTATAAATGTTCGGTTTTCCCTCAACAGTGTTAAATGTAACTTCAATACCATCCTGTCATGTCTGAATAAAGTCTCTACTCTGTGGCAAAATCACAAAACATAATGCTGTTTTCTTTCATGCGTGGTTGTGAATAATGCTTCACAATGTAACCCTGATTGACAAACCCAAATAAAAATATGATTTGATAACTTGTCTGAATGTTTGTCTTCAATCAAACTCTCAATTAAATGTTGATACCCTATTTTCTCTCCTCCCCCATTTCTACTGTGCGTCTACATCTGCATTGCTCGCTCTCTGTGGTTTTAGGCTCGGTTTCTGTATTTTTGTATTTGTACTTGCAGTGGCGACCCGTCATTCAGGGCTGTTTTGAGCCCTTCCTGTTTAGCTTTTTTTGTAGCCTGTTTTGCATGTTATTGTGGCATTAAGAAGTGTCACATATCAGTTTACAAACATGTAAAAACGAATTATTGGTCTCTTTTTTGATTTCTTGAGTAAGGCAGCTCCAAA
This sequence comes from Salvelinus namaycush, assembly GCF_016432855.1. Taxonomy (NCBI): domain Eukaryota; kingdom Metazoa; phylum Chordata; class Actinopteri; order Salmoniformes; family Salmonidae; genus Salvelinus; species Salvelinus namaycush. The sequence goes on from NC_052311.1 coordinate 60,555,384, forward strand.
ATGCAGGTGTTTCAGCCTATCTCAGGGCTTCTGTGGTGGTGGGGCAGCCAGCGGAAAATACGGAGGGTTGGTAACGTTCTCTAGTTGCGCCGTGATTGGCTCAGTGTTGTGTCACTCATGGGGACACTACGTCACCGCAAAATCTACGGGGAGAGCTTGAAAATTCAAGCCCCTTGGGTGCTGCCATAGAGATACATTAGAAGTGCCCAGCCAAGAAGGCTCAAGGTCATTGGCCAAAGATAAAATTACGTCAAATCACGTTATATCTACCGTATCTTTGATTGGACTGACATCATACTTTCAACATCTTAGCTAGCAAACTAGACAAGCAGTCATCATCATGAATCAAGTCGACAATCTACTGGCAAATACTTTTCAATCCTTGTCATATGAAGATAAATTATAGATAAAACGTATCGGTGCTCATCGGCCATTGGACATAAATATTACACAACAAGTTGGAATTAGCAAATTCAACAAGTGGTTTGGAAGGAATCAATCAATCAAATGTATTTATAAAGCCCTTTTTACATCAGCCGATGTCACAAAGTGCTATACAGAAACCCAGCCTAAAACCCAAAACAGCAAGCAATGCAGATGTAGAAGCCCGGTGGCTAGGAAGAACTCCCTAGAAAGGCAGGAACCTAGGTAGAAACCTAGAGAGGAACCAGGCTCTGAGGGGTGGCCAGTCCTCTTCTGGCTGAGCTGGGTTGAGATTATAACAGTACATGTCCAAGATGTTCAAACGTTCATAGATGACCAGCATGATCAAATAATAATAATAATCACAGTGGTTGTAGAGGGTGCAACAGGTCAGCACCTCAGGAGTAAATGTCAGTTGGCTTTCATAGCAGAGCATACAGAGTTGGAGACAGCAGGTGCGGTACAGTGAGAGAGTCGAAAACAGCAGGTCCGGGACAAGGTAGCATGTCCAGTAAACAGGTCAGAGTTCCATAGCCACAGGCAGAAGAGTTGAAACTGGAGCAGCACGACCAACTGGAGCAGCACAACCAGGTGGACTGGGGAAGGCAGGTGGACTGAGGATAGCAAGGAGTCATCAGGCCAGGTAGTCCTGAGGCAAGGTCCCAGGGCTCAGGTCCTCCGGGAGGGGAGGGAGAGGGAGAGAGAGAGAATTAGAAAGAGCATACTTAAAATTCATACAGGACACCAGATAGGACAGGAGAAATACTCCAGACATAACAGACTGACCCTAGCCCCCCGACACATAAACTATTGCAGCATAAATATTGGAGGCTGAGGCAAGAAGGGTGGGGAGACACTGTGGCCCCGTCCGACGATACCCCTGGACAAGGCCAACCAGGCAGGATATAACCCCCACCCACTTTGCCAAAGCACGGCTCCCACACCACTAGACGGATATCTTCAACCACCAACTAACTACCCTGAGACAAGGCTGAGTATAGCCCACAAAGATCTCCCCCACGGCACGAACCCGAGGGGGGCAGAAAACCCGGACAGGAAGATCATGTCAGTGACTCAACCCACTCAAGTGACACACCCCTCCTAGGGATGGGATGGAAGAGCACCAGTAAGCCAGTGACTCAGCATCCCTTAATAGGGTTAGAGGCACAGAATCCCGGTGGAGAGAGGGGAACCGGCCAGGCAGAGACAGCAAGGGCGGTTTGTTGCTCCAGTGCCTTTCCGTTCACCTTCACACCCCTGGGCCAGACTACACTCAATCATAGGACCTACTGAAGAGATCAGTCTTCAATAACGACTTAAAGGTTGAGACCGAGTCTGCGTCTCTTGCATGGATAGGCAGACTGTTCCATAAAAATTGAGCTCTATAGGAGAAAGCCCTGCCTCCAGTTGTTTGCTTAAAAATTCTAGGGACAGTAAGGAGGCCTGCGTCTTGTGACCATAACGTACGTGTAGGTATGTACGGCAGGACAAAATCGGAGAGATAGGTAGGAGCAAGTCCATGTAATGCTTTGTAGGTTAGCAGTAAAACCTTGAAATCAGCCCAAGCCTTAACAGGAAGCCAGTGTAGAGAGGCTAGCACTGGAGTAATATGATCAATTTTTTTGCTTCTAGTCAAGATTCTAGCAGCTGTGTTTAGCACTAACTGAAGTTTATTTAGTGCTTTATCTGGGTAGCCGGAAAGTAGAGCATTGCAGTAGTCTAATCTAGAAGTGACAAAAGCATGGATTAACTTTTCTGCATCGTTTTCGGACAGAAAGTTTCTGATTTTTGCAACGTTACGAAGATGGAAAAAAGCTGTCCTTGAAATAGTCTTCATATGTTCGTCAAAAGAGAGATCAGGATCTAGAGTAAAGCCGAGGTCCTTCACAGTTTGATTTGAGACGACTGTACAACCATCAAGATTAATTGTCAGATCCAACAGAAGATCTCTCTGTTTCTTGGGACTTAGAAGTAGCATCTCTGTTTTGTCCGAGTTTAAAAGTAAAACATTTGCCACCATCCACATTCTTATGTCTGAAACACAGGCTTCCAGGGAGGGCAATTTTGGGGCTTCACAAAGTTTAATCTAAATCTACAGCTGTGTATCATCCGCATAGCAATGAAAGTTAACATTATGTTTCCGAATGACATCACCAAGAGGTAAAATATATAGCGAAAACAATAGTGGTCCTAAAACAGAACCTTGAGGAACACCGAAACTTACAGTTGATTTGTCAGAGGACAAACCATCCACAGAGACAATCTCTCCAAAAGAATGTGGTGATCAATGGTGTCAAAAGCAGCACTAAGGTCTAAGAGCACGAGGACAGATGCAGAGCTTTGGTCTGACGCCATTAATTAAAAGGTCATTTACCACCTTCACGAGTGCAATCTCAGTGCTATGATGGGGTCTAAAACCAGACTGAAGCGTTTCGTATACATTGTTTGTCTTCAGGAAGGCAGTGATTTGCTGCGCAACAGCTTTATCAAACTCTTTTGAGAGGAATGGGAGATTCAATATAGTACTGTGCACTTCCCATAGTCTGTTCTGGACTTGGGGACTGTGAAGAGACCTCTGCTAGCATGTCTTGTGATACATGCATGGGTGTCCGAGCTGCGTGCCATTAGTTCAAACAGACAGCCCGGTACATTCAACATGTCAATACCTCTCACAAATACAAGTATTGATGAAGTCAATCTCTCCTCCACTTTGAGCCAGGAGAGATTGTCATGCATATTATTAATGTTAGCTGTCTGTGTACATCCAAGGGCCAGCCGTGCTGCCCTGTTCTGAGCCAATTGCAATTTCCGTAAGTCTCTCTTTGTGGCACCTGACCACACGACTAAACAGTAGTCCAGGTGCGACATAACTATGGCCTTAGGACCTGTTTTGTTGATAGTGCTGTTAAGAAGGCAGAGCAGAGCTTTATTATGGACAGACTTCTCCCCATCTTATGTTTTGACTATGACAGTTTGCACTCCAGGGTTACTCCAAGCAGTTTAGTCACCTCAACTTTCCCAATTTCCACATTATTCATTACAAGATTTAGTTGAGGGTTAGGGTTTAGTGAATGATTTGTCCCAAATACAATGCTTTCAGTTTTATTTCTATATTTAGGACTAACTTATTCCGTGACACCTATTCTGAAACGAACTGCAGCTCTTTGTTAAGTGTTGCAATCATTTCAGCCGCTGTTGTAGCTGATGTGTATAGTGTTGAGTCATCCGCATACATAGACACACTGGAATTACTCAAGCCAGTGGCATGTCATTAGTAAAGATTGAAAAAAGTAAGGGGCCTAGATAGCTGCCCTGGGGAATGCCTCACTCTACCTGGATTACGCTGGATGGGCTTCCATTAAAGAACACCCTCTGTGTTCTGTTAGACAGGTAACTCTTTATCCACAATATAGCAGGGGGTGTAAAGGGAAAGTGGTATACCTAGTCAGTTGTACAACTGAATGTATTCAACTGAAATGTGTCTTCCGCATTTAACCCAACCCCTCTGAATCAGAGAGGTGCGGGGGGCTGCCGTAATCGACATCCACGTCTTCGGCGCCCGGGGAACAGTGGGTTAATTGCCTTGCTCAGGGGCAGAATGACAGATTTTTACCTTGTCAGCTCGGGGATTCAATCCAGCAACCATTCGGTTACTGGCCCAACGCTCTAACCACTCGGCTAGCTGAAGCCAGGGGTTGTAATGCCATAAGCCATACATTTTTCCAGCAGCAGACTATGATCAATAATGTCAAAAGCCACACTAAAGTCTAACAAAACAGCCCCCCAATCTTTTTATCATACATTTTTCTCAGCCAATCATCAGTCATTTGTGTAAGTGCTGTGCTAGTTGAATGTCCTTCCCTATATACGCGCTGAAAGTCTGTTGTCAATTTGATTACTGTAAAATAGCATTGTATCTGGTCAAAAAATATTTTCCCCAAAGTTTACTAACTTGGTAACAGGCTGATTGGTCAGCTATTTGAGTGAGTAAATGGGGCTATACTATTCTTAGGTAGCAGAATGACTTTTGCTTCCCTACAGGTCGGAGGGCACACACTTTCTAGTAGGCTTAAATTGAAGATATGACACTTTGTGACAACTGCTGCTCTATAGATACATTTGATTGTTTATTTTTCTCATCTCATCTGTCCGTCTCTGTCAATCTACTTAGTTTGTCGATATCTTTCTGGGCCAAGTCAAACAGAGACGTTTTTTTAACATGACTTTTAGACTCTTTAGTCAAACTCCCCACTAAAACAAACAGTCAGCTACAGTACCTGGAAGGCTGAGAGGCTGTGATATACAGAGTGAGGTCTTCAGGTCTTACACAGCAGGTTCATTCACCATAGTCTCTCATGTCCAATCACAGTCATGGACTGGGTCTATTCAAAACTGGTGAGTCTACTGATGTTGTTTCTATGGTTGTTTATGGCTAATTTTCCATGTCACCCCTGCTTGGATTCAAGCTGTTGTAATATTATTAAACAGACGTTCAGTTACAGTGATTTACACCCATATTGAGTATGGATTATGAGATCATGACTTATTAGTTATCAAAATACATTTTGTACGGTATGTCTCAACATGATTATTTTATGATCAGACACACTTAGTTTCAAATCTCCCCTTCCCCATATACTGTGTGTCCAGGCTGCTGGGTGTGTCTGTGTGGGAGTTTTGGGTTCCAGTCTCTTCTGCAGTGATTGGCTGTGGGGAACCTGAACCGTTGCTGAATGGAGGGGTGATGTTCATATCTGGCTCTCAGAACCAGCACCTCTCAGTCATTCAGTACCACTGCAATGAGCCGTTCTATAGTCTTTCTGAAGGAGATAACGGTGAGACTAAAATCATCCTTATATTCTTCACAAGAGTGCCATCTGTTTTCAACCTGCAGGTCTCTTTTGTAAATTAAACAACTACAACTATTCAATGCCTAATGCATGTAACGTGTAATGACATCTCTGTCACGCATGTTCATCAGGAAACTTCACATGCTCATCAGAAGGAAATTGTAAAAACCACCTGAACAGCTCACTGATTCCTCAATGTATCCCAGGTAACTCACAGTTTCACCCTTGAGTGTGTGTATGTGTGTACTGTGTATCGTATGTTTTCTTTCCATGTGTGTATCAGTCTGTCTCTGGATGACCAGTAGGGGTCTCTGTCTGTCCATAGTGTGTGGGCGTCCTACAGTGAACCTTCCAGGATTTTGAAGGATTTTGGGGGGAAAGCCAGCTCCAGCTGGATCCTTCCCCTGGCAGGTGTTGCTGATAGTAAATGGAAGAGGAGGAGGGATAGTGATTGGGGTCCGCTGGATCACGACTGCAGCACATGTCCTGGGTCAATTTCCCATGCGGTTTCCTATGGTGAGGTGTGTGTGTTAATGAGCAGAAACATGGGTTATCTTTCTGACTTGACTCATCTGTTTCTATGCTAGATATATATATGATACAATGGAAAAATGGACTGTCTGACTGCTGATTAAGTGTATATCTTAAGTGTGACTAATTTACCCTCTCCAAAGGTATATGTTGGGGAAAACAATGTGGAAAACCTTATCCAGTCTCCACCTCTTGAGGTGACCCCTCTCCGTATTCACCCTGAATACAACAATGTAGACGATGTAATCTACGACCATGACATCGCCATGATCCATCTCAAACATCCAATCACATTCAATGCTCATATCATGTCACTGTGTCTGCCAGCAAAGGACGATAAATACCAGACTGGGCGGAATGGGTAAGCATAGTTTTTATGTCTAAAACAGTCAACTGCAAATATCTGCATGTTAATCATTTACTCAATTTGTGCATATTTGTAGATTTTTGTATTGATTGTTAAAATTGTTGAGTCGTACAACAACTTATATGTCTATGTCCGTTCTTCTCTCTTTCTCTCTGCTTCAGCTTAATTTCAGGATTTGGCCTCAAAGAGCTTGAAATGGCTACCAATAACCTCAAGTATGTTCCTCTACCTGTGGTGAACCAGACAATCTGTAGAAAATCTATTGAGATAGACTGACATTTCTTTCCTTTTTCACTAACTGACAACATGTTCTGTGCTGGGAATTCTGAGGGAGACAAGGACTCCTGTATGGGGGACAGTGGAGGAGTGTACATCCTGAAGGAGGGTGATTATTTCTGGGCAGCAGGGATTGTCAGCTGGGGGATTAACTGTGGAGAGCCTAGAACATATGGGGTCTACACCCGTGTGGCTAACTACGTAGACTGGATCAAGAGGACGAAGAGCAAAAAACAAGTGAGAAATATTCTAGAATATAACTCTTATAGATGTGTTTGTATGTTTTGTTGTTTTGTGCGAGTGCTTTGGCTGTGTGCTTTTCTACAGTAGTAATGGACCCAATGTGGAATCTGAACCATTGCTGAGAGGAGAAGAGACATTTTGTTATTTTCCTGATCCACCAGTCTGTGGAAGACCCATGGTGTCCATAGAAATACACCAGAGGATTATGGGAGGAGAGGTAGCTCCAAAAGGAACATTTCCCTGGCAGATGCTTCTCAGTGTGGAAGGAGGGCGATCAGGAGGGATGGTCATCGGGGACAGATGGATCCTGACTGCTGCTCATGGCCTGGTGCATCAACATAACAACCAAGTCATTAAGAAGAGTGAAGTTATGGTAGTGCAATAATGATTATGGCAGTGTTTACATAATGACTAGGGCCAGGAGTTTTTTCTGATTAACTCTGGTCGAGAATTATAGGCTTATCATAGAAAAACTCCTGGCCCTACATCTGAGATAACAAAGATTGAGAAGGGAGTGGAGACAATAAACATGCTTCTGAGTGCTCATAGTTGAAGAAACAACTATTTCCACCCAGCAGTTAAATGCAGTAACTGACTGAAATTCACACCCATTTTCCTTCACTTCATAACAGGCATACGTTGGCAACAACAATGTGGAAAACCTCCTTCAGTCTCCACCTCTTGAAGTGGCCTCTCTCCATCCTCACCCTGGGTACAACAACACAGACGGGTTATCCTTCAACCACGACATTGCCTTGATCAAGCTCCAACACCCACTCACATTCAGTAGTTCCATCATGCGAGTGTGTCTGCCTGAAAAGGGTGCTGAATACTCCACTGGAAGAGTTGGGTAAGAGTTGGCTCTCCTGTACAGTAAATGTTTGATATTTGACAGTATATTTATTGGGCGTTCTCTATTTCTGTTTCCATTGTATTTTTTTCTCTCCTAAAACTACCTCAATGCAATGGAAACTGTCACGAATCCCGTTTCCTGAGTCGGTTTTTTGCTTGTGTTCTGTCCTGGAGTGTTTTTTCCGGCGTCCTGGAACGCACCCTGTCTGGTTGCCGGGCAATGTAGCCAGTTGGGAGTTCTGATTACCCGCACCTGTATCCCATCAGCTATCTGCACACCTGGTCCTGATCATCATCTCTCCTCTTCATAAGCCCGGACCTGACATCCATTCCCTGCCGGATCGTTAGCCATGAACAGTATGTTGTGCCATAGTATCAGCCTCAAGTTGGATAGAATTTGTTTTGTTGTTTTTTACGTATTGCTTGCCTTAAACTTACCTCCGTTTGTTTTGTCTTCAGTTACTCACCCGGATCATTTACCCCATTCCCGCCTGGTCGTCGGAGGATTCTGCTACCCCATTGGATCCACCTATTTACTCCCATCAACTCACCACCGCTGCCCGCTACGCCACCTGGATATATCTACCCATTCACATTCACTTGTAAATAAATACTCACCTTCTTCCTACTCTCCTTGTCCTGGTCTGCTTCTGGGTTCGATTTTGAAAGAACGTGACAGAAACGGAATAAATAATACTGCATGTGGCATTTCTCTCTCCCTAGCCCTGTCTATACTTGGTTCTAACTTGCATCCTTTGTCCTGATCTTGTCCACATTCTGATTGTGCCCAAATTATTACACAGGTGTAGACAATCAAAAGACACATTGCGATCTGATTGTGATCAGATCATCCTGCCCACCTCCAGAGGTAGTCAGACATACATTGTGTCTGTAAATCTTACATTTGTAGACAGATCTGGACAGAGAAATCATTTAAATCATCATCATTATTCAGCGTTCTAAAATCATTGACAGATATTGACCAATTACAACAATATGTGTCTTAGAAAAAATAAATATTATTTTGAAAGAATAGCTGTTGAATTTATTGAATAAATGAAGGGACCAGGAAATTTGGTCACAATGCAGACACAGTGGATGGATAACATAAACATTTTAATAGCATGTGTAGCACAGGAGTTTTGTGATACTTTATAATTGCCCTCAAAGCTCACCACTAAGCAAAGGACCCTGGGACTAAACACCTCCCTCTGCAACTGGATCTTGGACTTCCTGATGGGCCGCCACCAGGTGTTAAGGGTAGGTAACAACACATCCGTCACGCTGATCCTCAACACAGGGGCCCCTCAGGGGTGCGTGCATAGTCCCCTCCTGTACTCCATGTTCACTCATGACTGCATGGCCAGGCACGACTTCAACACCATCATTAAGTTTGCTGATGACACAACAGTGGTAGGCCTGATCACGAGAACGACGAGACAGCCTATAGGGAGGAGTTCAGAGACCTGGACGTGTGGTGCCAGGACAACAACCTCTCCCTCAACACGATCAAGACAAAGGAGATGATTGTGGACTACAAGAAAAGGAGGACCGAGCACGCCCCCATTCTCATCGACGGTGCTGCAGTGGAGCAGGTTGAGAGCGTCAAGTTCCTTGGTGTCCACATCACCAACAAACTAACATGGTCCAAGCACACCAAGACAGGTGTGAAGAGGGCACGACAAAACCTATTCCCCCTCAGGAGACTGAAAAGATTTGGCATAGGTCCTCAGATCCTCAAAAGGTTCTACAGCTGCACCATCAAGAGCATCCTGACGGGTTGCATCGCTGCCTGGTATGGCAATTGCTCGGCCTCCGACCGCAAGGCACTACAGAGGGTAGTGCATACAGCCCAGTACATCACTGGGGCCAAGCTTCTTTCCATCCAGGACCTCTATGCCAGGCGGTGTCAGAGGAAGGCCCTAAAAATTGTCAAAGACTCCAGCCACCCTAGTCATAGACTGTAATCTCTGCTACCACATGGCAAGCGGTACCGGAGCCCCGAGTCTAGGTCCAAGAGGCTTGTAAAACAGCTTCTACCCCCAAGCTATAAGACTCCTGAACATCTAATTAAATGGCTACCCAGATTATTTGTATTGGTATTTGTCTTAAACCTGCATTGTTGTTTAAGGGCTTGTAAGTAAGCATTTCACTGTAAGGTAACCTTTTGTATTCGGCGCATGTGACAAGGTATCAACAACATCAAACACATGGTTTCCAATGTGTTTGATGCTATTCCATTCGCTACGTTACAGCCATTATTATGAGCCGTCCTCCCCTCAGCAGCCTCTGGAAATGTGGGCACAATCTGAATGTAGACAAGATCAGAACAAAGGACCCATGTTTGCACCAGGTATAAACGGGGCTTCTCTCTCTTTCTCTCTCGGTCTCCCTCCCTCCCTCCCTCTCTCAGCTGGGTTTCAGGGTTTGGCCTCAAAGATGATGATGAAAAGCCCAGTAACCTCAGGTATGTCCGGATTCCCCTGGTGGACCAGGTGAAGTGCAGAAGCTCTATTGATGAGGCGAGGAAGAAGAAGAGAGAAGCCCCTGATTTGACAGATGGCATGTTCTGTGCTGGGTTACCAGAGGGTGGAAAGGACACCTGTGCAGGGGATGGTGGAGGGCCGTATGTCCTGAAGTATGGGGGAGTTTTCTGGGCAGCAGGGATCGCCAGCTGGGGAATTGACTGTGGAGAGCCAGGCCAATATGGGGTCTACACCCACGTAGCTAACTGCGTAGATTGGATCAAGAAGACCATGGAGGAGAATCGAAATTAGGGCTGTATAAATGATGCAAGAAATGTTTGAGTTTGTCAAGGATAGCAGCAAATATAAAATATACAAATTAGATATGTTTTTTATTGAATTAAGTATTTTCTTTAACTGAAGCATATTAAATACATTTTAAGTCTGTTTTTTAACATCACATTATTTTTATTATCAACTGTATAGACTGTTTTAATACACTGAGTGTACAAAACATTAGTAACACCTGCTCTTTCCATGACATACAGTGCATTAGGAAAGTATTTAGACCCCTTGACTTTTTCAACATTTTGTTACTTTACAGACTTATTCTAAAATTGATCAAATAGAATAAATTCCTCATCAATCTACACACTTTACCCCATAATGATGAAGCGAAAACAGTTTAGACATGTTTGCAAATGTAAAAAATAAAGTATTCAGGCCCTTTGCTATGAGACTCGAAATTGAGCTCAGGTGCATCCTGTTTCCATTTATCACCCTTGAGATGTTTATACAACTTGATTGGAGTCCACCTGTGATAAATTCAATTGATTGGACATGATTTGGAAAGGCACACACCTGTCTATATAAGGTCCCACAGTTGACAGTTAACAGAGCAAAAACCAAGCCATGAGGTCGAAGGAATTGTCCGTAGAGCTCCGAGACACAGATCTGGGAAGGGTACCAAAACAGTTGAAAGCAGCTAGCTGTGCAGCAACGCTCCCCATCCAACCTGACAGAGCTTGAGAGGATCTGCAGAGAAGAATGGGAGAAACTCCCCAAATGCAGGTGTGCCAAGCTTGTAGAGTCATACCCAATAATAATCGAGGCTGTAATATCTGCCAAAGGTGCTTCAAAGTACTGAGTAAAGGGTCTAAATACTTATGTACTGTAATGTGATTTTTTACTGAACCAGGCAAGTCAGTTAAGAACAAATTCTTATTTACAATGACTGCCTACCCCTGCCAAACCCTAACCCGGACGACGCTGGGCCAATTGTGCGCCGCCCTATGGGACTTCCAATCACATCCGGTTGCGATACAGCCTGGAATCAAACCAGGGTCTTAAGTGACGCCTCTAGCACTAAGATGCAGTGCCTTAGAAGGCTGCGCCACTCGGGAGCCCCATATTTCATTTTTTTTGTTAATCATTGTTAACAAAATTAATAACATTTCTATTAACCTGTTTTTGCTTTGTCATTATGGGGTATTGTGTGTAGATAGATGAAGGCAAAACATTTTTTAATCCATTTTAGAATAAGGCTGTAACGTAACAAAATGTTGAAAAAGTCAAGGGGTCTGAATACTTTCCAAATGCACTGTAGACTGACCAGGTGAATCCAAATGAAAACTATGATCCCTTATTGATGTAAATCCACTTCAATCAGTGTAGATGAAGGGGAGGAGGCAGGTTAAAGAAGCATTTTTAAGCCTTGAGACAATTGAGACTTGTGCATGTCTGCCATTCATAGGATGCATGGGCAAGACAAAAGATGTAGGTGCCTTTGAACGGGGTATGGTAGTAGGTGCCAGGCACCTACTAGTGTGTGAAGAACTGCAACGCTGTTTCCCGTGTGTATCAAGAATGGTCCACCACCCAAAGGACATCCAGCCAACGAGACACAACTGTGGGAAGTATTGGAGTCAACATGGGCCAGCATCCCTGTGGAACGCTTTTGACACATTGTAGAGTCCATGCCCTGACGAATTGAGGCTGTTCTGAGGGCAACTCAATATTAGGAAGGTGTTCCTAATGTTTTGTACACTTAGTGTATAATTTATATAGGAATTTTATCTTGATCACAGTGCTCACTGAGAAAAATGTATTGGATTTCCAGCAAAACATATGTATTATGTACAGTACAATACTAGCATGGGGACATATCAATTAGTCAAATCCACAATAATTTCATCAATAAAATTGCAAGGCTTTTTCTAATACATAAATTGTTTATAATTTTCTTGTTTTTGCATTTTCTAAATAACTGTTTAAATGTCAAAGTTGTGGAAGAGCAGTTTTCTTTTGACATTTTGGTGAACTTTATTCAGATCATGGCAGTTTGTTTACAAACATGGTAACAATCAGTCCAGATTAATGTCTGAAAAACAACATCTGTAAATATGAAACTATACTTTGACAATACATGGTCACAAAACATTTTATATTGTTCCTTGGAAAATGGTATAAACCATAGAACAGAACTTATACACGATATGGATGTTAAAATATATCTGTGGAACACAACATTAATTCTACTCCTCAATCTCTATGGTCTTCTTGATCCAGTCTAAGTAATTCTCCACTTTGGTGTAGTAACCCTTTTTAGAATCCTTTCCCAGATCACAAAGGGAACACCAGGACACAATGCCTCTCAGACGATATGGCCCTCTGTTGTCCTTGTTCCCTAATCCCAGCATAGGGAGAAAGAATGGACCCCCACTATCCCCCTTGTAGCTATCTGTCCCATCACCCCCTGCACAGAACATGTTCTCAGTGAAAACCATTGGCTTGTTAATAATAGACAACACAGGTGTGTCCTCACACATACTTTGGGGGCATCTTCCCACAGCTGTGTAAAGCAAGAAGCGGCTGTTATCCTGAATTTTGGTTTCAGCTTTATTCTCTGTCCCACCCCACCCTGAAACAGTGCCTTGTTGATGCTCTTTGAATCCTCCATCAGCCTCAGGCAGGCATATGGGGAGAACATTGGGCCCTAACTTCACCCTGGAAGACATTCTGATGAGAGCTATGTCGTTGTCGTAGTTTGTGCGTTCATCACCAGCTATGCCCTTTATGTAGTCAGGGTGAATGATAATCTTATCCGTTACCATGACAAACACGTCAGGATCAGTTTCTTTTGCTTTTGTCACATCGGTGGGGTGGGGCCATCACCCCCCGAAAAACGTAAACGTGCTTTCTTCATTGCCATCCACTACATGAGCTGCTGTGATGGCCCCACCGGTCATTGATCAGGGATGCTCCTCCTCTTTTGGGCTGTTTAGTGAAAAGCTGCCAGGGTATCTCACATCTTCGCCCGTCTGCCCCCCAAAATTCTTCCAATGCTGGAAATATCTGTTTCTGTCTTCCCACACACTAGAAGATAGACAATCCAGATTAGTGTCTGAACAATACACTGGATCATTGATAGTGTAACACCAGTGATACTGTACTGTCATACACCCAGTGTTAGGGAGGCTACTGTGAAAATATAGTTCACTACATAAAAACGACTTAGTGGACAATGATCATAACTAAATGTGAAATGTCATAAGCTACAAATTGCAAGAATAGCTCACTCTGGAGTCATGTTAACAGAATGTGTAATTAAGCCTATTAAACACGAGTTTCAAGTGAGAATTAGACAGGTCAAAAATTTTTCCTTACTAAAAAAGTAGTGTGTATTTCCAGTAGTTAGCTAAACAGCTACATGGTAATTTTTTAAAAATATAACTACTGTAAACACTATCAAGATTTGAATTTAGTTAAACTACCACCAAGCTACTGCAAAATGTAGTTAAATTACTAGTTGAAACACATATGGATCATTACTCCACAACACTGCGTACACCTGATAAATGATAGTGAGGCATACCTTCAATGCACTTTGGTAACTTTTCTTGGCCCTTGACCGATGTCCACGTACCACTGGCATCACAGATGTACTTCTCTGAAGGAACAGAAGAGAGGTAAGAGCACAGGTAGGGTAGATAGTGATGGCATGTGGAGCAGCCTCAAAGCATAGGGCATATATGCTGAAGATACTGTATAGAAATGATCAAGGAAGGAGGGATGGAAGACAGGGGGAGATTTACATAAAAAGTGAAAGACAACAGCTGCAGTTGTAAGTAAAAAAGACTGTAATGACTAACCGTCTCCCTCCAGTGTGTAGTATTTGGATTCACACTTGAACTGGACCTTGTCACGAAACAGGGTGCTTGGATCCTTGTCCACCAGTTGAAGGGCCTCATCACTAGAAGTGTCTGGTTCTCCACAATCCACAGCTAGAGTGAACCAGACATACAGAGCAAACCAAAGTCTCTGACACAAAACAAATTGCTTGAAAAGATAAAATAGCGTTAAGAAAATGCAACAGTCCTGGACATCGTTTCCCAGAGCCTTCATAGCGTGAAGATCATTGTTAGCACCATCGTAAGATGTATCTGTAGTAGCTGATCTGTTTCTCAAAACCTTCATTAGTAACGTTGTTCTTAAAAACCATTGCACATCTGCAAGTGAGCCAGACCACTTGTAGAGCAGCCAAAGAGCATCGTTAGATGTTTTTGACCTTCTGAGTCAATTTATTCACAGAATATCTCCACTACACATAGAATCAAGATGTTTAGGCTAGGTACTGTATGTATATACAGTTGAAGTTGGAAGTTTACATACACTTAGGTTGAAGTCATTAAAACTTGTTTTTCAACTACTCCAAAAATTTATTGTTAAGAAACTATAGTTTTGGCAAGTCGGTTAGGACATCTACTTTGTGCATGACAAGTCATTTTTCCAACAATTGTTGACAGATTATTTCACTTATAATTCACTGTATCACAATCCCAGTGGGTCAGAAGTTTACATACACTAAGTTGACTGTGCCTTTAAACAGCTTGGACAATTCCAGAAAATTGTGTCATGGCTTTAAAAGCTTCTGATAGGCTAATTGACATAATTTGAGTCAATTGGAGGTGTACCTGTGGATGTATTTCAAGGCCTACCTTCAAACTCAGTGCCTCTTTGCTTGACATCATGGGAAAATCTAAAGAAATCAGCCAAGAACTCCGAAAAAAAATTGTAGACCTCCACAAGTCTGGTTCATCCTTGGGAGCAATTTCCAAACGCCTGAAGGTACCACGTTCATCTGTACAAACAATAGTACGCAAGAATAAACACCATGGAACCACGCAGCCGTCATACCGCTCAGAAAGGAGACGCGTTCTGTCTCCTAGAGATTAATGTACTTTGGTGCGAAAAGTGCAAATCAATCCCAGAACAGCAGCAAAGGACCTTGTGAAGATGCTGGAGGAAACAGGTACAAAAGTATCTATATCCACAGTAAAACGAGTCCTATATCGACATAAACTGAAAGGCCGCTCAGCAAGGAAGAAGCCACTGCTCCAAAACCGCCATAAAAAAGCCAGACTACGGTTTGCAACTGCACATGGGGACAAAGATCATACTTTTTGGAGAAATGTCCTCCTGAAACAAAAATAGAACTGTTTGGCCATAATGACCATTGTTATGTTTGGAGGAAAAATGGGGGCGGCTTGCAAGCCGAAGAACACCATCCCAACCGTGAAGCACGGGGGTGGCAGCATCATGTTGTGGGGGGGCTTTGCTGCAGGAGGGACTGGTGCACTTCACAAAATAGATGGTATCATGAGGGTGGAAAATTATGTGGATATATTGAAGCAACATCAAGACATCAGTCAGGAAGTTAAAGCTTGGTCACAAATGGGTCTTCCAAATGGACAATGACCCCAAGCATACTTCCAAAGTTGTGGCAAAATGGCTTAAGGACAACAAAGTCAAGGTATTGGAGTGGCCATCACAAAGCCCTGACCTCAATCCTGTAGAAAATGTGTGGACAGAACTGAAAAAGTGTGTGCGAGCAAGCGTGTGCGAGCAAGGCCAAAATTCACCCAACTTATTGTGGGAAGCTTGTGGAAGGCTACACGAAACGTTTGACCCTCACATGTCCTCAACTGGCAGCTTCATTAAATAGTACCTGCAAAACACCAGTCTCAACGTCAGCAGTGAAGAGGTGACTCTGGGATGCTGGCCTTCTAGGTAGAGTTCCTCTGTCCAGTGTCTGTGAAGCTCCCAGTTGAGGACTTGTGAGGTGTCTGTTTCTCAAACTAGACATTCTCATGTACTTGTCCTCTTTCTATTCTGGTTAGAGACAGTTTGCGCTGTTCTGTGAAGTGACACAGCGTTGTACGAGATCTTCAGTTTCTTGGCAATTTCTCGCATGGAATAGCCTTCATTTTTCAGAAGAAGAATAGACTGACGAGTATCGGAAGAAAGTACTTTGTTTCTGGCCATTTTGAGCCTGTAATTGAACTCACAAATGCTGACGCTCCGGATACCTTCTTAGTCTAAAGAAGACCAGTTTTATTGCTTCTTTAATTAGAATAACAGTTTTCAGCTGTGCTAACATAACTGCAAAAGAGTTTTCTAATGATCAATTCGTTTTTTGAAATGATAAACTTGGATTAGCTAACACAACGTGCCATTGGAACACAGGAGTGATGGTTGCTGATAATGGGCATCTGTACGCCTATGTAGATATTCCATTAAAAATCTGCCGTTTCCCGCCTCAATAGTGCTTTATTCACATTTGATAATCTTTTTGCCCATCTTTGGTATTGGCCTCCACTCTCTATATGTCCTTTTAGTGTAGTTTTTGAGGCTAATTAGCCTCAAGAGGGGGGATTTGTAGGAGTAAGTGCTTAGACATATAAGAGACAGATATGACACTATTGAGCAAAGACAGGTGTACATTAGACTACAAGAGGAGAAGGCAACACGTGAGTGCATTTGCCATTCTGGTAAAAACAGGAAACCAAAGATTAAACAGATAGTATAATGGCCGAAGCCATACGTGCTTTAAAGTGCATAACTGCTTATGGTTAAAAGGAGGAGGTGACACTTAAAGTGCATTTATGGAAAGAGCAGGACACCATTATGGGGATTAAATAGAGGGTAAAGGCCATAAGTGCTTAGGGTAAGATAGACATATATTAATTTTAGGACACGAGAGGGTCCTGCCACCATTGTAATCTAATCAAGAGTGGATACAGGCGTTATTGGGCGTAAACAAGCAGGAAGCCTGAAATGAAAGATAATGGTGGCAGATGACCTAAGGGAAGTAACTTAATTTACATGTAGGATGGACTCATATGCTGTATGAGCTCTGGGAAAGTGTGTGATCCGCGGATCATCCCGGCTTCTGATATTTTGTATTAAAAGCCTATATTGAATTCACAAGTTCTTGTAAGTGTTATATTTTGAAACGATTATCCACGACACTAACTAAGCACAAATGCTTTGTTTGTAAATTAATTATGAGTGTTGGAGTGTGCCCCTGGCTATCCGTAAATTTAAAAAACAAGCAAATCGTGCCGTCTGGTTTGCTTACTAATATAAGGAATTTGAAATTATTTACATTTATACTTTTGATACCTAAGTATATTTTAACAATTACATTTACTTTTGATGCTTTAGTATATTTAAAACCAAACACTTTTAGACTTTTACTCAAGTAGTATTTTACTGGGTGACTTTCACTTTTACTTGAGTAATTTTCTAAATGTATTAAGGTATCTTTACTTTTATTCAAGTATGACAATTGGGTACTTTTTCCACCACTGTAGGCCTATTTTTTATTTCACCTTTATTTAACCAGGTAGGCAAGTTGAGAACAAGTTCTCATTTACAATTGCGACCAGTTCGACACAGAGTTACACATGGAGTAAAACAAAAATACAGTCAATAACACAGAAGAAAAATAAGTCTATATACAATGTGAGCAAATTAGGTGAGATAAGGGAGGTAAAGGCAAAAAAAAGGCCATGGTGGCGAAGTAAATACAATATAGTAAGTAAAACACTGGAATGGTAGATTTGCAGTGGAAGAATGTGCAAAGTAGAAATAATGGGGCAAAATAAATAAATACAGTAGGGGAAGAGGTAGTTGTTTGGGCTAAATTATAGATGGGCTATGTACAGGTGCAGTAATCTGTGAGCTGCTCTGACAGCTGGTGCTTAAAGCTAGTGAGGGAGATAAGTGTTTCCAGTTTCAGAGATTTTTGTAGAGGCGGCCAAAGGCGGAATTGGCTTTGGGGGTGACCTGAGAGATATACCTGCTGGAGCGCGTGCTACAGGTGGGTGCTGCTATGGTGACCAGCGAGCTGAGATAAGGGGGGACTTTACCTAGCAGGGTCTTGTAGATGACCTGGAGCCAGTGGGTTTGGCGACGAGTATGAAGCGAGGGCCAGCCAACGAGAGCATACAGGTCGCAGTGGTGGGTAGTATATGGGGCTTTGGTGACAAAACAGATGGCACTGTGATAGACTGCATCCAATTTATTGAGTAGGGTATTGGAGGCTATTTTGTAAATGACATCGCCGAAGTCGAGGATCGGTAGGATGGTCAGTTTTACGAGGGTATGTTTGGCAGCATGAGTGAAGGATGCTTTGTTGCGAAATAGGAAGCCGATTCTAGATTTAACTTTGGATTGGAGATGTTTGATGTGAGTCTGGAAGGAGAGTTTACAGTCTAACCAGACACCTAGGTATTTGTAGTTGTCCACATATTCTAAGTCAGAACCGTCCAGAGTAGTGATGCTGGACGGGCGGGCAGGTGCAGGCAGCGATCGGTTGAAGAGCATGCATTTAGTTTTACTTGTATTTAAGAGCAGTTGGAAGCCACGGAAGGAGAGTTGTATGGCATTGAAGCTCGTCTGGAGGGTTGTTAACACAGTGTCCAAAGAAGGGCCAGATGTATACAGAATGGTGTCGTCTGCGTAGAGGTGGATCAGAGACTCACCAGCAGCAAGAGCAACATCATTGATGTATACAAAGAAGAGTCAGCCCAAGAATTGAACCCTGTGGCACCCCCATAGAGACTGCCAGAGGCCCGGACAACAGGCCTTCCGATTTGACACACTGAATTATATCAGAGAAGTAGTTGGTGAACCAGGCGAGGCAATCATTTGAGAAACCAAGGCTATCGAGTCTGCCGATGAGGATGTGGTGATTGACAGAGTCGAAAGCCTTGGCCAGGTCAATGAATACGGCTGCACAGTATTGTTTCTTATCGATGGCGGTTAAGATATCGTTAAGGACCTTGAGCGTGGCTGAGGTGCACCCATGACCAGCTCTGAAACCAGATTGCATAGCAGAGAAGGTGCGGTGGGATTCGAAATGGTCGGTAATCTGTTTGTTGACTTGGCTTTCAAAGACCTTAGAAAGGCAGGGTAGGATAGATATAGGTCTGTAGCAGTTTGGGTCAAGAGTGTCCCCCCCTTTGAAGAGGGGGATGACGGCAGCTGTTTTCCAATCTTTGGGATCTCAGACGACACGAAAGAGAGGTTGAACAGGCTAGTAATAGGGGTTGCAACAATTTAGGCAGATCATTTTAGAGAAAAAGGGTCCAGATTGTCTAGCCCGGCTGATTTGTAGGGGTCCAGATTTTGCAGCTCTTTCAGATCATCAGCTGACTGGATTTGGGAGAAGGAGAAATGGAAGGCTTGGGCGAGTTGCTGTGGGGGGTGCAGTGCTGTTGACCGGGGTAGGGGTAGCCAGGTGGAAAGCATGGCCAACCGTAGAAAAATGCTTATTGAAATGATCAATTATAGTGGATTTATCGGTGGTGACAGGGTTTCCTATCCTCAGTGCAGTGGGCAGCTGGGAGGAGGTGTTCTTATTCTCCATGGACTTTACAGTGTCCCAGAACTTTTGAGTTTGTGTTGCAGGAAGCAAATTTCTGCTTGAGAAAGCTAGCCTTGGCTTTTCTAACTGCCTGTGTATATTGGTTTCTAACTTCCCTGAAAAGTTGCATATCACGGGGGCTGTTCGATGCTAATGCAGAACGCCATAGGATGTTTTTGTGTTGGTTAAAACTTCTTGTCAATAGGGGGGGCGCTGTTTTCACTTTGGAAAAAATCGTGCCCAAATTAAACTGCCTCGTACTCTATTCTAGATCATACAATATGCATATTATTATTACTATTGGATAGAAAACACACGTTTCTAAAACTGTTTGAATTATATCTGTGAGTAAAACAGAACTCATTTGGCAGCAAACTTCGATACAGGAAGTGAAAAATCTGAAAACGAGGCTCTGTTTCAGGGCCTGCCTATTCAACTGGCTTTTATTTATCGATATGTATGCACTTCATACGCCTTCCACTAGATGTCAACAGGCAGTGGAAGGTGGAATGGGGTGTCTAGCTTGATCTGAGGTCGAATAAGAGCTTTTGGAGTGACAGGTCCGGTATTTTCTTTGTCTTCGAAGGCGCGCGGGGGAGCTCGACATTGTCTTCTGAAAAGCGTTCGGTATACACGGCGAATATCTCCGGCTCTGATTTTATTTGATACATATGATAATAACATCATAAAGTATGTTTTTTCAACCGAGTTTTATCAGTTTATTCAACGTTTATTGGGACTTTTGGAGTTTTCCGTTCTTTGCGCCAAGAGAGGATGGGAATGTTAGCAACCTTGGCTAGCATTGTGGCGCGAATTCGACAGAAGAAATGGACATTCTAAAACCAAACAACAATTTATTCTGGACCAAGGACTCCTTGTACAACATTCTGATGGAAGCTCAGCAAAAGTAAGAAAACATTTATGGTGTTATTTCGTATTTCTGTGTAAAATGTTGACTCCTATTCTCCGCCGTGTTGGTGAGTGCTGTCTCACAATAACGCAAGCTGTATGTTATGGTAAAGTTATTTTTAAAAATCTAACACAGCGGTTGCATTAAGAACCAGTGTATCTTTCATTTGCCATACAACAAGTATTTTTATGTAAAGTTTATGATGAGTTCTTTGGTCAGATTAGGTGAGTGTCCAAAATATCTCTGGAGATTCTGGTGAATCGTTGCTATGTATTCACAATGTATAACCAGGATTTGTAGCTATAAATATGCACATTTTCGAACAAAACATAAATGTATTGTATAACATGATGTTATAAGACTGTCATCTGATGAAGTTGTCCAAACGTTAGTGATTAATTTTATATCTTTTGCTGGTTTTTGCGAAAGCTACCTTTGGGGTGAATAAATGTGTTTGTGTGTTTGGCTATTGTGGTAAGCTAATATAATTCTATATTGTGTTTTCGCTATAAAACACTTTTTAAAAAATCGGAAATATTGGCTGGATTCACAAGATGTTTATCTTTCATTTGCTGTACACCATGTATTTTTCATAAATGTTTTATGATGAGTATTTATGTATTTCACATTGCTCTCTGTAATTATTCTGGCTGCTTTGGTGCTATTTTTGATGGTGGCTGCAATGTAAAACTATGATTTATACCTCAAATATGCACATTTTCGAACAAAACATAAATGTATTGTATAACATGTTATAAGACTGTCATCTGATGAAGTTGTTTCTTGGTTAGTGACTAATTTTATCTCTATTTTGTCAGTTTTGTGAAAGCTACCTATGCGGTGGAAACATGGTGAAAATATGCGGTTGTGTGTTTGGCTATTGTGGTTAGCTAATAGAAATACATAGTGTTTTCGCTGTAAAACATTTTAAAAATCGGAAATGATGGCTGGATTCACAAGATGTTTATCTTTCATTTGCTGTATTGGACTTGTGATTTCATGAAAATTATATTATATGATATCCCTGTCCCGTTAGGCTAGGCTATGCTAGTCAGCTTTTTTGATGAGGAGGATCCCGGATCCGGGAGAGAGAAGCGGTAGAGGTTTTAAGGGCAGTCAGGTCTGGAGAGAACCAAGGGCTATATCTGTTCCTGGTTCTACATTTCTTGAATGGGGCATGCTTATTTAAGATGGTGAGGAAGGCATTTAAAAAAACAAAACAGGCATCCTCTACTGACGGGATGAGGTCAATATCCTTCCAGGATACCTGGGCCAGGTCGATTAGAAAGGCCTGCTCGCTTAAGTGTTTCAGGGAGCGTTTGACAGTGATGAGTGGAGGTCGTTTGACCGCTGACCCATTACGGATGCAGGCAATGAGGCAGTGATCGCTAAGATTTTGGTTGAAAACAGCAGAGGTGTATTTAGAGGGCAAGTTGGTTAGGATGATATCTATGAGGGTGCCCGTGTTTACGGCTTTGGGGTGGTACCTGGTAGGTTCATTGATAATTTGTGTGAGATTGAGGGCATCAAGCTTAGATTGTAGGATGGCTGGGGTGTTAAGCATGTCCCAGTTTAGGTCACCTAGTATCACAAGCTCTGAAGATAAATGGGGGGCAATCAGTTCATATATGGTGTCCAGAGCACAGCTGGGGGCAGAGGGTGGTTTATAGCAGGCGGCAACGGTGAGAGACTTGTTTTTAGAGAGGTGGATTTTTAAAAGTAGAAGTTCAAATTGTTTGGGTACAGACCTGGATAGTAGGACAGAACTCTGCAGGCTATCTCTGCAGTAGATTGCAACACCACCCCCTTTGGCCGTTCTATCTTATCTGAAAATGTTGTAGTTAGGATGAAGATTTCAGAGTTTTTGGTGGTCTTCCTAAGCCAGGATTCAGACACGGCTAGGACATCCGGGTTGGCAGAGTGTGCTAAAGCAGTGAATAAAACAAACTTAGGGAGAAGGCTTCTAATGTTAACATGCATGAAACCAAGGCTATTACGGTTACAGAAGTCATCAAAAGAGAGCGCCTGGGGAATAGGAGTGGAGCTAGGCACTGCAGGGCCTGGATTCACCTCTACATCACCAGAGGAACAGAGGAGTAGGATAAGGGTACGGCTAAAAGCTATGAGAATTGGTCGTCTAGGACATCCGGAACAGAGAGTAAAAGGAGCAGGTTTCTGGGAGCGATAAAATAGCTTCAAGATATAATGTACAGACAAAGGTATGGTAGGATGTACAGTGGAGGTAAACCTAGGCATTGAGTGATGAGAGAGATATTGTCTCTAGAAACATAATTGAAACCAGGTGATGTCATCGCATGTGTGGGTGGTGGAACTGAAAGGTTGGATAAGGTATAATGAGCAGGGCTAGAGGCTCTACAGTGAAATAAGCCAATAAACACTAACCAGAACAGCAATGGACAAGGCATATTGACATTAAGGAGAGGCATGCTTAGCCGAGTGATCATAAGGGTCCAGTGAGTAGTGAGGTTGGTTGGGGTCACGGCGATTCAGACAGCTAGCCGGGCCATGGGTAGCAAGCTGGCAGAGGATGGAGGTCTGTTTTTAGCCACCTCGTGCGTTTCCATCGGTAGATTAGTGGGGTTCCGTGTGGTAGAGGGGACCAATCCAATTGGCAAAATAGATATAGTTATAGTGACCCAAGAAAATTGTCCGATAGACCTATTCAGATAGCAGCCGATAAGACGGCTAACGATTAGCGGGCCGCAGATGGGCATTCAGGTTACGTCGCGATGGAGGTGCCAGTTGGATAACTCCCTCGGGCATATAACGTTGGTAGTCCAGTCGTGAAGGCCCGGTGGGGCTCCGCATCGGCAGTAAAACGGGTCCGGATAGGTGATTGTAGCACAGGAGTGGCTGATGGAACTCTTCAGCTGGCTAGCTCCAGAATAACTGATGTTTGCCCCAGGACCGACGTAAGCCAATAGTCACTCGGATAGCAGCTAGCTAGCTGCAAGATCCAGGTGTAAATGTCCAGAGCTTGCAGTAGAAATCCGAGGATATGGAGAGAAAATAGGTTCGGTATGCTCTGGTCTGAGTCGCGTTGTACAAAACTGGCGATAGCTTTTCGAGCTAAAGGATAGCTGATGTGAAGGATGGTTTTGTTCTTTTTTTAACAAAAATATATGCCGTATAGAAATAGGACATGTTAATCACAAAACATAGCGTGACTGCAGAAAAGCTGTTGTCAATCTAGGGTGTCGACTGTGCAAACCACAAGGTTGAGACAAGATGGAAAAATGCTGAATAACAAGAAAACAGGAACTGAGGAATGTGTAGAAACCGACAACTCAGCTCAATCTTCACAAACACCATTCCGGACATCTGAATCCTGAGTGCTGTAGGGCTGGGACCAGCCTGGGCACCACCGATAGGCTAGCAAGTTTAAACCACGCTAAGCCTCTACTGTGACAGGCCAACTCTAAAGTTGGAAATACCTCTGTCACAGTATAAAAGAAGATGTCTGTACTATTTCAGTCAGTTCTCTGCTTTACCCTGCGTGGTGATACAGTGAACCCGTATATACGAAAATTGCATTTACCATTTATCACTTGTGTTAAATAAATACTTAAAGTATATTCGGTGACTCTGAATCACATTTTATCCTGATACCAGATTTGATTGACGCAACCCTTTACACTGATGACCGCCAACCGTGGTTAGCTGAATACTAACGTTAGCCAGTGAACTGGCTAGCTTCTGGCTAGCTTCTGTTGTGGATTTCAGATTTGAGGTGAATAATACTTTATTTTTTTTATTTTTTATTGGTGAGGCGGGTTGCAGGAGTGTTTTGAAGTTGAGTTTTTAGAAGAAAAAAAATATTAAAAGATATGCGAAGAAAATATGTAAATATATATATACACGGGACAAGATGAGGACAAAGGACGTCTGACTGCTATGCCATCTTGGAAGAATGATAATAATAATGAATGATAATGCTTTCTTATGCTTTGGGGCGGCAAGTAGCCTTGTGGTTAGAGCGTTGGGCAAGTAACCGAAAGGTTGCTGGATCGAATTCCCGAGCTGTTAAGGTAAAAATCTGTCGTTCTGCCCGTGCTGTCATTGAACTTGCAGACGTGTTGCTGTGCGTTTTGTTGCCAACCTTACTTTGCTAGCTGACAACTTTACGGTTTTTACTTTTTACTTTTTAATTGCCGTTTATATTTTTAGTTTTTCCCTCACAACTTTTTTCCCTCATTCAACTTTTTCACTCCGGACGCTTTATCTGGACATGGTTCGTCAGCACCTTCAACAGCCGAAGCTAAGTAGTAACATTAACATGATGCCTTCTAATTGCAGTCGCTGTACTTATAATATACAGGAGAACGATCGCCTTACGGCGAGGATAGCTGTGCTGCAAGCCCAGCTTCAGACGCAATCGTTAGGCAAGGGTAATTTCAGTGTAGGAAAGGATGAAACAGTGTCTGTGCCACCAGTAAGTACAGATAGTAGTATAAATCCCCCCGTACAGTCTCCGCAGCCGGACAACTTTCACATGGCTTCTGGAGGGAAATGCTGTAGGAATGCTCAACTGGTGTCGCTCATTCAGCCGACAGAAATTTTCAACCGGTTTTCCCCATTAAGTAGCGAGTCGGAGTCTGAGGCCGAGTCTTCTCTTGTCTCTACTCCTCCCGTTACGGGGTCTGAGACGCCGAAGCTTCCCACCATTAGCTCTGACAAATTGAAAACCCTAGTCATTGGCGACTCCATTACCCGCAGTATTAGACTTAAAACGAATCACCCAGCGATCATACACTGTTTACCAGGGGGCAGGGCTACCGACGTTAAGGCTAATCTGAAGATGGTGCTGGCTAAAGCTAAAACTGGCGAGTGTAGAGAGTATAGAGATATTGTTATCCACGTCGGCACCAACGATGTTAGGATGAAACAGTCAGAGGTCACCAAGCACAACATAGCTTCAGCGTGTAAATCAGCTAGAAAGATGTGTCGGCATCGAGTAATTGTCTCTGGCCCCCTCCCAGTTAGGGGGAGTGATGAGCTCTACAGCAGAGTCTCACAACTCAATCGCTGGTTGAAAACTGTTTTCTGCCCCTCCCAAAAGATAGAATTTG
This sequence comes from Salvelinus namaycush, assembly GCF_016432855.1. Classification (NCBI taxonomy): domain Eukaryota; kingdom Metazoa; phylum Chordata; class Actinopteri; order Salmoniformes; family Salmonidae; genus Salvelinus; species Salvelinus namaycush. Next base: position 60,581,103 of record NC_052311.1, read on the forward strand.
TAGATAATTGGCCCTCTTTCTGGGACTCACCCACAAACAGGACCAAGCCTGGCCTGCTGAGGAGTGACGGACTCCATCCTAGCTGGAGGGGTGCTCTCATCTTATCTACCAACATAGACAGGGCTCTAACTCCTCTAGCTCCACAATGAAATAGGGTGCAGGCCAGGCAGCAGGCTGTTAGCCAACCTGCCAGCTTAGTGGAGTCTGCCACAAGCATAGTCAGTGTAGTCAGCTCAGCTATCCCCATTGAGACTGTGTCTGTGCCTCGACCTAGGTTGGGCAAAACTAAACATGGCGGTGTTCGCCTTAGCAATCTCACTAGGATAAAGACCTCCTCCATTCCTGCCATTATTGAAAGAGATCGTGATACCTCACATCTCAAAATAGGGTTACTTAATGTTAGATCCCTCACTTCAAAGGCAGTTATAGTCAATGAACTAATCACTGATCATAATCTTGATGTGATTGGCCTGACTGAAACATGGCTTAAGCCTGATGAATTTACTGTGTTAAATGAGGCCTCACCTCCTGGTTACACTAGTGACCATATCCCCCGTGCATCCCGCAAAGGCGGAGGTGATGCTAACATTTACGATAGCAAATTTCAATTGACAAAAAAAAAAATGACGTTTTCGGCTTTTGAGCTAATAGTCATGAAATCTATGCAGCCTACTCAATCACTTTTTATAGCTACTGTTTACAGGCCTCCTGGGCCATATACAGCGTTCCTCACTGAGTTCCCTGAATTCCTATCGGACCTTGTAGTCATAGCAGATAATATTCATATTTTTGGTGATTTTAATATTCATATGGAAAAGTCCACAGACCCACTCCAAAAGGCTTTTGGAGCCATCATCGACTCAGTGGGTTTTGTCCAACATGTCTCTGGACCTACTCACTGCCACAGTCATACTCTGGACCTAGTTTTGTCCCATGGAATAAATGTTGTGGATCTTAATGTTTTTCCTCATAATCCTGGACTATCGGACCACCATTTTATTACGTTTGCAATCGCAACAAATAATCTGCTCAGACCCCAACCAAGGAGCATCAAAAGTCCTGCTATAAATTCTCAGACAACCCAAAGATTCCTTGATGCCCTTCCAGACTCCTTCTGCCTACCCAAGGACGTCAGAGGACAAAAATCAGTTAACCACCTAACTGAGGAACTCAATTTAACCTTGTGCAATACCCTAGATGCAGTTGCACCCCTAAAAACTAAAAACATTTGTCATAAGAAACTAGCTCCCTGGTATACAGAAAATACTCAAGCTCTGAAGCAAGCTTCCAGAAAATTGGAACGGAAATGGCGCCACACCAAACTGGAAGTCTTCCGACTAGCTTGGAAAGACAGTACCGTGCAGTATCGAAGAGCCCTCACTGCTGCTCGATCATCCTACTTTTCCAACTTAATTGAGGAAAATAAGAACAATCCAAAATTTATTTTTGATACTGTTGCAAAGCTAACTAAAAAGCACATTCCCCAAGTGAGGATGGCTTTCACTTCAGCAGTAATAAATTCATGAACTTCTTTGAGGAAAAGATTCATGATCATTAGAAAGCAAATTACGGACTCCTCTTTAAAACTGCGTATTCCTCCAAAGCTTAGCTGTCCTGAGTCTGCACAACTCTGCCAGGACCTAGGATCAAGAGAGACACTTAAGTGTTTTAGTACTATATCTCTTGACACAATGATGAAAATAATCATGGCCTCTAAACCTTCAAGCTGCATACTGGATCCTATTCCAACGAAACTACTGAAAGAGCTGCTTCATGTGCTTGGCCCTCCTATGTTGAACATAATAAACGGCTCTCTATCCACCGGATGTGTACCAAACTCACTAAAAGTGGCAGTAATAAAGCCTCTCTTGAAAAAGCCAAATCTTGACCCAGAAAATATAAAAAACTATCGGCCTATATCGAATCTTCCATTCCTCTCAACATTTTTAGAAAAAGCTGTTGCGCAGCAACTCACTGCCAACTCACTGCCCAGCAACTCACTGCCTTTGATACCATCGATCACCACATTCTTTTGGAGAGACTGGAAACCCAAATTGGTCTACACGGACAAGTTCTGGCCTGGTTTAGATCTTATGTCGGAAAGATATCAGTTTGTCTCTGTGAATGGTTTGTCCTCTGACAAATCAACTGTACATTTCAGTGTTCCTCAAGGTTCCGTTTTGGGACCACTATTGTTTTCACTATATATTTTACCTCTTGGGGATGTCATTCGAAAACATAATGTTAACTTTCGGATGACACACAGCTGTACATTTCAATGAAACATGGTGAAGCCCCAAAATTGCCCTCGCTAGAAGCCTGTGTTTCAGACATAAGGAAGTGGATGGCTGAAAACTTTCTACTTTTAAACTCGGACAAAACAGAGATGCTTGTTCTAGGTCCCAAGAAACAAAGAGATATTCTGTTAAATCTGACAATTAATCTTGATGGTTGTAAAGTCGTCTCAAATAAAACTGTGAAGGACCTCGGCGTTACTCTGGACCCTGATCTCTCTTTTGACGAACATATCAAGACTGTTTCAAGGACAGCTTTTTTCCATCTACGTAACATTGCAAAAATCAGACATTTTCTGTCCAAAAATGATGCAGAAAAATTAATCCATGCTTTTGTTACTTCTAGGTTAGACTACTGCAATGCTCTACTTTCCGGCTACCCGGATAAAGCACTAAATAAACTTCAGTTAGTGCTAAATACGGCTGCTAGAATCCTGACTAGAACCAAGAAATTTGATCATATTACTCCAGTGCTAGCTTCCCTACACTGGCTTCCTGTTAAGGCAAGGGCTGATTTCAAAGTTTTACTGTTAACCTATAAAGCGTTACATGGGCTTGCTCCTACCTATCTTTCCGAGTTGGTCCTGCCGTACATACCTACACGTACGCTACGGTCACAAGACGCAGGCCTCCTAATTGTCCCTAGAATTTCTAAGCAAACAGCTGGAGGCAGGGCTTTCTCCTATAGATCTCAATTTTTATGGAATAGTCTGCCTACCCATGTGAGAGACGCAGACTCGGTCTCATCCTTTAAGTCTTTACTGAAGACTTATCTCTTCAGTAAGTCATATGATTGAGTGTAGTCTGGCCCAGGAGTGTGAAGGTGAACGGAAAGGCTCTGGAGCAACGAACCACCCTTGCTGTCTCTGCCTGGCCAGTTCCCCTCTCTCCACTGGGATTCTCTGCCTCTAACCCTATTACAGGGGCTGAGTCACTGGCTTACTGGTGCTCTTTCATGCCGTCCCTAGGAGTGGTGCGTCACTTGAGTGGGTTGAGTTACTGACGTGGTCTTCCTGTCTGGGTTGGCGCCCCCCCCCCCCGGTTTGTGCTGTGGTGGAGATCTTTGTGGGCTATACTCGGCCTTGTCTCAGGATGGTAAGTTGGTGGTTGAAGATATCCCTCTAGTGGTGTGGGGGCTGTGCTTTGGCAAAGTGGGTGGGGTTATATCCTTCCTGTTTGGCCCTGTCTGGGGGTATCATCGGATGGGGCCACAGTGTCTCCTGACCCCTCCTGTCTCAGCCTCCAGTATTTATGCTGCAGTAGTTTGTGTCGGGGGGCTAGGGTCAGTTGGTTCTATCTGGAGTACTTCTCCTGTCTTATCCGGTGTCCTGTGTGAATTTAAGTATGCTCTCTCTAATTCTCTCCTTCTCTCTTTCTTTCTCTCTCTCGGAGGACCTGAGCCCTAGGACCATGCGTCAGGACTACCGGGCATGATGACTTCTTGCTGTCCCCAGTCCACCTGGCCTTGCTGCTGTTCCAGTTTCAACTGTTCTGCCTGCGGCTATGGAACCCTGACCTGTCCACCGGGCGTGCTACCTGTCCCAGACCTGCTGTTTTCAACTCTCTAGAGACCGCAGGAGCGGTAGAGATACTCTTAATGATCGGCTATGAAAAGCCAACTGACATTTACTCCTGATTATTATTTGACCATGCTGGTCATTTATGAACATTTGAACATCTTGGCCATGTTCTGTTATAATCTCCACCCGGCACAGCCAGAAGAGGACTGGCCACCCCTCATAGCCTGGTTCCTCTCTAGGTTTCTTCCTAGGTTTTGGCCTTTCTAGGGAGTTTTTCCTAGCTGCCGTGCTTCTACACCTGCATTGCTTGCTGTTTGGGGTTTTAGGCTGGGTTTCTGTACAGCACTTCGAGATATTAGCTGATGTACGAAGGGCTATATAAAATAAACTTGATTTGATTTGATTTAAATAAGAATATGTTTTTCACTGACTTGCAAAGTTAAATAAAAAATTCAAAATTCTTATGCACTCTTGTGTGACTCTCAAAAATGGGGCGTGTCTGTAGCACTTTTCATTTCCCACTCCGGGATAATGTGATGGGCTGTCACCATTAAGTAGCTCTCTTGGTGCTTTCAAGACAACTGGAGAAAAAACAAGGTCATGATGTCACTGAACTTCAGGTTGGATTTTTCTCAGTCGGAGCTCATTCTGTGGCACACGGCCACAGAATGGCCCCTGAGTCCCAGCGGAAGTCTCAACCTGAAAACAACAGAATATCTTCTATGAAGAAAATATGTTGTCCCAGGAAAACAGGATATGTACTGTATCAGGAATACTGTGAGACTACAAGGTGAGAGTGGGACATTGTTGTTGAAGCATATTCAGTGACCTTGAAATGTAGTTGATTGGTTTAATGTCCTCCTATTCGCTGTGAAGGTGACGGCCACTTCCGCTATCAGATGCCTTTTTTAAAGTTTTTACTCTAGACCAGGGGTGTCAAACTCAAATACCCAGTGGGCCAAAATGTAAAACCTGAACAAAGTCGCGGGCCAACATTGAACAAATGAACCTTTTAATATGGACCCAAACAAGTTTTGCTTTAACATTGAATATGGAACAAGCATCGCTTATTACCATACAATATATAATTTAATAGTGGAGACATGCAAAATCGAATTTCAAATGAAAAAACACATCAATGGCATTCATTTATTAAAAAAAAAAAATGTAAATAAAAATCGTATGCCTCTTTTCTATTTGCAGCCTTCTGATTTAAATACCAAAATAAACTTTTTCCACTGGCTAATAATTTTACAAATAAAATGATAATAAATCAATCAACCATTCAAGCCCATGCCTTGTAGCAAGAAAAAGTGCACAAAGAAAACGTTAATTATTGCACACTGATCTAATCTGATGTGCCCAAGCCAGATACCTGGCATCTCTTCTTGGATGCTAGTTCATCAATGTCTGGGCTCAGGCTCTGAGCTGAAGAAATCCTCAGTATCGAGCGAAGGTGTTCATCAGTCAGACGTCTCCTGTGAGTTGTTTTGGTCATCTTCATCGAGGAGAAAAGTTGCTCGCATAGATAAGTGCTGCCGAACATGGAGAGCATCTGAGCAGCTTGGGTGCGGAGCTGAGGCATTGTGTCAGGGATGAACCGTGGAAACTGTGCGGCGCCCACAGCATCATACTTTGACTTCAGCGTGTCGTTGCACTGGAGTTCAATCAGCTCCATTTGGATGTTGGTTGGTGCATTTTCCACATCAACTGCGAAGGAATTACTAAGCAGTTCAAACCTACATTTCTGGACATCGAAGTCGGCAAATCGCCGGCTAAACTCAGCGGCGAGAACACTGAGTTTTTCAGCAAACTGTGCGCATGGGAACACGGCGGTAGAGATCTGCGCTTTTATGGTTTGGCAGCAGGGAAAATGGCAAGGGTTTCCTTGCAGCATCTGATTCTCCCACAGGCACAGTTTAGTTTTAAAGGCCCTCACTGCAGCGTACATGTCTGTGATGATGCGCCCCCGCCCCTGAAGCTGCAGGTTCAGCGCATCGAGATGGCTCGAGATGTCACAGAGAAAGGCCAGCTCACACAGAAACTTTTGCTCCCGGAGCTCTGCTGTATCCTTCCCTTTGGTTTCCAGGAATTGACATATTTCCTCACGCAGCTCGAAACATCTGTTCAGTACTTTTCCTCTGCTTAGCCATCTCACCTCTGTGTGATACGGCACGTCTGCGTATTCCAAACCACACTCCTCTAGAAAAAATTTAAACTGGCGGTGATTCAGACCTTTGGCTCTTATAAAGTTAACTACCTGTGTTACTGTGGTCATAACATGTTCCATCTTTAGGGCTTTGGCACACAGTGATTCCTGATGTATGATGCAGTGGTAAACAGTTAGCTCACCTGCACAGTTCTCTTCCCGCATCTTCTCCCGAACCATGCCCACCAGTCCACTCTTTTTACCGCACATCGCTGGCGCACCATCTGTCGTTAATCCAACGAGTTTATCCCACGGCAGCTTTATTTCAGTTACACATTTGGAAACCTCCTCAAAGATTTCCTTTCCTGTGGTTGTGCCATGCATTGATTTGAATCCCAATAGCTCATCCGTAACACACAGATTTGAGTCCACTCCACGGATGAAGACTGACAGCTGAGCAGTATCAGATGCGTCGCAGCTCTCATCCACAGCGAGGGAGAACGCAACGAAATCTTTTCCCTTTTCCATCAGCTGGTCATACAGATTGGTGGCAAGATCACATGTGCGATCAGCTACTGTGTTCCTGCTCAGGCTCACGTTTGAAAATGCTTGCTTTTTCTCTGGGCATACGAGGTCACAAACTTTCATCATGCACTTTTTCACGAACTCTCCCTCATTAAAGGGCCGGGCTGATTTTGCGATCTCTGCTGCCACTATATAACTAGCCTTTACAGCAGCCTCACTTTGTGATGTGGCTTTTTTGAACATATTCTGTTGTGAAACCAAACTTCTTTTCATCTCCTCTACTTTCTGGCTCCTTTGAGTCATGTCCAGGTCCTTGTATTTGTCATGGTGTTTCGTTTCATAGTGTCGTCTAATGTTGTACTCCTTACTTACAGCCACGTTGACTCCACAAACAAGACAAACAGGTTTGTCTTTTACATATGTAAACAGATATTCTGCCTCCCACTTGTCCAGAAAGCTCCTGTTTTCTGCCTTTCTTTTCGCCATTTTTGGGAAGGGATAGCGCGCTGACAGTTGTAGCGTCTATGTTGCTATGACTACTGTCACAGAGGAGAGGGCGTTTCTGGGTCCTGTCCTGATTGGCGCGCGAAAACAACAGCAGAGCATTATGGGATTCGTAGTATTAGCGGTGAATGCGCTGTATAATACCGGTGGGCCAGCTCTAGTAGTAATTTGGTATTGTCTCGCGGGCCAAATATAATTACCCCGCGGGCCAAATTTGGGGCCAGAGTTTGACACCCATGCTCTAGACCATTGCGCTACGTTTGTGTGCATTGACAACATTTGAAAAACTACAAGGCTGAGGGTGTAGTCACTTCCTTCCTGTCAGGTGCAAATCTTGTTAGAGGGATTGGTCACCTTCATGGGAGGGTGCACAGCATAATGTAGGAATTTCACAGAACTTACACATAGTAATAGTGAGAATCAGCTGAGTTTTTCTTGACCACATGACCTGACTAAGAAAAACTCTAGGCCCTATTTATAGGCTACAGCTACTCACCATGAGTGTGTCCACACACTGTCCGTCTGGCCCCTGCTCCACATCAAACTCCCCAGTGAAGTGTAGGAGCAGCTCCAGGTTGTCCTCTACTGACAGGATGTAGGAGCAGTGGGCATGCTCAGCATACGGGCCGGGCCGAGATGGACTGGATATCACACCACGCAGCGAGACGGACAGGTCCTCAGTGCAACTCACTGTGGTAGAGACGTATGATCAATAACATGACCCTCATTGTCATCATCATCATTATCATAGAGGGATGGTGTTGTATCATGAAGTCGGTAGCTGTACGAGCAACAAGTAGTAACGCCATCGCATCTTTCTCATTATTATTACAATTGGCATCATCATCATCATAATACATAATTCTTCATCAGTCTCTCTTTGTTTCCATTTCCCCTTAGTGCTTCTCCTTCTTGCTCTCCTCTGCTCATTCTGTCTTTCACTTCCTCTTTCCCTGTCCCTTCCTGTCTCTCTTTGCCCATCTCTCTCTCGCTCTCTCTCTTGTCTCTGGCTCTCCATACCTGTGCAGGTGTGTCCGTCTGTGTCCAGGTAGTAACCAAGGCGACAGGAGCAGAGGTAGCCTCCAATGTAGTTGTGGCAGAACTGGGTACATCCATTATCTGGGTCCTCCTCACACTCATCAAAATCTGTCAGAAAGACAACAGAGGTCTGACTAAGGTACCAACGAATGGTCACGTGAGGTAACGCAACAACAACAACTAAAAATGTCATCATAGTCTAAGAGAAATACAACAATGCTCTATGAAACAATGCTTCCTTTCTCCTCCTCACCTTGCAAAACCCTCTGAAGCCAGTGTGTCTCTTGGTGTTGGAGTAATCAGAGTGGAATGAGAGAGAGAGAAGCAGCCCTCTATGGAGGAGAGGAGTGAGGGATTGACGGTAGAGTCAAGGTCCTCAAACGACATTTCACCACATTGAATAGCTATCTGCATTCCATCTGCAAAGATCTAACAGAAGGATGAGAGAATAGGAAACTTCTATCCTGTTTTTTTTTTTAAAACACATGGACACATCAGGATTTCTAATTGTGAGATCTAATATCCCTCCACTTCCCACCCTAAGAACAGGAATACTAGACAACTTTTTGCCATATCTCAAAGTATGTTACATTACAGTAAATATCGTAGAGTCACTGACACCTGACTTTAACCAATGGATTGTTGATGCTATGTATTGGCCAATGAGAGGCTTGAAGCTACCTGTCGGCCATAATGGCACTCCCCAGAAGAAGCAGTACTCTATATGAATGAATGGAATTATACAGTATTTCAATTACATGTTTAAAGGACAAAATAACCAAGTGCCAAGATGGAGGCTTCAACACAGCACCTCCTATCAGTCATATAGTGTATATATAAATAATTACCTTTAACCCTTCACACTGACCTCCAGGGCGTCGTTCTCGCAGCCATCACTGTCCTCCATGTCCAGGTGTGTCAGCCTGAGGGCGAGGGTGTGGCCGGGAGGGGCACACCTGCTCCAGTTCAGACTGGCATCAGGTGGGTAACCATGGGGATAGTAATCGGTAATATTATAGTATATGTACTGTAAGTCTGAACTGATATACTATTATTTGACCATGCTGGTCATTTATGAACATTTGAACATCTTGGCCATGTTCTGTTATAATCTCCACCCGGCACAGCCAGAAGAGAACTGGCCACCCCTCATAGCCTGGTTCCTCTCTAGGTTTCATCCTAGGTTTTGTCCTTTCTACTGAGTTTTTCCTAGCCACCGTGCTTCTACACCTGCATTGCTTGCTGTTTGGGGTTTTAGGCTGGGTTTCTGTACAGCACTTTGAGATATCAGCTGATGTAAGAAGGGCTTTATAAATACATTTGATTTGTTGTTCTCTCACACTTGTTATTTCTGTTTGTCTGACTGTTTCTCTGTCTATTTGTTTATATTATTGACTCTCTCTTTCTCTTCATACTTTCCTTCTCTATTAATCTTGTGTCCCACCTTTCTCTCTCTATCGCTCCCCCTTTTTTCCCCCCCTTTTCTCTCTCTCTTGCTTTCTCTTTTCTCTCCGTTCTCCCCCCCCCCCCCTCTCTCTTTCTGTCTTCGTCCTCTCCCCCAGCCTCTGTTTGTTCCTTCTGCCCCTCTGTGCCATGTCGATGCTCTTGGGGTGGATGGAGTCTCCAGGCTATTAAGGATCCTCCCCTTTTTTTTTACATTTTCGCCTAAAATGACATACCCAAATCTAACTGCCTGTAGGTCAGGACCTGAAGCAAGGATATGCATATTCTTGGTACCATTTGAAAGGAAACATGTTGAAGTTTGTGGAAATGTGAAATGAATGTAGGAGAATATAACACAATAGAGCTGTTAAAAGATAATACGAAGAAAAATAAAAACATTTGGTATATTTATTTGTTCCGTCTTTGAACTGCAAGAGAAATGCCATCATTATTCCAGCCCAGGCACAATTTAGATTTGAGCTATTAGAGGGCAGCAGTGTATGTGTCAAGTTTTAGACTTATCCAATGAGCCATTGCATTTCTGTTCAAAATTTTGTATCAAGACTGCCCAAATGTGCCTAATTGGTTTATTAATTTACAATTGGCTCATTCATCCCCCTCCTCTCCCCTGTAACTATTCCCCAGGTCGTTGCTGCAAATGAGAATGTGTTCTCAGTCAACTTACCTGGTAAAATAAAGGATAAATAAAATAAATAAAAAATTAATTAATAACTTTTCAAGTTCATAACTGTGCACTCTCATCAAACAATAGCATGGTATTATTTCACTGTAATAGCTACTGTAAATTAGAGTTAGTGCAGTTAGATTAACAAGAACTTAAGATTTCTGCCAATATCAGATAAGTCTAGGTCCTGGGAAATGTTCTTGTTACTTAAAACCTCATGCTAATCGCATTAGCCTACGTTAACTCAACAGTCCCGTGGGGGACCCACCTATCCTGTAGAGGATTAAAACCTGTTGAGGACAGAGGGCGCTGTTTTCACTTTGGGGGAAAATCGTGCCCAATTTAAACGGCCTCGTACTCAATTCTTGCTCGTACAATATGCATATTATTATTACTATTGGATAGAAAACACTCTCTAGTTTCTAAAACCGTTTGAATTATATCTGCGAGTAAAACAGAACTCCTTTTGCAGCAAACTTCCTGACAGGAAGTGGAAAATCTGAAATCGATGCTCTGTTCTAGGGCCTGCCTATAAATGGGCTTCATATATATCAGTATACATGCACTTCATACGTCTTCCACTAGATGTCGACAGGCAGTGAGAGAAGAAATGGAGTGAATAACTTGATCTGGGGTCGAATAAAAGCTCTCGGCATGACGTGTCACCAGTTTCCTGTTTTCTGGAGAGCGCGTGAAGGGACCTGGTTTTGCCTTCTGAAAAGCTGCCGTTATAGACGACTAATATCTCCGGCTTTGATTTTATTTGATACATGTGACAATATCATCGTAAAGTATGTTTTTTCAATATAGTTTTATTAGATTATTGAAATTTATTCGGGACGTTAGGCGTGTTGCGTTGTGTGCCTTTGTTCAGGAAGGAGAGCTTCGCGCTACTTTGCTAGCTTTCCGTGCTAATTGACTGGAGAAGAGGACATTCTAAAACCAAACAACGATTGTTCTGGACAAAGGACCCCTTGTACAACATTCTGATGAAAGATCATCAAAAGTAGGACCCATTTTATGATGCTATTTCATATATCTGTCGAACATGTGAAATAGTCGTTTGCGCCCAGATTTTGGGTACTCTCTCGCTATAACTAAGCTGGATGTCGTAATGAAGTTATTTTTAGAATTCTAACACGGCGATTGCATTAAGAACTAATGTATCTATCATTTCCTATACAACATGTATTTTCTAGTAACGTTTATGAATAGTTATTTGGTCAGAATAGTTGAGTGTCATAAAAATATCCGCACATTCTGGGAAAAAGATGCTACGTTAGCACAATGTATAACCACTGATTTCAGCTCTAAATATGCACATTTTCGAACAAAACATAAGTGTATGTATAACCTGATGTTATAGGACTGTCATCTGATGAAGGTTTATGAAGGTTAGTGAAAATTAATATCTTTTGCTGGTTTATTCCCTATCGCTAACGTGCCTATTGCTATCGCTAACGTGCCTTGATGAATGAATGCGGTAGTGTGGTAGGCTATTGTAGTAAGCTAATATAATGCTATATTGTGTTTTCGCTGTAAAACACTTAAACAATCGGAAATATTGGCTGGATTCACAAGATGTTTGTCTTTAATTTGCTGTACACCATCGATTTTTCAGAAATGTTTTATGATGAGTATTTAGGTATTTGACGTTGGTGTCTGTAATTACTCTGGCTGCTTCGGTTCTATTTCTGACGGTAGCTGTGATGGTAGCTGCAATGTAAAACTGATTTATACCTCAAATATGCACATTTTTCGAACAAAACATAGATTTATTGTATAACATGTTATAAGACTGTCATCTGATGAAGTTGTTTCTTGGTTAGTTTGGTTGGTTCTTGGTTAGTTAGGTGGCTTTGTGCATGCTACCTGTGCTGTGAAAAATGTCTGTCCTTTTTTGTATTTGGTGGTGAGCTAACATAAATATATGTGGTGTTTTCGCTGTAAAACATTTTAAAAATCAGACATGTTGACTGGATTCACAAGATGTGTATCTTTCATTTGCTGTATTGGACTTGTTAATGTGTGAAAGTTAAATATTTCTAAAAAATATCTTTTGAATTTCACGCTCTGCCTTTCCAGTGGAATGTGGGAGGAGTTCCGCTAGCGGAACGCCAGAGCCAGACAGGTTAACAAATGCTGGGTTCATTTCACACAATCACATCCATTGAGGAAGAAGAAAATTACACCACATATCCCAAGAAGGAAACTGTGAATCACGATCGTTGCATAAGGCCGTCTTAAAATGTGTTGCTTGTTTTCTGCCTTTTAATATCACACAGTGTTGTATAAATGCAAGGAGAACTTACATGTTATATTTATATGTATATTCTGTTTGATAAGAGATTATGAAAAATCATGACATACCTCACACCTAGCATGGTGAGGAAGTGATCACTTCTGCCTCAGTAAATAAACAAACTCACTGTCTTTTCTTGCTATTTCGCTTTGACTCTCTCCCTCTAACCCCTCCCACTGGGCACAGACGTCAATTCAACGTCTATTCCATGTTGAGAGAGAGAGAACTTTACTGTTCATTTCTGATTGTTTATTTCACTTTTGTTTGTTATCTTTTCCACTTGCTTTGGCAATGTAAACATGTTTCCCATGCCCAAAGAAACCTTTGAATTCAATTGACAGAAAGAGAGAGAGAGAGAAGAAAGGAAGGAAGAGAGAGAGTCAAAGGTATATATTTCTGTCTTTATCTACTCATCTCATCTAAACACATCTCTCAACAGCTCCATATTAGCAGCATTACAACACTATCAGAACAAAGGTTCAGTAAAGCAATAAAGGGAGAGAGAGTGACGAGAAGGGTGGAGTGGTCAGGGGAAGTATCTTATTGTGTTGGTGTGTATTGTGTGCCACATCTGGACATGCTGATCTGGAGACAGTGCCAAAAGCAGCCTCTAGAATCCTCTTCTCTACAGCTAGTTTACACGGTCCAGAACAGTGCACCTCGTGCCAGAGAGGGAGGGCAGGAAGGAAAGGGGGGGGGGGAGAGAGACGCACAAGGCAGATGAGGGGCATCGGGGCTTTCCGCTGTGGAGGGCAAGCGAGGCGGAAAGAGGTGGGTGAGAGAGGCGAGGAAGCAGCTCTATATTCTCACTGAGAGAACGAAGGAGACAGCAGAGGAGAAGACAAAGAGTGAGTGATACTTCAGCGGAAGAAAGAAGTAAAAGTCAGAAATAGTGATAGAGAACAAGAGAGAGCTAGAGACAGAGAGGCGGAGTGTGAAAGGATATACATTCAACTGAGACCAGTGGATCAACATCATTAATGGTGAAGAAGAATGTTTTACTTGAATAGTAACGATTTTACAGAGGAGAATTACTGAAAAACACAAACTTTATGATAGAGTCAACATTTTAACAAAGAGACTATCATCAAATGGACTAGAGATGGCTGGATTGGGATGCAAAACTGAGGAATACCTTCATGATGCTTCTGGGGTGAAAAGGTGCTGTGAGCGTTGTCGTAAAGGTCAGTGACTACTGGTGTGTTTCTGTTGTCGTAAAGGTCAGTGACTACTGGTGTGTTTCTGTTGTCGTAAAGGTCAGTGACTACTGGTGTGTTTCTGTTGTCGTAAAGGTCAGTGACTACTGGTGTGTTTCTGTTGTCATAAAGGTCTGTGACTACTGGTGTGTTTCTGTTGTCGTAAAGGTCTGTGACTACTGGTGTGTTTCTGTTGTCGTAAAGGTCAGCGACTACTGGTGTGTTTCTGTTGTCGTAAAGGTCAGCGACTACTGGTGTGTTTCTGTTGTCATAAAGGTCAGTGACTACTGGTGTGTTTCTGTTGTCGTAAAGGTCAGTGACTACTGGTGTGTTTCTGTTGTCGTAAAGGTCAGTTACTACTGGTGTGTTTCTGTTGTCATAAAGGTCTGTGACTACTGGTGTGTTTCTGTTGTCATAAAGGTCTGTGACTACTGGTGTGTTTCTGTTGTCATAAAGGTCAGTGACTACTGGTGTGTTTCTGTTGTCATAAAGGTCAGTGACTACTGGTGTGTTTCTGTTGTCGTAAAGGTCAGTGACTACTGGTGTGTTTCTGTTGTCGTAAAGGTCAGTTACTACTGGTGTGTTTCTGTTGTCATAAAGGTCTGTGACTACTGGTGTGTTTCTGTTGTCATAAAGGTCTGTGACTACTGGTGTGTTTCTGTTGTCATAAAGGTCAGTGACTACTGGTGTGTTTCTGTTGTCGTAAAGGTCAGTGACTACTGGTGTGTTTCTGTTGTCGTAAAGGTCAGTTACTACTGGTGTGTTTCTGTTGTCATAAAGGTCAGTTACTACTGGTGTGTTTCTGTTGTCATAAAGGTCTGTGACTACTGGTGTGTTTCTGTTGTCATAAAGGTCTGTGACTACTGGTGTGTTTCTGTTGTCATAAAGGTCAGTGACTACTGGTGTGTTTGTTGTCATAAAGGTCAGTGACTACTTGTAACGGCTTTCTTCCTGGGATGAAGGAGAGGACCAAAATGCAGCGCAGTTAGTGTTCAACATGTTTAATTAAACAATAAACGATGAACATTAACAAACATTACAAAACAACAAACGTGAAAGCCGAGACAGTCCTATCTGGTGCAGAACATAAACACAGAGACAGGAAACAACCACCCACAATCCCCAACACAAAACAAGCCACCTATATATGATTCTCAATCAGGGACAACGATTGACAGCTGTCTCTGATTGAGAACCATATCAGGCTGAACATAGAAATAGACGAACTAGACACACAACATAGAATTCCCACCCAGCTCACGTCCTGACCAACACTAAACAAGCAAAACACATAAGAACTCTGGTCAGGACGTTACACTACTGGTGTGTTTCTGTTGTCATAAAGGTCAGTGACTACTGGTGTGTTTCTGTTGTCATAAAGGTCTGTGACTACTGGTGTGTTTCTGTTGTCATAAAGGTCTGTGACTACTGGTGTGTTTCTGTTGTTCAGGTGGCTGTTGGAGCAAGATGTCTAAAAGACCAGAGTTATACATGCGCCACATATACACATATTATATGTATTAATTGTTTGTCTGCAACATGACCATATTATCAAATTATGAACTGTAGTATAGAGGGGAAAACAGCAGTCCCTTTATCTCCACAACACTACATGAACACCAGAGGAGGCTGCTGAGGGGAGGACGGCTCATAATAATGGCTTGAGCGGCACAAATGGAATGGCATCAAACACATGGAAAACATTTGTTTGATGTTGATGATAACATTCCACTCATTCTGCTCCAGCCATTACCACGAGCCCATCCTCCCCAATTAAGATGCCACCAACCTCCTGTGATGAACATGTTACTATGGACAGCATAATACTGTGGCCTATATATAGGGGTATGGATGATCACATTTCTCTGTCATTCTCTCTTTCCCAACCTCACTCCAGGACAGTATGTTCGCACCGACTGTGGCAAGTCTACAAAAACAGAGTGTGAAACCTGTCAACATGAATACTACACTGCTGAACTAAACTTCTTGAAACAATGTCTACCCTGTAGGGTCTGCTATTCCAGTAAGTCCCCCCCCCCTCCCTCTTCCCTGTTCTGACAGTTCCACTCATTGTTCTCCTGTCTCCTTAAAATAACCCCTTTCTGATCCGACTCATTCTCTCACTCCCCACCCCTGCTCTCTCTCGCGCTCCCCCCGACCCTCCTCTCTTTCTCTCGCTTTACATCCCCTCTCTCTATCCCACCTCTCTCCTTATCTTTCCATCCCACCTCTCTACTCATCTTTCCATCCCTTCTCTCTACTCATGTCTCTTGACCTTATTATTTTCACCTCACTTCATCTTTTTTTGCCTCTCCCGCTCAATACCCCATCCCTCCCTCTACCATCCTCTCTCCCACTCTTTCTCTCCGTCTCCCTCTCCCTCTCTCAGGCAGTAACCAGAGGGTATTGAGGGAGTGTGAAGCCAGTAGTGACAGGCAATGTGTGTGTAAGACTGGTTACTACTGTACAGACGATGGATGTGAACACTGCCTACCCGTGAAGCTGTGCCCTCTGGGTTCAGGTGTCGTGAATCAAGGTGAGAACTGCCTCCTCACCTCTACACCACAGGAGGTTGGTGGCACCTTAATTGGGGAGGACATGCTCGTGATAATGGCTGTAGCGGAATCAGTGGAATGATGGTTTGATGCCATTCCATTTGCTCCGTTCCAGACGTTATTAAGGGCCGTCCTCCCCTCAGCAGCCTCCTCACCTCTACACTCTGTTCTAATATGACAGACCATTGCCTCTGATGAGCTGATCATGTGTTGGAGATACTAAGGCTGGTATTGAAAAGACACCTGACAAGAAAATCAGAGTCTGTAGTCTAATAAGATGCACTCAGGGTCAATGTTTAAACCACTGTGGGCCTTTGGCAGTACAAAACATCTTATTACGGGGCTTGTATAATCTGCTGGATGTGTGTACTTTACTTTGAGCAGCTGACATGTGACACCTGTTCCTAAATCCCCCAGCCACCCTCCAGAATGACACAGTCTGTGCCCCATGCCTACCTGGGACCTATAACAGTGTCAACGATGCCATCACACACTGCCAATCACACACCAGGTCAGAACCCTTCACACAAAGTGGCTCTGATTTCTATCGAAAGTCAACTCAGTAGGTGCATTTGGTTGACACAAAACATTTGACATTTTTATACAATTGTGGGACAGTGGGGTTAACTGTGGCGTTAAACTCCTTTCTCTGTTTCACAATCACTTTCTTTCCTCAGGTGTGGGGACCTAGGGAAGGAGGTGAAAAGTGCTGGGACTGAGACGACCGATGCTGTGTGTGGTGCCTTCATATCTCGTAGGTCTAATAGCATCTCCTTTTATTGCACAGTAGTATAGAATATATAGAAAACTAGATGGTATATATAGCATTTTAACAATATTTCTTCCACCTCCCCTCTTTCTCTCTTCATTGAATGATTTGACATAATGTACGTCTAATATTGTAAACAAGATTAGAGCACATTGCGTCCTCCCTCAGAAATGGTTCAGATAGAACCTCATATATAGATTGTCTGGGTTTTAGGTTGTTTTGATTGATCCTCTATCGCTCTGCCTCCCTCTCAGGGTGTCACTGGATACTACCTACCAGTCTGTGGGCGGGACTAGTGGTGACCTCACTCATCATAATCCTGATCTGCATCTATTGGAGGGCCAAGCGTCAATCATACATGCCAGGTGCGTATATCATCACTGCCAACGCCCAAAAGCGTGAATTTGATGTAAGTATTGGCTAGAGTTCCCACCATATTCCAGGGACTCTTTGTACTGTAGAACAATTTGTAGGTATTTACTAAGACTTTACAGTGAAACATTTTAATAATATTGAAAAATAGGGTGGTTGGTCAGGAGCGATGTAGGTGTGATAGGCTCACGTGAGACACCTTGTATGGGTACCTGGTAGGCCACCTCTTGGACAGACAGGTTGGCCGCTAGGATGAGCACGGGGTAGGCCGCCCCTTGACGGGCACGGGTCGGCCCCTCAGCCAGGCGCGAGATGGCTCCTTGGATTAGCACAGGTTGGCCCCTTGGACGGGCGCAAGGTCATGTTGAAAACCTGTGACATGGATTAGCCAAGGCCCAGGGCGTCAAGAAAGGTGGACACGCTTTACAGCACAGCAGGGTGTGGCACCAAGGGGGGTGCGGAAGGAGATGCCACGGCAACAGCGTCGCTGAGGCTCCATTTGGGAAGCGTGTGACAACTCCAAGGCAACTGCCAGCTGATGCTTTGTGTCCAGTGCGGTTGAGAGTTAGACGAGGCCCTTGGCTGGTCCACAGTGGTTCAGTAGATATGGGTAGCTGGGGGAAGTGGTGGTGTAGTGCTGTCAGAGCACTGGAGCATCGCTCCGCCATTTCCCACAATGGTGCTTGTTTATGTTGGTAGCCCAAAGACGTGATGAATGGAGACAAAGTCATGCTGTTAGAGCCCGGTCCGGTTGATGGGTGACCAACCACTCCGACACTCCCTACAGTGACCCACTACACAGTCCTACACATGAGAAGGAAACGCTGTTTCTGCCGTGGTAGATGGAAATCTGCTGCAGTACACCTGGTAAACATCATCCAACTTGAAGGACCATGAAAAATAAGCTAAGGAACCTAGATAGGTCATTGGTTGGATAGATGTCACCAGGAGTACTCGCAAATGACAGAGACAGTGCCAAAGTTCACCTATTTATTGAGGACTTGTGATTGGACATGAAGTTGGATTTGTGGGGTTCTGCAACAAAGGAGAGACATCATGAGCAGGTTGCAGAACATACAAGGTGATACGGATAAACCTATTAAACCAATACATCTGAAATAAGGAAATAGGAAACAAACGTACTCTTGAAAGAAACTGAGCTATGGCTTGACAGGCTTTAAATACAAACAACAAGTGTGAACGAGCCTATCAGGGCAGTTCTGATAATTACTGACAGGTGTGTGATTGCATGAGCGAGTCAACAGGTGAAATCAACTTGCCTGATCAAGTCCAGCTCAGCTGTATGCTACTCCACTCTGAGGGCTGGTGAACATACATCATTATAACCTATCAACAACTTGTTTGTTTCTTCGGGAGTCATTCAAAAAGCCCCACTCTTGGTCCCATTTGATAGTTAGGCCTACCAATTGTTAAGTAAATGCTCTTTTCGTTTCTCTGTGTGATTTCCCAGCCAGCAGATTTCAGATCATGTACAGTATATATTATCTGGTGACAGATGCAGTGAGAACTCTTAGTGTGTATTTTCTCTCCTACACAGCGACAATATGCATCACATTGTAAAAGTATTAGGTGTCAAGGTGCTAGACGTAATTTGGATTGAATGAAAGGAAACAAGGTCATTGCTTTTCACCGTCAGACGTAGGAACTCGCCACTTCCTCTAGAGATGAATCAGATCAAAGACAATATGAGTTATAGTGAAACTCGCATGCATTGCTCATGTTTATGCTCGATCAGGAGCTGAGAGCACAGCACATCAACCAATATGAGTCCAAGTGCAGCTAAAAGTCACAGGAGCTTATATAAGGGGGGACACTGCTATTGGCTTCTGGTTATAACATTTATGTTTCAGCCTAATATCTCAAACAAACAGATGTTTGTTGAGAAACGACTGAGCATAAAATGGGAGGTTGAGAGAACATTGTAGGCACACAGATGATATCTGTGATCTCAAACTCATCTCCTCTTTTTGAAAAATGTTGTTTGAAATGTTATTTCTAAAGGTTATTTGACATTGACATTTCAATCATATATATATATTTAATTCAAATCAAACTAAATGTAGGTTCCACCGAATAAATAACCAGTTGGACTACCCTGTGAAGGTAGAAATAAGAACAACTGCCTCCGGATTCCATGTACATCGACTCATTATCAGTTCTGAAACTATAGTAGGCATGAAACAAGCTTCTACTGTAGCTTCTTGAGTTTGTGAGACTTGGGGACAAAACCACATCCTGTTCTATGTTGAGCTTGACACGGTTGTTGGAAAACCACATGACACGTTTCACAGCCAGCTAACTCATAGCAAGAAAGCGTTGTGTAAAGTACAGTGGCGTCACCAGTTCACACATTTCGTGACTGTCCTTTTTATCAATGCTTCACCAGTGGCGGTTGGACTTACCCACAATAACAGAAAGTCAGATACAGCAAGTATATGAATGTTGATAGTGCTACTCAGTGATCTCATGTCTGTCTGCCTGTCTGTCTGTAGCCAACTCCAGTGGTCCTGGTATTCCTGTAGAGCCTGCACCTCCTTCCTTCGCTCCAGCTGAGCTCAAGTTCCCCACGGAGTGCAACAGCCATTGGAGCCTGGACCAGAAAGCCACTGAGCCACTCTTCATCAACACAGGTGAAAGTCCCTCAGTGGTAGTTGGAATAGTTCACCACAATTACAAATGTACCTCCTCTACTGCACAAGAAAGGAGGTATTCAGTACACCCAGACAGTAGGTTGGGTTTGTTTACTGAGCTACAGGTTAGCATTAGCATCATAGAGTGCAGAACAATATGAGTGATGGGACCCTGGTTACCATGGTTTAAGGGCTCGATTCAATCGATATCGCTGAGGTTCAGCTTTATAGAGCGATTGAAATTTAAAGGCAACGTTCCCCTAAGCGCTGTATATGTCGGCTCAATTGGAAATTACCTTTCAATTTCAAGCACGTAATTCAGCGCCATAGTACTGAACTTCGACAATATGGATTGAATCGAGTGCAAGGTATCATAAGATAAATTAAATTAGACATTTTGATGAACTACCCTTTTAAATCATCTCCTGACAAATCGCATCACCAAAAACACATTGTTTCCATGTGGAGTCGCTATATGTGATAAACCTGTTCATTAGTCTATATTACACCATATCCATCACTCATAGTAGTTCTGCAGCTTCCCAATGATCAATAATGTGATGCAATGATCAATAATGCGATGGCTCTCCTCACTTAGAATGGATCAGATGTAATGTAATCTAAACTGAGGCTGCCCATATAATCAACAATCAGGATGAGCTATTTCTCCATTTGCGAGAGCCTAAATCAAATCATTAAAATACAGATGTATTGTTACCTCTATGGCCACGATGAGATGGGGCCTGTGTAGGCTTCATGAATGAGAAATGCAGTACTACGTGACGTTGGAGGAGGGTTATTGTTGTGTGCTCATACTATTTCCATTGTGCATCCCAGCTGTTATTCAGGTAAACGGCTATACGTCAGACTGTGAAGTTGAGGCCGATGGCACCACTATAACAATGACAACATCAGAGCGATTCAGCCAATCGGATCACAGTAATGGAATGAGAGGAAATGACATCAGACCCTCCCGCTACCTATCAGAGCCACAGGAAGATGAGTGGCCAGGGACTTAATTCTGATTTTCAACTAAATATTTTTTTTTGTATTACTTTTTTCAATGAACAAGACCCACATGGGAAAATAACTGAGCAGATTCCTCCTTGAAGGTTCCTGGATACAATCCCTTTTTTTAGTCTTATCTCGGCAATGAAAATATACTGAACTATAAACATCCTATGAACATTCTGTTTCTTAGGTCATTGAAAAAAACTGTTGGGGAGGGCTTAAATAAAGTGTAACCACTGAGGTCAAATGTCATCATAGCTTCTCTATTTTACATTTTTCTAAGGAACTTTCAAAGCCCCCGGCGGCTGGAATTTCCCTAACGAAGACGTGTTGTTGTCAGTAGCTTGATATGAACATCACTGTGGTGGAAAAGAGATTGATGAAGTAGATGTATATATATAGATATTCATTTTGACATCACAGCATCTGTTCAATGATGTTTTAACCACAGCATTGAAAATTCTGTTAAAACAGTTGACGCTTTAGCAAAGTGCAGAATCTAAATGTAGACAACACCAGAGTGGACACCGATTAATTGTTTCTCGCCCCCTGTAGGATAGGAGTAGCAGCGGCTACCATACTTCAAACTGCTTTACCCTGCCCTCTAGTGTTATTAGCTAGCATTTACCGCTAAATGCAGGCCAACTGAAATCAGTTGCGGACTGCGTTCGCACAGGCACCCAAGTCTGATATTTTTTTCCATTGGTCTTTTGACCAATAACATCAGATCATTTTCGGAGCTGATCGGATTGGTCAAAAGACCAATTAGTAAAACAAAAAGATCAGAATTGGGCTGCCTGTGTAAACACAGCCCTTTAGGCACAGACCAAGGGTAAGCACACCTTCCCCAAATCCTAACCAATCGGAGTGAAAAACACTGAACTGACTTTCGATCACAGCATATACATAAATACACATTGAAGGGAAGAGTTAGAACATGGGTCCCATAAAGAGGCAACATCTGTATTTGTAGTGTGGAGCATCAGGTGGTATATTTGGACACAGAACAGCCACATACAACACAAAAGGGAACATTGGTAGTGCTATATGAGGAAACACATTGGGAATGTTTACACAGTTCACCCTGCACTGTACCATAACAACATTTAAAACAGACCATTGACAATCTTTCTCACAGTGAAATAGCACACTAATTAAAAATATCTTAAATGTTGTCCATTAAGTAATGGTTTTAAAACAATGATGATCATATTTAAAAAACTATGGCACTTATATACCAAGTCCTAGACTGTTTTCTAATGAGAATCATGAACGTTGAGTTGATGAACGAGATCCTTCGCAGTGGTTTCAGTCTGCCTTCTTGAAGAGTTGCCTGGCGACCACATCTCCAACTCTCATCTCCTAGAGGGCAAAAAAGGACGGGTTGAGAAGAGGGTGGAGAAAGAGAAAAGAGGGAGGAGTTTGGATGAGTGTGGGAGTGTGTGTGTGAGAGTGGGCGTGGATGAGTGAGTGTGGGAGTGTGTGTGTGAGAGTGAGGGCGTGGATGAGTGAGTGTGGGAGTGTGTGTGTGAGAGTGAGGGCGTGGATGAGTGAGTGTGGGAATGTGTGTGTGAGAGTGCGTGGGTAGGTGAGTGTGGGAGTGTGTGTGTGAGAGTGAGGGTGTGGATGAGTGAGTGTGGGAGTGTGTGTGTGAGAGTGAGGGCGTGGATGAGTGAGTGTGGGAATGTGTGTGTGAGAGTGAGGGCGTGGATGAGTGAGTGTGGGAGTGTGTGTGTGAGAGTGAGGGCGTGGATGAGTGAGTGTGGGAGTGTGTGTGTGAGAGTGAGGGCGTGGATGAGTGAGTGTGGAATGTGTGTGTGAGAGTGAGGGTGTGGATGAGTGAGTGTGGGAGTGTGTGTGTGAGAGTGAGGGCGTGGATGAGTGAGTGTGGGAATGTGTGAGGGCGTGGATGAGTGAGTGTGGGAGTGTGTGTGTGAGAGTGAGGGCGTGGATGAGTGAGTGTGGGAATGTGTGTGTGAGAGTGCATGGGTAGGTGAGTGTGGGAGTGTGAAAGTGAGTGGGTGGGTGGGTGGATGAGTGTGGGAGTGTGAGTGAGTGCGTGGGTGGGTGGATGAGTGTGAGAGTGAGTGCGTGGGTGGGCGAGTGTGGGAGTGTGTGTGTGAGAGTGGGTGGGTGGGTGTGGGAGTGTGTGTGTGAGAGTGGGTGCGTGGGTGGGTGTGGGAGTGTGTGTGTGAGAGTGAGTGCGTGGGTGGGTGAGTGTGAGAGTGTGTGAGAGTGAGTGGGTGCGTGAGTGTGGGAGTGTGTGTGTGAGAGTGAGTGGGTGGGTGAGTGTGGGAGTGTGTGTGTGAGAGTGAGTGCTTGGGTGGGTGGGTGAGTGTGGGATTGTGTGAGAGTGAGTGGGTGCGTGGGTGGGTGGGTGAGTGTGGGATTGTGTGAGAATGAGTGAGTGGGTGCGTGGGTGAGTGTGGGAGTGTGTGTGTGAGAATGGGTGGGTGGGAAAAGGTGAATTCGTTACCATTTTAATGAGCTAAATACAGACTTCAACAAGACTCTTCATAGTGAAGGGATTGGGAGGAGAATCACAAGCTGCTGTTTAGGCCTGTGCTTGAGATGGACTTTAGCTGGGAAATCTGTTTTTGCTTGTGATTACATGCAAATGCTGATTACGATTTCAAACAATCAGCATTGTTTTATTCAACAGCTCCCAAATGCTTCTAAAAACAGATTGCCCAACTAAAGTCCATCTCAAGCACAGGCCTAAACAGCAGCTTGTGATTCTCCTACCAATCCCTTCACTATGAAGAGTCTTGTTGAAGTCTGTATTTAGCTCATTAAAACGGTAACAAACAATAACCTTTCCTTATTCTTCCTGTTCCTGCCCATTCCTTCACCCTGAAGACTCTTAAGTGTTTTCCTCTGTTTCTTTCTCCTTCTTCGGGCCCCACACATTTCTTTCCCATGTACAGGCAACAAGTAAGGAGGTTTGAGGGCCATACACCCCCTCTTTTTTTAGAAGGACGTCATTTGTTCTCACACAAACACACGCACGGACATGTGCACGGACATACAACGTAGGCAGTGAATAACTTCCATCACCAAATCTGATTTGCATATCCCCCACTTTCAAAATGGTATATCAATCCCAGCATCTTCTTTCCTCCCAGATCTGTCCTGCTTTCCTCCCTTTCTCTGGCCTTGTGTTCACCTCTATTCCTATTCCCTTCCCATCTGTATCCCTCTCTGTTAATCCAGCCCTCCATTCTCACCAGGTGTAGCTTGTCTCCCTCCAGCCAGTGTGTCCATCCTCTTCCCTCCTTCTCTCCTCTCTGAACACACACCAGCTTATCACCCTCCCAGTCCACTGTGGTCTAAAAACAGGGTTAACACACACACACACACACACACACACACACACACACACACACACACACACACACACACACACACACACACACACACACACACACACACACACACACACACACACACACACAGGTCTGCAAAAAAACATGAAAGCACACACACAACCATTGCCTTGAACCACTCTGAGTTTGGCTCCGTCAGAAAACAAGCAATGGGGGTGGGGGGGGTGGGGGGGTGACAGGAAAACAGGAGGTACACTCTCACAGACGGGCCAAAATAGCACCACACACACACACACAGCTTGCAAAAAGTATATTCACCCAAACAAAGCAAAGTTGTATGACAAGTACACATATGAAGCCAATTAGAGAGAATTTGTACAAGTCTGAGCAAGCCATGAAACAGACAAGCATAAGGGAAAACATCACCAGATAACAGAAATACATTTAGCCACTGTCTTTACCAACAGCACATGATGAAGAACACGGAGACCCTCTACCCAACCATACATGTAGAACTGTAAACACACACACCTGACAGACTCGTCCATCCACAGGTCCCAGGTCCTCGGTGAAGACCTGACCCAGTTTGAAATCCATATCAAAGTCCTTAAAGGTGGTGAGTGTGCGGATCTTCATACTGCCCGTGGCCGGGTCATGGACTATCTGTTTAGTGGGCTTCAACATACACACTATCTTCCGCAGGGCAAAATTAATATCTGATGGAGAGAGAGAGAGAATGAATCAACCAAACATAACACCTTGCCATTCTAGTAATGAGGTAGTGTATCTGAGGCAACATCTCTGACCTACAGCTGTGTCTGTCCTTTTACATCTCCTGTTAATGTTTCCAGATATCACACACGCACAGACAGACACACACACACACCCCTGTCTGTGTCCAGGGTCATTTACAGGCTAAGGCGCCATGATGATCTATCACACGGCTCTGGGAAGAGATGGCAAGCCTTTGGATGAGTCACTACCCCTAAAATGAATCTCAAAGCAGCAGGCAAACAAAGGAAAAAAATGTAAGTTCAGTAAAATAGAATGAATGAATCGTGTTAAATTAAAATTAAAGGAGGCAAGTTGCAGAGGTACAGTAAGCTCTTAACACGTGTCATTTTACATATTACAACTACAGAATTTGACACTTTTTAACAATGACGCATTTGCAGCTAATATATGTGGTAACAGACAAAGACATTACGATTCATATAATCTTACCCAAAGCTGCGAGGTAGTTCTCGAAGTTATCTTGAGACACCATGTGAAAGGTTCCTGTGTAATTTGGTTTAGACATCTTTTAGCCTTTAGTTTTGCAGAGGAACTCAACAAAGAAAACTGTAACCTAAAGTGTTGCCTCTTCTCTACAGATGTTATCCTTCTCTGCTCTTTTCACTGCTCTCACCACTACCGTATTGTTCGATAATAATAACACTTATGCTGTGAGCTAATCCTCTATCTGCTAGTGTCAGTCAGAAGGTATGCGGTTTTACGCAAAACGGCAACGCGATAATGAAATGATTGAGCTGCTGGAATGTTTTTTAACAGAGTGGCGGCAGTATCCACAATGACTGTCCTCTGCTCTCTTCACTCCTTCAATTCCCGGGTATCGATTGTTGATGCAGACGTTGCACAACCCTTTTAAGTTCCCTATTCGCTCCCTCTCACCTCCTTTCGGAAAGTGTAAACTCTTCCTTACGGAGCTTTATGCAAACAGTTTTTGTTCCACTAATCCTCTTCCTAAAGCGGGAACTGGGTAGGTCTGTGCCCTTTCCGCGTTAATTAAACGACCTTCTCTCTATTCACAATTGCTTTATTTGCATGCTTACATTGCCAAAACGTGAAAAACATTCAACAAAAGTGAAATAAGCAATGAGAAATGAACAGTAAACATTACACACACAAACGTTTTCAACGTTTCTCTCGCTCTCCTTCACTATCACTGTTTGGAGAGCAGACTGTGTTCTGTACCACATGCGGAGAAGAGGAAGAGGGAGACGGGGGGAAAGTTCATTCATCTCGCTCAATGTTTTCCTCTCACTCGGGGCAGTCACTTGGGGTCGTCGGCGACTCTGGGGGAGCCCAGTGATGGTGCCAAAGTTAGTCTATAAACATAATAGCTCATTATAGAGATATGTCTTATCTAAAACGTTCATTGGAATGGCAGTGTGTCCCCGCTGTGCTAGATCCCGTTGTCATGACATTATAATATATTCATTGTAGAATATTCTATAGGCTTTGCACCCATGGATACAATACACTTGTGATGAAGAAAGAAATTAATGCATATTACTCTGAGCCTTTATTGTCAGCAAAAATGTCAATACATTACAATTTGCATGGGTGCAGAATGGTTCCATGGTTCCCGGCCCAGGGCCCAAATCTATCAGTACTTTGCTTTATAATCTTAATTATATCACAGACATCAACTTTATCGCTTGATATCAAAAAACACACAAATAAATCTTTTAAAATAAAAAGTTAATATCAAACTCAATATTAAATCATCAGGACACAGCTCTCTCATCCTCTATCTTTTTCTCACGGAGCCACTCTTCTTCTCCTCTGACTTCTGCTTCTTCACATCTTTCTTTCCTTTGGCTAGGTTTCCATACAATTCCTGCTCCTTGTTTCTAAAAGAGAGACAAGAGAGAGGACATCATGTTAGAAACCTGCAGCTTCAAATAGCGACGAGATAACAATGGAGGCTTCTTTGTGTGTAAGAAAAGGAGCACTCTTTAGATCTTCAGTTAGTAGCCTACCAAACACTACCCTGACCCTACCAAACAGTACCCTGACAGTACCCTGACCCTACCAAACAGTACCCTGACAGTACCCTGACCCTACCAAACAGTACCCTGACCCTACTCTGACCCTACCAAACAGTACCCTGACAGTACCCTGACCCTACCAAACAGTACCCTGACAGTACCCTGACCCTACCAAACAGTACCCTGACCCTACCAAACACTACCCTGACCCTACCAAACAGTACCCTGACAGTACCCTGACCCTACCAAACACTACCCTGACCCTACTCTGACCCTACCAAACAGTACCCTGACAGTACCCTGACCCTACCAAACACTACCCTGACCCTACCAAACAGTAACCTGACCCTACCAAACAGTACCCTGACCCTACCAAACACTACCCTGACCCTACCAAACAGTAACCTGACCCTACCAAACAGTACCCTGACCCTACCAAACACTACCCTGACCCTACCAAACAGTAACCTGACCCTACCAAACAGTAACCTGACCCTACCAAACAGTAACCTGACCCTACCAAACACTACCCTGACCCTACCAAACAGTACCCTGACCCTACCAAACACTACGCTGACCCTACCAAACACTACCCTGACACCACCCTGACCCTACCAAACACTACCCTGACCCTACCAAACACTACCCTGACCCTACCAAACACTACACTGACCCTACTCTGACCCTACCAAACAGTACCCTGACACCACCCTGACCCTACCAAACACTACCCTGACCCTACCAAACAGTACCCTGACCCTACGAAACACTACCCTGACAGTACCCTGACCGTACCAAACACTACCCTGACACTACCCTGATAGTACCCTCTGAGTGGTGTCAGGTACTGTCAGGGTAGTGTTTGGTAGGGTCAGAGTGGTGTCAGGTAGTGTTTGACTCTACCCTGACAGTACCCTGACAGTACCCTGACCCTACCAAACACTACACTGACAGTACCCTGATCCAACCAAACAGTACCCTGACCCTACCAAACACTACACTGACACTACCCTGACCGTACCAAACACTATCCTACTCCTACCCTAACAGTACCCAGACTGTACCCTGACCGTACCAAACACTACCCTGACCGTACCAAACACTACACTGACAGTACCCTGATCCAACCAAACAGTACCCTGACCCTACCAAACACTACACTGACACTACCCTGACCGTACCAAACACTATCCTAATCCTACCCTAACAGTACCCAGACTGTACCCTGACCGTACCAAACACTACCCTGACCGTACCAAACACTACACTGACAGTACCCTGACCCTACCAAACACTACACTGACAGTACCCTGATCCAACCAAACAGTACCCTGACCCTACCAAACACTACACTGACACTACCCTGACCGTACCAAACACTATCCTAATCCTACCCTAACAGTACCCAGACTGTACCCTGACCGTACCAAACACTACCCTGACCGTACCAAACACTACACTGACAGTACCCTGATCCAACCAAACAGTACCCTGACCCTACCAAACACTACACTGACACTACCCTGACCGTACCAAACACTATCCTAATCCTACCCTAACAGTACCCAGACTGTACCCTGACCGTACCAAACACTACCCTGACCGTACCAAACACTACACTGACAGTACCCTGACCCTACCAAACACTACACTGACACTACCCTGACCGTACCAAACACTACCCTGATCCTACCCAGACTGTACCCTGACCGTACTAAACACTACCCTGACAGTACCCTGACCGTACCAAACACTACCCTGACAGTACCCTGACCCTACCAAACACTACCCTGACAGTACCCTGACCGTATCAAACACTACCCTGACAGTACCCTGACAGTACCCTGACCGTACCAAACACTACCCTGACAGTACCCTGACCCTACCAAACACTACCCTGACAGTACCCTGACGGTATCAAACACTACCCTGACAGTACCCTGAAAGTACCAAACACTACCCTAACAGTACCCTGCCCGTACCCTGATCGTACCAAACACTACCCTGACACTACTCTGACCGTACCAAACACTCCCCTGACAGTACCCTGACCCTACCAAACACTACCCTGACAGTACCCTGACCCTACCAAACACTACCCTGACAGTACCCTGACCGTATCAAACACTACCCTGACAGTACCCTGACAGTACCCTGACCGTACCAAACACTACCCTGACAGTACCCTGACCCTACCAAACACTACCCTGACAGTACCCTGACCCTACCAAACACTACCCTGACAGTACCCTGACCCTACCAAACACTACCCTGACAGTACCCTGACCGTATCAAACACTACCCTGACAGTACCCTGACAGTACCCTGACCGTACCAAACACTACCCTGACAGTACCCTGACCCTACCAAACACTACCCTGACAGTACCCTGACGGTATCAAACACTACCCTGACAGTACCCTGAAAGTACCAAACACTACCCTAACAGTACCCTGCCCGTACCCTGATCGTACCAAACACTACCCTGACACTACTCTGACCGTACCAAACACTACTATGACCCAACCAAACAGTACCCTGACACTACCCTGACCCTACCAAACACTACCCTGCCAGTACCCTGACACTACCCTGACCCTACCAAAAAGTACTCTGGCAGTACCCTTACCCTAACAAACAGTACCCTGACACTCCCAAACACAACCCTGACACTACCCTGACCCTACCAAACAGTACCCTGACACTACCCTGACAGTACCCTGACCGTACCAAACACTACCCTGACAGTACCCTCACAGTACCCTGACCCTACGAAACACTACCCTGACAGTACCCTGACCCTACCAAACAGTACCCTGACACTACCCTGACAGTACCCTGACCCTACCAAACACTACCCTGACCCTACCAAACACTACCCTAACCCTACCAAACACTACCTTGACATTACCCTGACCCTACCAAACACTACCCTGTACTACCCTGACAGTACCCTGAATGTACCAAACACTACCCTGACCATACCAAACACTACCCTGACAGTACACTGACCCTACCAAACAGTACCCTGGCACTACCCTGACAGCACCCTGACCCTACCAAACAGTACCCTGACAGTACACTGACCCTACCAAACAGTACCCTGACACTACCCTGACAGCACCCTGACCCTACCAAACAGTACCCTGACAGTACCCTGACCCTACCAAGCAGTACCCTGTACTACCCTGTCAGTACCCTGACCATACCAAACACTATCCTGACCCTACCAAACACTACCCTTACAGTACCCTGACCCTACCAAACAGTACCCTGACAGTACCCTGATGGTACCAAACACTACCCTGACAGTACCCTGACCCTATGGAACACTACCCTGTCAGTACCCTGACCCTACCAAACACTACCCTGACAGTACCCTGACCCTACCAAACACTCCCCTGACAGTACCCTGACTGTACCAAACACTACCCTGACAGTACCCTGACCCTACGAACCACTACCCTGACAGTACCCTGACAGCACCCTGACCTTACCAAACACTACCCTGACAGTACCCTGACCCTACCAAACACTCCCCTGACAGTACCCTGACTGTACCAAACACTACCCTAACAGTACCCTGACCGTACCCTGATCATACCAAACACTACCCTGACACTACTCTGACCGTACCAAACACTACCATGACCCAACCAAACACTACCCTGACACTACCCTGACCCTGCCAAACAGTACCCTGACCCTGCCAAACACTACCCTGCCAGTACCCTGCCAGTACCCTGACCCTACCAAAAAGTACCCTGACAGTACCCTTACCCTAACAAACAGTACCCTGACACTCCCAAACACTACCCTGACACTACCAAACAGTACCCTGACACTACCCTGACAGTACCCTGACCGTACCAAACACTACCCTGACGTTACCCTGACAGTACCCTGACCCTACGAAACAGTACCCTGACCAAACCAAACACTCTCCTGACAGTACACTGACCCTACCAAACAGCACCCTGACACTACCCTGACAGTACCCTGACCCTACCAAACACTACCCTGACCCTACCAAACACTACCCTGACCCTACTAAACACTACCTTGACAGTACCCTGACCCTACCAAACACTACCCTGTACTACCCTGACAGTACCCTGAATGTACCAAACACTACCCTGACCATACCAAACACTACCCTGACAGTACACAGACCCTACCAAACAGTACCCTGACACTACCCTGACAGTACCCTGACCCTACCAAACAGTACCCTGACAGTACCTGACCCTACCAAACAGTACCCTGACACCACCCTGACAGTACCCTGACCCTACCAAGCAGTACCCTGTACTACCCTGTCAGTACCCTGACCATACCAAACACTATCCTGACCCTACCAAACACTACCCTTACAGTACCCTGACCCTACCAAACAGTACCCTGACAGTACCCTGACCCTACCAAACAGTACCCTGACAGTACCCTGATGGTACCAAACACTACCCTGACAGTACCCTGACCCTATGAAACACTACCCTGACAGGACCCTGACAGTACCCTGACCCTACCAAGCAGTACCCTGTACTACCCTGTCAGTACCCTGACCGTACCAAACACTACCTTGACAGTACCCTGACCCTACCAAACACTACCCTGACAGTACCCTGACCCTACCAAACACTCCCCTGACAGTACCCTGACAGTACCCTGACCCTACCAAACACTACCCTGACAGTACCCTGACCCTACCAAACACTCCCCTGACAGTACCCTGACTGTACCAAACACTACCCTGACAGTACCCTGACCCTACGAACCACTACCCTGACAGTACCCTGACAGCACCCTGACCTTACCAAACACTACCCTGACAGCACCCTGACCTTACCAATCACTACCCTGACAGTATCCTGACCGTGCCAAACACTACCCTGACAGTACCCTGACCCTACCAAACACTACCCTGACAGTACCCTGACCCTACCAAACACTACCCTGACAGTACCCTGACCTTACCAAACACTACCCTGACAGTACCCTGACCCTACCAAACACTACCCTGACAGTACCCTGACCTTACCAAACACTACCCTGACAGTACCCTGACCCTACCAAACAGTACCCTGACCGTACCAAACACTTTCCTGGCAGTACCCTGACCCTACCAAACACTACCCTGACAGTACCCTGGCCCTACCAACACTACCCTGACAGTACCCTGACCCTACCAAACAGTACCCTGACAGTACCCCGACCCTACCAAACAGTACCTTGACAGGTTAACAATACAAGGATAGTTCACAAACGTAATATTAAAAATAAAAACCGGTATGGCCTAGCTTAGGAGACTCAGAAGTGGTGACAGTGACACGCTTCCCTTCATGCTGTACATAGCCAGCTCAGAGCTCTCCAGTGAACTCTGTATTGTGAGCCTACCCACACCACACTGGATTGTGAGCCTACCCACACCACACTGGATTGTGAGCTTACCCACACCACACTGGATTGTGAGCTTACCCACACCACACTGGATTGTGAGCTTACCCACATGTTTGAGTGGCCGTAGCCTTGGCCAGGCGGGCACCAGAGGCCAGTGGGGAGAACATTATACTGTACTGTAATTAGATAAATGGATGAACCAATCAACAGCTTTTCCAACACAACTTAGGGCGCTGAGCCACCCGTGTCAGCCCAGTGCCAGATTCACACTATGGTGTATTATACTGTACTAGAGACAGGGATTACACTGTGGTGTATTATACTGTACTAGAGACATGACTTACACTGTGGTGTATTATAATGTACTAGAGACAGGTGTTACACTGTGGTGTACTATACTGTACTAGAGACAGGTGTTATACTGTGGTGTACTATACTGTACTAGAGACAGGTGTTATACTGTGGTGTATTATACTGTACTAGAGGCAGGGGTTACACTGTGGTGTATTATACTGTACTAGAGAGAGGTGTTATACTGTGGTGTATTATACTGTACTAGAGACAGGTGTTACACTGTGGTGTATTATACTGTACTAGAGACAGGGGTTACACTGTGGTGTATTATACTGTACTAGAGACAGGTGTTATACTGTGGTGTATTATACTGTACTAGAGACAGGGGTTATACTGTGGTGTATTATACTGTACTAGAGACAGGTGTTATACTGTGGTGTATTATACTGTACTAGAGACAGGGGTTACACTGTGGTGTATTATACTGTACTAGAGACAGGGGTTACACTGTGGTGTATTATACTGTACTAGAGACAGGTGTTATACTGTGGTGTACTATACTGTACTAGAGACAGGGGTTACACTGTGGTGTATTATACTGTACTAGAGACAGGTGTTATACTGTGGTGTATTATACTGTACTAGAGACAGGGGTTACACTGTGGTGTATTATACTGTAATAGAGACAGGGGTTACACTGTGGTGTATTATACTGTACTAGAGACAGGTGTTATACTGTGGTGTATTATACTGTACTAGAGACAGGGGTTACACTGTGGTGTATTATACTGTAATAGAGGCAGGGGTTACACTGTGGTGTATTATACTGTACTAGAGACAGGTGTTATACTGTGGTGTACTATACTGTACTAGAGACAGGGGTTATACTGTGGTGTACCATACTGTACTAGAGACAGGTGTTACACTGTGGTGTATTATACTGTAATAGAGACAGGGGTTACACTGTGGTGTATTATACTGTAATAGAGACAGGGGTTACACTGTGGTGTATTATACTGTACTAGAGACAGGGGTTACACTGTGGTGTATTATACTGTACTAGAGACAGGGGTTACACTGTGGTGTATTATACTGCACTAGAGACAGGGGTTACACTGTGGTGTACTATACTGTAATAGAGACAGGGGTTACACTGTGGCACTAGAGACAGGGGTTACACTGTGGTGTATGATACTGTACTAGAGACAGGGGTTACACTGTGGTGTATTATACTGTACTAGAGACAGGGGTTACACTGTGGTGTACTATACTGTAATATAGACAGGGGTTACACTGTGGTGTATTATACTGTACTAGAGAAAGGTGTTATACTGTGGTGTATTATACTGTACTAGAGACAGGTGTTACACTGTGGTGTACTATACTGTACTAGAGACAGGGGTTACACTGTGGTGTATTATACTGTACTAGAGGCAGGGGTTACACTGTGGTGTATTATACTGTACTAGAGACAGGTGTTACACTGTGGTGTACTATACTGTACTAGAGACAGGTGTTATACTGTGGTGTACTATACTGTACTAGAGACAGGGCTTTGATTATACATGAGGTGGGTGCCTCGGAGGCTCTTTCATTACTAGGGCCCAGAGTCTTTCCTGACCATGTCATCCAACCAGGAAGAACTCTGATCCCTATAGCCTGCTGTATAACCAGGGTGATCCCTACAGCCAGCTGTATAACTAGGGTGATCCCTATAGCCTGCTGTATAATCATGGTGAACCGTGCTGTATAACCAGGGTAATCCCTATAGCCAGCTGTATAACCAGGGTGAACTGTGCTGTATTACCAGGGTGATCCCTATAGCCAGCTGTATAACCAGGGTAAATCGTGCTGTATAACCAGGGTGATCCCTATAGCCAGCTGTATAACCAGGGTGAACTGTGCTTTATTACCAGGGTGATCCCTATAGCCAGCTGTATAACCAGGGTAAATCGTGCTGTATAACCAGGGTGATCCCTATAGCCAGCTGTATAACCAGGGTGAACTGTGCTTTATTACCAGGGTGATCCCTATAGCCAGCTGTATAACCAGGGTAAATCGTGCTGTATAACCAGGGTGATCCCTATAGCCAGCTGTATAATCAGGGTCCAAAGTGTTTCCTGGTCAAGAAGAACCTGTGTTCCTACATTCTCATAGCAGTTAACACTGCTAACATTGTCTTAACTATTTTCAAGGCATCCCTGGGAATCAGAGTGTAATTTGAACCCTGACAAGAGAATGGGCTGGTTGATCGAGTGGAAGTTTACAGAGTTTGGTCAGTCCGGATATTCCAAACAGGTCAAGTGATTCCTCCTCTCCTTTGTTGTCCAGTTTAGTTTTTTCCAAATTGGTCCATTCTTTCCAGAGCGAGAGAGTACAGTAGGGCTACGTAGTCAAATGTATCGCCTCCAAAGGTTACACGAACGTGCCCAATCAGCTAAATTGGACAACAGAAGGAAGGAGAGACATGGGGGACGACGATGATAAACAATGGTCCCATTTTCAATATGGCTTATAGTAGCTAGGCTCATTAGGAGACAGAGCTGAGAGAGAAAGTCTACATCCGCTCATCTCTCTCTTCTGTCTCTCTCTACCTAACCTCTCTCTCTTCTAGTCTCTCTCTCTCTCTTCCGTCTCTCTCTCTCTCTCTCTTCCGTCTCTCTCTCTCTCTTCCGTCTCTCTCTCTCTCTTCCATCTCTCTCTCTCTCTTCCATCTCTCTCTCTCTCCCATCTCTCTCTCTCTCTCCCATCTCTCTCTCTCTCTTCCGTCTCTCTCTCTCTCTTCCATCTCTCTCTCTCTCTTCCATCTCTCTCTCTCTCTGAGTGTGTGTGTGCCTCTCTCTCTCTGTGTAGCCTGCGTCAGAGAACTTTGACCCAATGTGGTTTTGAGGAGAGATGGGAATATGCACGGGACTCCAATGGCATGTCCACAGACACACACTGTACAAACTCACTTGGAGACCTTGCGGCTGGCAGGCTGGTGTTTGAACTGCAGATTTCCATACTCTGTTTCAGCTCCCTAGAAAGGGGAGAAGAGGACAGCGAGTGTTAGACTTGATGGGTGGTATAAGGTGAGTCAATGTGCAGAGTTAAGTCATAGTCTTATTAACAATTTCCCAGAACATGAGCAATTTCCGTAAACAATTTCAACCTTTGTCAATGTTCATATTTTACAAAGCAGTGTCTGATAAGACATCTGTCTGGAGAACAGAAGAACATGCACAACAACAGTGGAAAGTATATATTGACACAGATCCCTCTGTGTCAGCTGATATCTGAGTCTCTCTCTGCTGTCTTGTTATTGTTATTTTCTGGAATGTTGTTTTTCAACACAGTTTGTCAATAGACATATATTGTAGCCGGTGCACTTGGGAGAGGAGAACAATATATATTTGATTCCATATTACCCATATTCCTCTCCCTTCTATTGCAACCTCCCCCCCCTCTCCCTCACCTTGTTGTAGGTCTTGGATGCCTCTATGTACTCAGAGACGGCCAGGTAGATGAACTTGTACTGGGCCTCAGTCTGCACCATGCCTGACCGCTGGTCTCGCACCATCTGGATGCTCTTCTGGATGTCTATGTCACAGTCCAGACCTATGGACAACCAGGAAGTTAGAATCACAATCAACAAAAAAACATTGTCATTCTACAGTGATGACAGGCATTACAAGGATCATGGGACAAAAGAGCCATAATAAAATACAGTATAAATCATGAAGATGTGAAGAAATGCAGGAACTTTGGTAATGACAGAGACTCACCTTTAGTGTCGATGGTCTCGATGATCATGTCGATCACCACAATGGTGCCAGTTCGGCCTATTCCAGCACTACACAGAAACACAACACAAACAGAGTGGTTGTAGGGACAACTGTCAGTACAGTACAATGTGATTGGACACTGAAATGAATGAACTGTATTGAAACAGAATTTCTAAAGCAGTATTGATCATCTAAGTCATTCTGTGATCGGAGGTGTAAAGTGTTCATGGACAAATGGAGAGGGATTTGTCATGTTGTCACACTAACAGATGTCTCAGCCAGGGGATGACCACTTTACACACACGTGACTGTGACAGTTTGGTTATATTATAAAGACCAGTGGATTGGATAAGAACTTTGTCCCTATGGATGTCTTTCAGTGTAAAGAAGCAAAGGAAATAGCTTTTGTCATTAAACTGTACTGCAACAGCCTTGTAAACACTCTATACACTATTGTGCTGTACTTATGTCTGCTTACATAACAAATAGTCACGGGACCAACAACATACAAGACTACAAGAACCCTCCCTATTCTTGATATCACAAGATTCCTATAGGATAAACTGTCAATTGACTTAAAATGCTGAGTACCGCAACTATTCTTAACAACTAATCTTAATCCTGGAAAAACAACATAATCTGAAATTCTTATCATGTATTCTAGACAATGGAGAATGGATAGAACTGACACTTATCTTCCTGAATACAACTGGAATATACCAAGTTTACAGCTGGAAGATAGCTAGAATATACCTGCAGTGGATGATCATTGGCCCGGCGTTGGCGAACTCGGCCTGTTTTGAGTTGACCTGAGTGAGGAAGCTGAGCACCCCTCCTGGCTCCTCGGGAACTCCATGGTCGGGCCAGCTCAGGTACTGGTAGTGCCAGATAGTACGGACCGAATCCGACTAGGACAGACGAGGAGGTGAGGAGGAGAGAGGAAAGAGACAAAGAGGAGAGACATGAGTAATACTGTTAACTCAGCTAATCTGTGACTGCAGTGATGACTGAGGTAACAGTAATGACAGTGATGATAATGGTAACAGTGACGACAGAGATGACAGTGATGATAACGGTAACAGTGATGCAATGGTGACAATGGTAACAGTGATGACAGTGAAGATAACGGTAACAGTGGTGACAGTGATAGTGATGATAGCGATAACAGTGATGACAGAGGAAAAAGTGTTAACAGTAATGACAATGATGGTAGTGATGACAGTGATGGCAGAGGTAACAGTGATTACAGTGATGACAGAGATAACAATGATGACAGTGGTAACAGAGGTAGGAGAGGTGATGATGAGTGGAGCCAGCAGGTGGTACCTACCTGATCCAGAGGGGAGATCTCCATAACCCTGATCTTGTAGTCAGTGGCATCTCTCTCAGAGACACAAGTGACCACATACGGCCCCACCTCTTTGGAGCCCTGCATTTCTGGCCAGTATGGCACGCATTTATTCTGCATAAACAAACATGGAGAAATGGTTTGAGGAAAATGAGATGGGTAGTTTATACTATGTTATAATATTAAAATCATACAATGTAAAAGAAAATGCTTTCAAATTCTCTGTAAAAGTTACTAACCCGTCCCTTCTCGACCTCCCTGGTTGTCATGACGATGACACTTGTCCTCTCTTGCCACACCATCTGCCAGAAATCATTGACAGTTGTTGCAAGGCAGCCCTGACAGGCAATGTATACCTTCGGGTCACCGGACTCCTGCAGCTTATTCTACAAAGAGATGGAGAAAGTTAGTAAAATATGTCAAATATTGTCTACATGGAGACAAAGCCCATTGCAATTATAGTCTTTGATCATATTAATTAAAACATATTCATGTTTAGACTTGTTATGGATTCATAACAGTGGTTTATCATTTGATGTTGAGACTACAAGGTGACATAACATGTACTTACTGTCACATAGTTGCCATTGATGTAATCTGAGCCAATGATATCGGGGTCTCCAGATGACAGAATGACCCTGGTCTCATCAACTGGGAGGAGAATAGGATGAGTGTAGAGATGGAAGGATGTGAGAGAGAGATGAGGGGATGTATCAGACAGAGATAATATAAATGGAAGAGAAAATGTAAAGAAGATGGGTAAAAGATAAGAGGCTATATCATTGCACTTTAGAAGTAGATGCTCTTACAGGGAAGGATGTTCTTATATCGGTTTTTGCTTTTGTTTTCTGGTCTCATCCCTTCTTCTCTGCTCTTCTTCACCTTTGTCTCCTGCTTTTGAAGGGCCTGAAAAGAACAAGAAAGAGAGAGGAGAGAGAGAGAGAGAAAGACAGTCATTGTAAGCTCAATACAATTTTAAAAACATCAACAAGCATTCAATTACTTAACCAACAGTATAGAGGGGCCTTTAAATGGGTCACTTCTTGAAAATAAAAATACCCTCAAACAGCCATGACATTTCTCAACCATTTTTAAGTGACACCTTAAAGCTATTCTCAAATAAAAAATAAAAAAATGTTTTTACCTTTATTTAACTAGGCAAGTCAGTTAAGAACAAATTCTTATTTTCAATGACAGCCTAGGAACAGTGGGTTAACTGCCTTGTTCAGGGGCAGAATGACAGATTTTTACCTTGTCATTTCGGGGATTTGATCTTGCAACCTTCAGGTTACTAGTCCAACACTCTAACTACTAGGCTACCTGCCGCCCCCATATTAACAAATGTTTAATTTGTTCCACAGTACTGCCACAGACTAAAGCAGGGGTTCCCAAACTTTTTCACTCTGGGCCCCCCTTCCAGCATTGGGGAACATCTCGGGGCCCGCGCGCACACCACGTCTATTTCTATGGGCACAAGCACTGTTCATGACACAAACTGTTCAAGAGAATTTTGCAGGTTTAAAGCTTATATCCTGAAGTTCTACACCTTTTGTCATGGGGTACAAAGAAAATGTAGCAGTTTTAAAGCAAATTTTCTTGCAATTCTACACTGTATATTTATGTGATATTTGAGTGACAAAAACAATTACAACAATATCTATGGGCTAAAAAAACGAAATTAAAAAAACATCTGACATGGGCTAGTTGATCTGGACATTTCTGACATATAGCTCTAAGCTCTAAGGTCTGCAATAACTGACACGACAAGAGGAACTGATGATGCGCTACCCAATTTCGAAATTGCACCTTGTGCATTCTACTATTACAACTTTCAAGAGGAAGTTTGAAACAGGACTGAGTTTAAAAAAAAAATGTATATATATATATATAATAATGTTTTTTCGGGGGGACCCCCACGCCCCCCCATGTCGACCCCACAGTTTGGGAACCACTGGACTAGAGGAAAGAGTTTTTCCCCATGGAGCTCTTGAATCTACAGGGAATAAAGTCAGTAGAGCTCCCTCTAGTGGAGTACTAGAGGGTGTTTTTATTTAGTTTTTATTTCACCTTTATTTAACCAGGTAGGACAGTTGAGAACACGTTCTCATTTACAACTGCGACCTGGCCAAGATAATGCAAAGCAGTGCGACAAAAAACAACACAGAGTTACAGATAGGATAAACAAAAGTACAGTCAATCACACAATAGAAAAATCTATATACCGTGTGTGCAAATGGAGTAAGGAGGTAAGGCAATAAATAGGCCATAGTGGCGAAGTAATTACAATTTAGCAAATTAACACTGAAGTGATAGATGTGCAGATGATGTGCAAGTAGAAATACTGGTGTGCAAAAGAGCAGAAAAGTAAATAAAAACAATATGGGGATGAGGTAGGTAGTTGGGTGGGCTATTTACAGATGGACTGTGTACAGCTGCAGCAACCAGTAAGCTGCTCAGATAGCTGATGCTTAAAGTTACTGAGGGAGATATAAGTCTCCAACTTCAGCGATTTTTGCAATTCGTTCCAGCCATTGGCAACAGAGAACTGTAAGTATTTGTAGTTGTCCACATATTCTAAGTCAGAACCGTCCAGAGTAGTGATGCTAGTCGGGCGGGCGGGTGTTGGCAGCGATCGGTTGAAGAGCATGCATTTAGTTTTACTTGCATTTAAGAGCAGTTGGAGGCCACGGAAGGAGTGTTGTATGGCATTGAAGCTCGTTTGGAGGTTTGTTAACACAGTGTCCAAAGAAGGGCCAGATGTATACAGAATGGTGTCGTCTGCGTAGAGGTGGATCAAAGAATCACCAGCAGCGAGAGCAACATCATTGATGTATACAGAGAAAAGAGTCGGCCCGAGAATTGAAACCTGTGGTACCCCAATAGAGACTGCCAAAGGTCCGGACTACAGGCCATTCGATTTGACACACTGAACTCTATCTGAGAAGTAGTTGGTGAACCAGGCGAGGCAGTCATTTGAGAAACCAAGGCTGTTGAGTCTGCCGATAAGAATACGGTGATTGACAGAGTCGAAAGCCTTGGCCAGGTCGATGAAGACGGCTGCACAGTACACTGTCTTCTATCGATGGCGGTTATGATATCGTTTAGTACCTTGAGCGTGGCTGAGCAGCACCCATGACCAGCTCGGAAACCGGATTGCACAGCGGAGATGGTACGGTGGGATTCAAAATGGTCAG
The DNA here is from genome assembly GCF_016432855.1 of Salvelinus namaycush. NCBI lineage: Eukaryota > Metazoa > Chordata > Actinopteri > Salmoniformes > Salmonidae > Salvelinus > Salvelinus namaycush. Next base: position 60,622,217 of record NC_052311.1, read on the forward strand.
TGATCTGTTTGTTAACTTGGCTTTCAAAGACTTTTGAAAGGCAGGGCAGGATGGGTATAGGTCTGTAACAGTTTGGGTCTAGAGTGTCTCCCCCTTTGAAGAGGGGGATGACCGCGGCAGCTTTCCAGTCTTTAGGAATCTCGGACGAGTCTCTATTGCGGCTGAATTTTTTTTACTTCACCATTATTTAACCAGATAGGCCAGTTGAGAACAAGTTCTCATTTACAACTGCGACCTGGCCAAGATAAAGCAAAGCAGTGCGACAAAAAAAACAACACAGAGTTACACATAAACAAACGTACAGTCAATAACACAAAAGAAAAATACAAAAATCTATGTACAGTGTGTGCAAATGTAGAAGAGTAGGGAGGTAAGGAAATAAATAGGCCATAGAGGTGAAATAATTACAATTTAGCATTAACACTGGAGTGATAGATGTGCAGATGATGATGTGCAAGTTGAGATACTGGGGTGCAAAAGAGCAAGAAGATAAATAACAATATGGGGATGAGGTAGTTGGGTGTGCTATTTACAGATTGGCTGTGTACAGGTACAGTGATCGGTAAGCTGCTCTGACAGCTGATGCTTAAAGTTAAAGAGGGAGATATAAGACTCCAGCTTCAGAGATTTGTGCAATTCGTTCCAGTCATTGGCAACAGAGAACTGGAAGGAAAGGCAGCGAAAGGAAGAGTATGTGGGGACAAGGCTATACAGTTTAGTTGATAAGCCCCATCTTGATTTGGGTGACTTCAGTTGTTTTTACCTTGAGCCATTTCAGGTCATCAAAGTGAGAGTGATGACTACAGGGTGGGAGTTTGAGAGTAATCCTGACTACATGATGGGAGCTTGGTTGTGATCCTGACTACAGGAGAGGAGATTGGGTGTGATCTTGACTGCACGATGGCAGCTTGGGTGTGATCCTGACTACAGGAGAGGAGCTTGGGTGTGATCCTGACTACATGATGGGAGCTTGGTTGTGATCCTGACTACATGATGGGAGCTTGGGTGTGATCCTGACTACATGATGGGAGCTTGGTTGTGATCCTGACTACATGATGGGAGCTTGGGTGTGATCCTGACTACATGATGGGAGCTTGGTTGTGATCCTGACTACATGATGGGAGCTTGGGTGTGATCCTGACTACATGATGGGAGCTTGGGTGTGATCCTGACTACAGGAGAGGAGCTTGGGTGTGATCCTGACTGCATGATGGGAGCTTGGGTGTGATCCTGTCTGCAGGATAGGAGCTTGGGTGTGATCCTGACTACATGATGGGAGCTTGGGTGTGATCCTGACTACAGGAGAGGAGCTTGGGTGTGATCCTGACTACATGATGGGAGCTTGGGTGTGAACCTGACTACACGATGGGAGCTTGGGTGTGATCTTGACTACATGATGGGAGCTTGGGTGTGATCCTGACTACAGGAGAGGAGCTTGGGTGTGATCCTGACTGCACGATGGGAGCTTGGGTGTGATCCTGTCTGCAGGATAGGAGCTTGGGTGTGATCCTGACTACATGATGGGAGCTTGGGTGTGATCCTGACTACAGGAGAGGAGCTTGGGTGTGATCCTGTCTGCAGGATAGGAACTTGGGTGTGATCCTGACTACATGATGGGAGCTTGGGTGTGATCCTGACTACAGGATAGGAGCTTGGGTGTGATCCTGACTACAGGATAGGAGCTTGGGTGTGATCCTGACTACAGGAGAGGAGCTTGGGTGTGATCCTGACTGCACGATGGGAGCTTGGGTGTGATCCTGACTACAGGAGAGGAGCTTGGGTGTGATCCTGACTGCACGATGGGAGCTTGGGTGTGATCCTGACTACAGGATAGGAGCTTGGGTGTGATCCTGACTGCACGATGGGAGCTTGGGTGTGATCCTGACTACAGGATAGGAGCTTGGGTGTGATCCTGACTGCACGGTGGGAGCTTGGGTGTGATCCTGACTACATGATGGGAGCTTGGGTGTGATCCTGACTACAGGAGAGGAGCTTGGGTGTGATCCTGACTACAGGAGAGGAGCTTGGGTGTGATCCTGACTACAGGATAGGAGCTTGGGTGCGTTTAAGTTTATACCCCACCAGATAGGTCACTATCTAACTCACATCCAAGTTAGCCCACAGTATCTTTGACGGTAACCACTGTATCTATAGTAGGGTTGAATGGCTGGAACCCGTATACCGAGATTTACAGTGATTTACCGCACAAAACCACTCCCTTTTCCCGGGATAAATATAGTACATTCGGAAAGTATTCAGACCCCTTGACTTTTTCCACATTTTGTTATGTTAGAGCCTTATTCTGAAATTGATTAAATAAATAAAAAATACTCATCAATCTACACACAATACCCCATAAAGACAAAGTGAAAACAGTTTTTTTGAAATTTTAGCAAATTTATTACAAATAATAAACAGAAATATCGTATTTACATATGTATTCAGACCCTTTGCTATGAGACTCGAAAATTGAGCTCAGGTGCATCCTGTTTCCAATGATCATTCTTGAGATGTTTCTACAACTTGATTGGAGTCCAACTGCGGTAAATTCAATTGATTGGACATGATTTGGAAAGGCACACACCTGTCTATATAAAAGGTCCCACAGTTGACAGTGCATGTCAGAGCAAAAACCAAGCCATGAGGTCGAAGGAATTGTCCATAGAGCTCTGAGACAGGATTGTGTCGAGGCACAGATCAGGGGAAGGGTACCAAAACATTTCTGCAGCATTGAACGTCCCCAAGAACACAGTGCCCTCTATCATTCTTAAATAGAAGAAGTTTGAATCACCAAGATTCTTCCTAGAGCTGGCCGCCCGGCATAACTGAGCAAACGGGGGTGAAGGGCCTTGGTCAGGGAGGTGACCAAGAACCCGATGGTCACTCTAACAGAGATCCAGAGTTCCTCTGTGGAGATGGGAGAACCTTCCAGAAGGACAACCATCTCTGCAGCACTCCACCAATCAGGCCTTCATGGTAGAGTGGCCAGACGGAAGCCACTCCTCAGTAAAAGGCAAATGACAGCCCGCTTGGAGTTTGCCAAAAGGCACCTAAAGACTCTCAGACCATGAGAAACAAGATTTTCTGGTCAGATGAAACCAAGATTGAACTTTAAGGCCTGAATGCCAAGTGTCACTTCTGGAGGAAACCTGGCACCATCCCTACGGTGAAGCATGGTGGTGGCAGCATCATGCTGTGGGGATGTTTTTCAGCGGCAGGGACTGGGAGATTAGTCAGGATCGAGGGAAAAATCAACGGAGCAAAGTACAGAGAAATTCTTGATGAAAACCTGCTCCAGAGTACTCAGGACCTCAGACTGGGGTGAAGGTTCACCTTCCAACAGCACAATGACCCTAAGCACACAGCCAAGACAACGCAGGAGTGGCTTCAGGACAAGTCTCTGAATGGCCTTGAGTGGCCCAGCCAGAGCCCAGACTTGAACGCAATCGAACATCTCTAGTGAGACATGAAAATAGCTGTGCAGCAACGCTCCCTATCCAACCTGACAGACCTTGAGAGGATCTGCAGAGAAGAATGGGAGAAACTCCCCAAATACAGGTGTGCCACGCTTGTAGCGTCATACAAGAAGACTCGAGGCTGTAATCGCTGCCAAAGGTACTTCAACAAAGTACTGAGTAAAGGGTCTGAATACTTATGTAAATGTGATACGTTTTTTATTTGTAATACATTTGCACACAAAAAATGTTTTTGCTATGTCATTATGGGGTATTGTGTGTACAACCTGTATTGCCTTATAACCTGTCCTGACCCCTGACCCCTGGTGGAAGCTGCTGCTAGTGCTCATCCAGTCCCCTGGTTATGAGGGGAGTTTCAGTGAGGTTCCTAATCAGCATCATCATCCCCTCTCATCCTGCCTGTTAGCCTGTGTCAGCTCAGGTGAACTCTAATTGGTCTAAAGGATTGGGGTTACACATACATCCAGTGTTTACTATTTCACTGGGCTAGAACAAAAGCCTGCATGTGTACTCCAGGACCAGAGTAACCCAACCCCTGGCCTAACCTCACAGTCTTGAGGGAAGGGATTGACTGTAAAAATCCCAAACATAGATTCACTCAACCCAGCTGTGACAACTCAAAATCTTTTCAGGAATACCTTCAGAAGAATGAGTTAATGTTTAAAGACATGCGAATCCCCATTCCCAGTATTTGTGGAATACTGACATACTGTATTACTATGAATACATTCACGAATGCTCTATAAATATGGCATGTTTATTATGTGATCATGGATGTGTTATGTATGCTTTATGAACATACAGATAATGTACATTCGTTACCCATATTTTCTTTACCATTTGAAAATTTATTTTTAATGTACTGTTAAAGCAGTTTGGAATTAGTGTTAGACAATTTCGAATCTCTCGTGGCCAGACTATTTAGCATCTAACGCAATTATGCAAGGTTTTAGTTGTGGGTTTCTGAGATTAGACAATTGAGTCCTCAAATAGCAGTACCACATGCTACCACATGGTGGTAGTAAAAATGTGGTTATGGTTCTTGCAGTTTATTTCCTATGGCTGTAGTAGTGAGACCTTTAACCATTTGATTATAGTTTTTCCTTGCAACACTCTCACTTTGACTTGTCTAACGGAACTTAATTCACCATGTTGCACAAGAGTAAAGGCACATTACATACACAGCTTATATGACCAACTAAAGCATCAAACACAGACACAGTTTCATGCTGACTACACCGGGCGCGCATGTTGATCTTGTCCATCCACACCAGACGAGATCAGGACACGCAGGTTGAAATATCAAAAGGAACTCTGAACCAACTATATTCATTTGGTGACAGGTCAAAAAGCCTTAAACCTTCATGGCAATTTAGCTAGCTAGCTTGCTGTTGCTGGCTAATTTGTCCTGGGATATAAACATTTGGTTGTTATTTTACCTGAAATGCACAAGGTCCTCTACTCTGACAATTAATCCACAGATAAAAAGGTAAACAGAGTTAGTTTCCAGTAATCTCTCCTCCTTCAGGCTTCTTCTTTGGACTTTATATGGCGGGTGCTAACCAACTTTGAGGTGCATTACCACCACCAACTGGACTGGAGTGTGGACCTCAGTTAATTTTTCAATCACCTACATGGGTATATGCTCCTAAAAACCAATGAGGAGATGGGAGAGATTGGATTTGCAGCTCGTCAAGCGTCACAAATATAACCAAGTTCTATTTTAGCGCCTGGCTACGCAGACGCTCGTTGCCGCGAGCGAGCAGTTTCGATGCAATGATTGAATAACATGTATGTGTACATTTATTTTGCAATGCTGGTGTGGTCAGCATGTAAGAAATTAGGCCTCAGAAAACCTACAGTAGAGTAAAGCATCCTGGTCTCATAGACTAGACATAACATAGTAAATGTAAATCCGAGACAATCAAATTAGTATATTTTACGTTTGGTTTGGTAACATAAAATAGATTGTTACTTAAGGCAAAACAAAAGTAGGGTGGTTGTTCGGGGTGGATCCGTGGGTGTAAACTAGCAACCCAAGGCTGCTAGTTTGAATCTCATCACGGACAACTTTAGCATTTTAGCTACTTTTCAAATACTTACACATTTTTAGCTACTTTGCAACTACTTAGCATGTTAGCTAACCCTTCCCCTAACCTTAATCCTTTAACCTAACTCCTAAACTTAACCCTAAGCTTAACCCTAACCCCTAGCCTAGCTAAAATTAGCCAAGCAGTTAACGTTAGCCACCTTGCTAGAATTCATAACATATCATACTTTTTTTAAATTCGTAACATGTAGTATGTTTTGCAAATTTGTAACATATAATAAGAATTGTAATTCATAACATATCATATAAAATGGGTGATGGTCATCCACAAATGAATACATAAAATAAGAAACTTAACATATCATACTAAATGGAGTGTCTGGAATTTACATACATAATAATATGAAATGCTCTGAGACCAGGTTGAGTAAAGAGAGGAAGAGGATAAGAAGGGTTGTTCAAAACATCACATCTTCCTTCCATCAAAAACTTAATCGACTTACATCAAACTCCTCCCAGAATCCTGCTTTGCTCTTCTTGTCTCCCTCGTTCTCTCTCTCAGCCGTCTGGTCCAGCAGCCTCACTCTGCTGTCAATGTCTGCTGCATTCACTCTGGTGGAGAAGTAGGGCTGAAGGAGAGAAGGATGGAGTGGACAGGAAAGAGAAGGAGAGGAGAAGAAGTCAAGATTTGTTCGGATATGGCTCTAACTTGTCATTCAGGTGATCTTTAACCCATTATAAGATACAGTATCTCCGACCTGTGTAAGGTTGTAACTTGACTGCAACACTCACGGTGACTTTGTGACCTGTATGGGGTTACAACTGTAAGTCCTGTAAGTCTTTACCTGTTTGAGGTGCACCCAGGTTCCAGACATCTCCTCGATGCCTTTGCGTTTGTAGTGCTCCATCAGGTCAGCCAGGGTGTCAAACATCTCTGTGCCTCCCACCGTGTACCGGTCATTCTATTTATATAAATATATGACAACATGGGTCCCATTATGCCTGGCGAAAACCAAACACTGCATTCTACAGCAAGAACCTCATACCAACAGTCAAGCATGGTGGTGGTAGTGTGATGGTTTGGGGATGCTTTGCTGCCTCAGGACCTGGACGACTTGCCTTAATAGAAGGAACCATCAATTCTGCTCTGTATCAGAGAATTCTACTGGAGAATGTCAGGCCATCCGTCTGTGAGCTGAAGCGCAGCTGGGTCATGCAGCAAGACAATGATCGAATACAAACAATCAAGTCATGAAAATGACTAAAAAGCACCAAATTTGAAGTTTTGGAATGGCCTAGTCAAAGTTCAGACCAAATCTCAATTTGGATGTTGTGGCAGGAGTTGAAACAAGCAGTTCATCCTTGAAAACCCACAAATGTTGCTGAGTTAAAGTAGTTCTGCATGCAAGAGTGGGCCAAAATTCCTCCACAGCAATGTGAGAGACTGATCGACAACTACAGGAAGCATTTGGTTGCAGTCATTGCAGCTAAAGGTGGCACAACCAGTTATTGACTGTAAGGGTGTTACATAACTATGTCAATTAAATAAATGAAATAAGCATCAATTTGTTTTCTAATTTGTAAACTCAGGTTTCCTTTCTAATATTAGGTCTTGGTTGAAGATCTGATAGCATTCAATATCAAAAATATGTAAAAAATAGAGAAAATCAGAAAGGGGGAGAGAGAGGTGAACATATCTGCCCATTTGTGACATAGTATGCAATTTTCAGGGACCACTTTTGGCTCGTGGGCGCTACTTTAAGAACCACTGGTTCAAAAGTACCGGAAAATATCTTTAATGTACTTCCGGTTAGCTATTAAGAAATGCACCTGATGCTTGCTCCTGGTAGGGCCTGTGCCAGGACTCAATGACCTCTGTGATAATCTTCTGACCCTGAATTCTTCAGACTCCAGCCCTACAATGCCTCTCATTCAAATCCGCCTCATGTCTGCAATGAGATGAACCACAGCTAAAAATAACCTAACCATGATGGTGCTGCTAATAATGTTGAATCTACGAAAAGGAGGTTTGGGGATGAATGCAGTTAGTTACAGTCTAGCTCTGCACTCGGAAATAACTATGCTATATTTATGTATAGTGGTAGTTACTGTACACACATGATTATAAAGTATTTAATTGTGAATACCAATTCTCATGTATGTTATTGGAATCGTATACGCATTTTCACACATCACCTAAGGGTCCAAATTAAATACATAACTAACTAATTAAAACATAACCGCTTGGCATACTTTTGTAACCAGGATGTGGACAGTGATATCTATCAAACTCAAACCCCCATGTTCATATTGACTGGACTTTGCATAACTGTTTCTGTGCTGAGACAGTAGTGGTGGTGTGTTTGATGTTTGTCAGGTTTTCTCCAAAATGTTGGAAGCAGGAAGGTCATTCTTTGCATAAGAATTAACATTTTGGGGAAACTGAAAATTGGTCTGGTTTCATAACAAGATGTACTCAGATATGGGAAAAACTATAGCAAAGATTACAATGTGAATTACAATAGTGATCGTGAGTGAATGTGTGAATGTGAGTTAGAGAGAGAAAAACACACGAACACTCTCACATGCTCGCACACACTCATGCACGCACGCACACACACACACACACACACACACACACACACAAACACACATACACACACACACACCTGGCACATGATCTTGATGTGTGAGACCCTCCTCCCTCCGCTGGATGCTTTGCTCTTCTCCTCAGTCAGAACAGACAGAACAAAGTCTCCAGGTTTGGACAGAGACTCCCGCACCAGGAAGGTGCCCGGCTCGTCCCGTTCCCATAGCAACTTCTCTGCGTTGGGGCCTGACAGGTGTCCGTGATACCACCTGTATGGTGTATGACAGAGAAGGGGTCAATGAAGCTCTAATGGAAACATCACTATGCCCTACACCAGGGCTGGCCAACCCTCCTACTGGAGAGCTGCTGTGTGTACAGGCTTTTGCTCCAGCCCTGCTCTAACACATCTGATTCAGCTAATCATGGTTGTAATAAGCAGCTCATAAAGCAGAAGCCAGTGTGTTAGAACAGGGCTGTATAGTACTATTCTGTAAAAGTATGGTTTGCAGCTTGTTCAGTGCTACCGGACAGACAGCGAAAGTGAGTGTAAATGTAATGTACTGTGACTGTGTTTCGTGAGAATGGAAAGAAGACTTGGTAGAGGACTTTAATAAACGTTTGAGGACATTTTGGTAACTAATGTGTATTTACGGCCTGTACAGATGCACTTTATATGGGTTTATGCAAGGTATTTCTGTCCTGCGAGTATAGTGTGTGTGAGTCTGTGTTTGCGTGCATGTGTCTGTGTGTCTGGGGGAGTTTACACTCGTTGGTATGGGGATCGTCTCTGAGTGCTGCCTGCTGTTTAAATTTAGGGGCAGTTCTCGATTTCTTCATCTGAACTTCCTGCTTTGCGGTCGGAAAATTCTGATGACAAGATTTCGTGGCTCAAGACAGCATGATATTTATAGCCTGAGCCCACACAAACTACCCCCCTCTTCTTCCTCACCCCATATCACCAACCCCGCCCCTTCCTCACCCCATATCACCCCCCCCCCATAGTCCCTCCAAATATTTGGCTCCATATTCCTAGCCCACAATGACTACATCAAGCTTGTGACTCTACTAACTTGTTGGATGCATTTTCAGTTTGTTTTGGCTGTTTCAGATTATTTTGTGCCCAATAGAAATGAATGGTAAATAATGTATGTTTCTAAATACTTCTACATTAATTTGGATGCTACCATGATAACGGATAATCATGAATGGATTGTGAATAATGATGAGTGAGACAGTTACAGAGGCATAAACATCATAGAATGACTATAAAGCATACCATCACAGCAGTACCTGTGATATGGGTATCGAGAAAGAGATCAGAAAGACTGAAATAGAGCAAGAGTGAGATGGAGGTTAGGAGAGAGGAAGATATTGAGGGTCTGGTCACTGTTTTCAAATGTGTCAAAACCTAAAGTTTCCAACCGCAGCAAGAAAGGGAAGTTAAACTGACAGTGAGAGAGAGAGAAAATAGAGCGGGGAAAGGAGGGGCAGTGAGGGTAGAACATGAGGGATTTACACATACATACACACACGCACGCACACACACACACGCACGCACGCACGCACGCACGCACACACACGCCTCAAAGTAAAGGCCATAGAATGACCTTTCCTTCTGAAAGCTTTATGATCCTCAACATAAAGCGTTTAGATGAAGAAAGTATGAAATTACAAAATGGCTGGATGTCTCAGGAGCATTTTATATGATCTGCTTCATATTGATAAACATGCAACGACATTCAGCAGAACAGTGAAAGCAGAGTTAAGGGTAAAAGATTTGAGGCAAGAGTACACGGACTTGACTGACTGACTCTGGTGGAATTAAGGGTTAGGGGTAAAGGGTAAAGGTTAAAGGTTAGAGTGCACTGACCTCTCGGTGGTGGGGTCAGAGCAGTTGAAGGGGTATTTAAGCTCGATGATGGTGCCGTCTTTGTCCTGCAGGATCCCGTTCTCTGCAGTGTAGTACTCCACCAGCTCGGACAGCGTGGCAAACTTCTCCCCTCCATACAGGTCGTAGAAGTCCCCTGTGTTTTGGATACGGATGTGGGTCACCAGCTCACCCACCCTGGGGTCAAAGATCAGGGGAGAGGGGACATTCATGGGCCAGTCAGTGACAGTAGACAATTCCACCTAAACTAGTTTTAAGTAAAATAAATGTTTTAAAGTAGCGAAAGAGAGATGCAGTGTATCTGTACCTGACAGAGGGCAAGAAAAGGAGAGGAAAGGACGAGTGAGGAGAGATGATATACTTTAAATCAAATTTGATCAAATTACATTTTCAAATCAAATCAAATGTTATTGGTCACATACACATTTTTAGCAGATGTTATTGCAGGTGTAGTGAAATGCTGTAGGTTAACGTACAGTGCCTTCAGAAAGTATTCACACACCTGGACTTTTTCCACATTTTGTTGTTAGATCCTGAAATTCAAATTGATAAAATGTAGATTTTGTTGGTCAGTGGAATACACACAATACCCCATAATGTCAAAGTGGAATTATGTTTTTCAAATGTTTGACAAATTAATTACAAATAAACAGCTGAAATGTCTTGAGTCAATAAGTATTCAACCCCTTTGTTATGGCAAGCCTTAATAAGTTCAGGAGTAAAATGTGCTTACCAATTCAAATAATAAGTTACATGGACTCAATAATAGTGTTTAACATGATTTTTGAATGACTACCTCATCTCTGTACCCCACATATACAATTATCTGTAAGGTCCCTCAGTCGAGCAGTGAATTTCAAACACAGATTCAACCACAAAGACCAGGGAGGTTTTCCAATGCCTCGCAAAGAAGGGCACTTACTGCTAGATGGGTAAAATATAAAAAGCAGACATTGAATATCCCTTTGAGCATTGTGAAGTTATTAATTACACTTTGGATGGTGTATCAATACACCCAGTCACTACAAAGATACATGTGTCCTTCCTAACTCAGTTGCCAGAGAGGAAGGAAACCACTTAGGGATTTCACCATGAGGCCAATGGTGACTTTAAAACAGTTATAGAGTTTAATGGTTGTGATAGGAGAAAACAGAGGATGGATCAACAACATTGTAGTTACTCCACAATACTAAACTAATTGACAGAGTGAAAACAAGGAAGCCTATACATAAAAAAAATATTTGCAACAAGGCACTAAATAAAGTAATACTGCAAAAAATGTGGCTAAGCAATTCACGTTTTGTGCTGAAAATGTAGTGTTATGTTTGGGGCAAATCCAATGAGAACCATATTTTCAAGCATAGTGGGGGCTGCATCATGTTATGGGTATGCTTGTAATCGTTATGTACTGGGGAGTTTTTCAGGATAAAAAATAAATGGAATGGAGCTAAGCACAGGCAAAATCCTAGAGGAATGCCTGGTTCAGTCTGCTTTCTACTAGACACTGGGAGATTAATTCAGCTTTCAAAAACCTAAAATACAAGACCAAATCTACACTAAAGTTGCTTACCAAAAAGACAATGAATGTTCCTGAGTGGCCTAGTTACAGTTTTGACTTAATTCTGCTTGATAATCTATGGCAAAACCTAAAAATGGTTGTCTAGCAATGATCAACAACCAATATGACAGAGCTTGAAGAATTTTGCACAAAAATGTTGCACAATCCAGGTGTGGAAAGCTCTTAGAGACTTACCCAGAAAGACTCACAGCTGTAATTATGAATTTGACTCAGGGGGTTGAATACTTATCTAATCAAGATACAGTGTATTAGTGTTTTACTTTTCATATTATTTTTTTACACATTTTTACAAAAATGTTCTTCCACTTTGATATCCCAGATTATTTTGTGTAGATCGTTGACCAAAAATTACAATTAAATCCATTTTAATCCCACTTTGTAACACAACAAAATGTGGAAAAAGTCATGGGATTTGAATACTTTACGAAGGCACTGTAGGTTGAGCGAAGGAGAGAAGGAGAGACAAAGAAGGAGAGAAAGAGATGGAGTGTATCTCCACCTGATGGAGAGAAAGGAGGAGAAAGAGATGGAGGATGTCCTAGCTGATGGAGAGAGAGAGAGAGAGGTAGAGGATATCCTAGCTGACAGAGAAAGAGAAGGACAAAGAAAGAGAGTGTATTCCTACCTGACAGAGAGAGAGAAGTCTCCCTGGTTCTTCCTGCTGGGTCGGGCCAGGAAGCTGCCATGGACGCCCCGGCTCTTCAAAACAGACTCAGCATCCAAGCCAGAGATATCCCTGTGGAACCACCTGGATACACAGAGAGAAACACATTACACACATATACATACAGTATATACAAACCGCACACACACAGATCAGGCCACGCACATAAGCACATGCACACAAATGGTTATCATCTGGCCCTGCCGCACCTGTCCACATCATCTCTTTGATACTCAGTTTCTTCCCTCAATGGGAAATTATATGAGACGTGGTAATAAAGATGAGTTAAATCCCAATGTGTATGTAAATCCCATTTCAAATCCCTGCATTCCATTACCAGGTCATAGATTAACACAGTACTAGGTAGAGAGCAGTCTACACAGCATTATTGCAACCTTTTTTAAGTATACGCTAGTATACAAGTATACAATATTGTTTCAAGACAAAGAACTAGCATAGTGTTTGAATGGTAAAGTCTGACTAAGGCCTAAGAGATGACAAACAGACCACCTACCCACAAACCCACCTCACCACAAAGCACCAACTATTCATTCAATGGATACTATTCTACAGAACAACCTGCTGCTAACGATTGTATCACACATCTGAGAGGTCGGACTGATAATGCTTTCTAAACTAAAGGGAATGATTGATGATTGTAAATGTACAATCTATTATCTTTCTTTTCGACAATCTCTCACTAACAAGTGGACCATCACTTTGATATCTGATGCGGATTTTCAGTGTAGTTGTAGCTACACACGGCATGGTAAAGCTAGTGTAGTTGTAGCTACACACGGCATGGTAAAGCTAGTGTAGTTGTAGCTACACACGGCATGGTAAAGCTAGTGTAGTTGTAGCTACACACGGCATGGTAAAGCTAGTGTAGTTGTAGCTACACACGGCATGGTAAAGCTATTGATAGACTAAGAGTAGGATGCAAAGGTAGAATCAATCAGAATTGGGCAACATTTCAAGAATTTGAAAAACTACTACAAAATAACTGGGAATTCCTAGAGTTTAAAAACAAAACGTTACGCGTGAACTACAAACACACAAGACAGCAGAAAAGTCAAAAGAACAAAGTATTGATGGTAAAGAAACAGAGAGAACCAGTAAAAGAAAGAGAGAAGTTGACATCACGTGTTAGGTAAAGGCAGATCCAGACCATGGTTGAGCAACTGGGTGTAAGAGTCTTGAGAGGGGGGAGCTCAACTCACCGAACCATTTTCACCTTCACTTCTTCTGGGCCCAAAGAGAAGGAGACAGGATAGTGAGGGTACACTTACAGGTACAACGTCAAGGCTAGCAAATGATGATACATGGTAATGTAACAAATACTGTACATAATTGACGCATCTTCATGCCCTTTCTAAATCTGCAAATCTTGCCAGTTATTAACTACAAATGTACTTCTAAAAATCATGTTTTACTTCCATTATCATCCCTTTCTCTAACTGCCCTCCTCCACACATTAGTTTGCTGTATTTCTTCTTCCATTTCTCTCATTCAACATCACATACACAAAGACCACCCATCTAAACAACCTGTCTTCTCTTCCTCTTTTACACCCACGCTCATCTGTTCATCAAACCCTCTTTCCTCCCTTACCCTTTTCTATATATCTCACGTTAGGTAGATAAGTAAACATTCTTACTGTTCTCAGCTCCTTCTGAAAACAAGCGACACTCTTGCTGACAGGCTCGTGTATGTCTTACCCTCCGTCCCTCCCTTCTTTTTTCTTTTTCTCTCTGTCGTTCTGTGACACTCTCTCGCTCCTTCCTTCCTTTTTGTGGCTCTTTTCACAAAACAGTGAAAGCAAGAGACAGACAGGAACAAAAAAAAGCTGACAGGCCGGAATCTCTTACTGAGAGATACTTTATAAATGTCAACGCAATAAAAAAAAAGCTTAGTATTCATCTTTAAAATTAAACTATAATTCTTTCTCTCCTTGCCTCAATCTAATGTCACATCTCTATCCCCTCAGAATGATCAAAGCACCACTAGGGTTTTGCAAACAGACACAGTCCAGTGAGATTACTCTGAATATGTCATACCAAACACTGTTCCTCGATGAGATAATGAACTAGAGAGAGAGAGAGAGAGAGAGAGAGAGAGAGAGAGAGAGAGAGAGAGAGAGAGAGAGAGAGAGAGAACCTTTAAAAGGTAAACTAAGGAGCTGCACATCTGCACACCACCACTATCAGGAATGAAAAACACACTAGTCCCTCCAGTATATACTGGTTAAACTAATCATACATTTTTCTCTGTCCTTCTCATTCTCTCTCTTTCCTTCTAACCCACCTGTCCTCCACTCCTCCCCTCTTCTGTCTGAGTGTCTGTTATCTTCTTTCAGCTGTGTGTGTGTGCACGTGTGTGTGTGCACGTGTGTGTGTGTCTAACCTTTTGTGTGCCGTTTGTGTTTGATGCACAAAGGTCATGCTCACATTACACTTCCTTATTTTCAGAGTGCGACCTTCCCCCCGTGTGTCGCTCTCAAACCATTTACAACTGTGAGGTCATGACAACAAACTTACAACAAGTAACATACACACATAACTACAGTCATGATAGCAACTACACAACACTGTTCATGTGAGCAGCAATACAAGACATGTGAGCATGCTACAAGAAGAGGTGGGCTACATGTATACTAAAGGCTTGTCCACACTAGTCTGTTAGAGCTTGAAACTGAAACTACTCTTCCCATAATGCAACAGCCAGCTGGTGTGGCTACGGAAGCGGCATAGCAACAAAGCAGGGCTGTATAAGTTAACAGCTTGATGTTACAGTGTGACTGCCTGTTCAAGTTAGTGTTACAAATGTCAATACAAGCAACATGCAAAGCAGCAGAGAGTAGGTGAGAGGTGCGATTTAAAGCTCCTGATCTGTAGTAGCTGGGGCATAGAGCACCATGTATCAGCAGCAGAGAGTAGGTGAGAGGTGCGATTTAAAGCTCCTGATCTGTAGTAGCTGGGGCATAGAGCACCATGTATCAGCAGCAGAGAGTAGGTGAGAGGTGCGATTTAAAGCTCCTGATCTGTAGTAGCTGGGGCATAGAGCACCATGTATCAGCAGCAGAGAGTAGGTGAGAGGTGCGATTTAAAGCTCCTGATCTGTAGTAGCTGGGGCATAGAGCACCATGTATCAGCAGCAGAGAGTAGGTGAGAGGTACGATTTAAAGCTCCTGATCTGTAGTAGCTGGGGCATAGAGCACCATGTATCAGCAGCAGAGAGTAGGTGAGAGGTACGATTTAAAGCTCCTGATCTGTAGTAGCTGGGGCATAGAGCACCATGTATCAGCAGCAGAGAGTAGGTGAGAGGTACGATTTAAAGCTCCTGATCTGTAGTAGCTGGGGCATAGAGCACCATGTATCTTGTGTGCCACATATGTCTGAATGCCTTTTTGTGTGTGGTGTGAGTTATATATAATATGCATTATTATCAAATAATACCACATAAAGGTTAAATACATTTGTTTTTTGGACAGAACCCCACCCAGGGGAGAAGACCTGGAGGAAGTGAGAGACAGAGACAAACCCACTTTTCTGGGGTTTGTGGGGACTGATTAAATCTGAGATGTAGGAGCTGAGAGAGGAACGTCAGAACCCCATTGTGTTTTTCACACTGTAGAGGCAGAGAGGTGGAGGCTGATGAGCCTGTGAAGTTTGTTACACGGGAAGACAGCTGTGAAATTGTCCATCTTTCTCTCTGCTTTTCAGGCTCTGATGATACATGTACAGAGCTGAGAGCTGATGGTGAGAATGGCTTTCCCTGTTCAGTCATGTTGCTGTTGTGTATCATTTCTAACACCCAAAAGTGATGACCACCTTCCACAAAGATTCACACACACTGACTAACACACATACACACGTGTGTTTTTCTCGCACCCAAAGTCTAAGTGATGATGATTTGCCTTTAATGAAAGAACACACTCTCACACTGATTAATAGTGATGGGGGAAAACATTGATACAGTTACATATTGGGATATTATTTTTGACAATATATCGTATCATTTTGACAATATTGCAATAGTATTTTTGCTTTAGTAGGCTGTACTTGCACCAAAACTCCATTATTTTCCTTTCATATCTTGTTCTCCATCTTCTTTTTAAATAAGGAGCCACTGTGTTTTAAGCACATTTATTTCCATGACTGATCAAAACATGTTTTCTCATGGCTCTCTCTCGTCCCTCCACAGCAGACATTTGGTGAGCAATATGTTTGGAAAATCGAATCGCAATAAAATCACAGTATCGAATCGCAATACATATAGAATCATGAGAATCGTAAGAACCGCAATAATAATCGTACCATCACCTAAGTATTATGATAATATCGTATCGTGAGGACCCTGGCAATTCCCAGCCCTACAGGACAACACATTCCACAGGGATGCTGGCTCATGTTGACTCCAATGCTTCCCACAGTTGGCTGGAAGTTGGCTGGATGTCCTTTGGGTGGTGGACCATTCTTGATACACACAGGAAACTGTTGAACGTGAAAAACCCAGCAGCGTTGCAGTTCTTGACACAAACCGGTGCGCCTGACACCTACTACAATCCCCCGTTCAAAGGGACTTAAATATTTTGCCATGCCCATTTACCCTCTGAATGGCCCACATGCACAATCCATGTCTCAATTGTCTCAAGGCTTGAAAATCCTTCTTTAACCGGTCTTCTCCCCGTCATCTACACTGATTGAAGTGGACATTAATAAGGAATTATAGCTTTCAGCTGGATTCACCTGGTCAGTCTATATCATGGAAGGAGTTCCTAATGTTTTGTACACTCAGTGTATATTGAACTGTATTTTTGTCATGTGTGGGAAAAGTGGCATGTACGTAGAAAAATATCTGGGGGAAAAGTGTGTATAACAAGGTTGCTTTGGTCCTCTGAAGGGAGGGGTGTGGGACATAGGAGGTTGGTGGCACCTTGGGCTCGTGGTAATGGCTGGAGCAGAATCGGTGGAATGGTATCAACAACATCAAACACATGGTTTCCAACACATCCGTTCCAGTCATTATTATGAGCCGTCCTCCCCTCAGCAGCCTGGTGGGGGACGGGTTTGAAATAAATACTAATAAATGACACCAAAGTAAGAGCCCTGTCTGACAGTAACTATTGTCAAAACAAGAATCTTCCAGGGCTATCACTTTGGCTTGCAAATCGTATTTCTCTTGCCTGAACATTTAACAGTGAGATTTAAATGTATGTAAATACACTGAGTATACAAAAGCTTTCTGTGACATAGACTGACCAGGTGAATCCAGGTGAAGCTATGATCCCTTACTGATGTCACCTGTTAAATCCACTTGAAGTGTAGATGAAGGGGATGAGACAGGATAAAGGAGGGTTTTTAAGCCTTGAGACAATTGAGACATGGACTGTGTATGTGTGCCATTCAGAGGGTGAATGACAAGACAAAAGATTGAAGTGCATTTGAACTCGGTATGGTAGTAGGTGTCAGGCGCACCAGTTTGTGTCAAGAACTGCAACGCTGCTGGGTTTTTCACATTCAACAGTTTCCTGTGTGTATCAAAAATGGTCCACCACCCAAAAGAAAATCCATCCAACTTGATACAACTGTGGGAGGTCAACATGGGCCAACATCCCTGTAGAATGCTTTCGACACCTTCTAGAGTCCAATTGAGGCTTTTCTGAGGGCAAAAGCGGGTGCAACTCAAAAATAGGAAGGTGTACACTCAGAATGATCAGCCAATGAGAACAATGATTAGTTCTCCCATGTATGATTTTAAATATCTTAAAATACATACATTACAGAAGGCTAGAGTGTACATACACAAGCATGCGAGCGAGCACGCACACACACACGCACAGACTAACAGACGTTTGTACTGCAGGTGTTAGAACAGTGGTTAACACCAGGAATTGCAGACACACAAACATACAGGTTAGTGAAACAAAACACCTGCAGCAGTTTGAGTTGGGCTCTCTTCCCCTTTCACACCTGTGAGCTTCACATGCTAACTGTGTCTATAGATAGTACTTACCCACAAGACATTGAATGGACTTTTGCTCAGGTGTTCTAGAAAGCAGTCCAGTCTCATAGATCCAGTCTTTACAACAGAACGGAGATGAGCTAGAGGTTAGTGCAGTGTGGTCTGTCCACTGTCCAGTTAACTAGCGTATACTATGCTGTTCCAGCTGCTTCTCTCTATCTACCTCTTCTTTCTCACTCATTTCCTCCCTGTCTCTCCCTGTTGTTCCCCCTCTCTACAATTCCTCCGACTGCCCTCTCTCTATCCCTCCGTCCCTCTCTCTCTATCCCTCCGTCCCTGTCTCTGTCCTGATAAGTTATCAGCAGGCTCTATTACAACGCAGTATTTTGTCCCGCCCTGGAATTTCCCCCAACTCTTTTAATTGCACCTCTCTCTGTCTGGGAAAACAAGTCTGTTCCTGTCTCTCTCTTCTTCTCTAACTGTCCACTTGTTCTCCTTCCCTCTCCTGCAAAATGAAATGAGCTTTCACCTTTCCCGGCATACATTTACAGCCACACTCCCTCCTCTTCCTGTACCTGTGTTCTATGGTTTTATTACTTTATAGATGCAGTTAAATCAGATGATGTCCTTCCACAGACCTTGTAGGTCAAATTATGACACGTACCATTGATCATTTAAGCAATAAGGCCCGAGGAGGTGTGGTATATGGCCAATATACCATGGCTAAGGGCTGTTCTTAAGCACGACGAAAAGTGGAGTGCCTGGACACAACCATTAGCCGTGGTATATTGGCAATATACCACAAACCCCTGAGGTGCCTCATTGGTATTATAAACTGGTTACCAACGTAATTCAAGCAGTAAAAATACACGTTTTGTCATACCCGTGGTATACGGTCTGATATACCACGGCTGTCAACCAATTAGCATTCAGGGCTCGACCCCACCCAGATTATAATACAATGCAATGTGCCCAGGTAATAATGCCCTCACATAATAAAGGGCAAAGAAACAAGCTTCACAAACTGTTACCCTTTTTATTGGAGTTCTCAGAAGAAACTGTAACGATAAAAACAACAAGCTGGTAACCATAATAATATTCCAAAATGTAAAAGAACAAAACATTAGACTAAGACAATTAATTTAGAGATTGCCATCATTCTCAATACAGCCCCGTGTGTCTACACTAGTGGAGCTATTGCATGTCCTTATTTGGGCAAAAAGTGGGCGAGGCCTCCGGGAACATTTGTGACGCGATCGTTCAGGAATGTAGAGCTGCAGGGCGTGGCCGAGGAGCGGGGAGAGCCAATAACAGACTAGTGTTATGGACCACCTGAGTGTACAGGTGAAGGGAGCAGTGAAGAGGGGGGAGGGGCAGGAGTGTAACACAGAACCAATATTATTCTACTAAAGCATCCTCATCAGTTGATAGTTATTAACAGTCTCTCTGTGGGAAGTATAGAGCAGTGTGCCCACCTACACACACACAAGCGCACACACACACACTGAGAAGAGGTACACACCCAGAAATGGAATGGGCAGAACAGACATAGTTCTAAATTCCACATGATTTCATATTTACCGAATTGAATTGTACATGTTGCATATCGAATTTAATTCTGCACACCCATAGAACGACGAGTCCACATATTATAGAATCTTTACTTGGAGTGGAAAAGTCCATTTTACCCATTCTAATTCTATGGGACAGAGCCAGATACAAGGCTGTCTATTTTAGAGACAGGCTTGGGGAAAGATACAGTGAAAACAACCTGTGTGAAAGTTAGACACATAACAGACAGACACAGAGACAGTGCTGCAGTTCATTAGGTAGATACTGTAGAGAAGCTGTGAGTTCCCAGTGGAGAACAGACTGTGTTCCTCCAGGTGTCTTTGGGTGAAGAGGAAGCAGAACATTTGTAGTCTGCTGTGTGTCCAGAGAAGATGTGTTGGTGGGTATAGACCTTCCTCTACTGTCCAGAGTGTGAGTTTTGGTTTGGGGACAGGAGAGCTGCAGAGCGGGGTGAGATGAGGGTCACTCTCCGATTCCAAAACACGGGTGGGAGAACGCCTAGGGGAGGACTGGCGGAATTGGTCAGCGTGGCACCTGCATCTGCTGCGTGGTCTGTGATTGGCTCTGGCCGGTGACCTCGGACCCGCGGCTGGCCAATCGGCTGAGGATGTTCCTCTCCGACATCTGCAGCCTCACGGCGACGGGTGGTATACGGGCGATGGTTGCCGGGAGACGGGTGACGTCGGCCTTCATGTCACTCAGAAGCTCCTCAAGCTGTTTGAGAACTGAAGGAGAGAGACAGAGTTACCACCACCAAAGTCCAACTGACAGAGTTTAGGAAACAATGAAGAGAGGGGGAGAAATAAGAAAAATAGATGATGGAAGTGGGTAAGAACAGCAGAGACAGAAAAGAGACAATGAGAAAGAAAGAGAGCGAGTCTGTGTGTGTGTGTGTAGCCTACTGTCATGATGTTGCCCTGTTGGTGAGGTTTATGACCCCCATAAATACCTTTCCCCCTTTTCTCTCTCTACTCTACAGAATGGACTCTTGGAAAGCCCTTTTATAACATAGAGAGAGTCTGGTAACATCAAAAGGTTGGGAACGGAACATATTTCGGTAATCCAACCAGTTGAAAATATCTGTTGGTACTTAAAGAATATGATGTCAGATCAGTTGTGGTCTGAGACATTATTACTGATGACAGGACGACATAAACTGTATCTTGGAAAGTCTACACATTCTAGTTATCAGATTCACATGGAATTATTGTGCAATTTAAATGTTTAAATATGAAACTATTTGTGAAAATATTTAATTTAATTTTAGTATTTAAAATGAGAGAATCTTTTCATAAGTAAAATATGCTCAATCAGTGGCCACGCCCACGTGAATAGGCATTGGTTGGAAATTATGAACCAACCCCTTTTCTACATTTCTATAAGAGCCCCGGTGACCCAATTCACGGCGAACTAAGCCAACCTCAGCGTGAGCTCTGGTTGCGAATGTTTGAACGACTACAACCTAACGAAATGAACATTGTGTCCCGATGACGTGAGGACTGATGTCCATACGTTTGGAAGGGTGAATTTCAACGTGGAGGTGACGATCGCCACGCTGGAAGGATGAATGTGACTACATCAGCCAGAATATAGCATGAGCTTATAGTATGAACTTTGAACTCTTATTCAGTAAAGAAGTGATACATCCTTGACGTTGAGTTATCAGCAGCAGCTGTAAACGTGCGTGGCCTAGGAAAGGACGAACAATCTCTTCAGAACGACAGGGTACTACAACGTATCTTCCCAGAAATATTCTTCAAAGGACAAGGGAGATCTCTGCTGGGCAATCCAGCCTTCCATCTTCAACCAATCTATCGAAGCACAGCTCAGAGTAAATATATTTCTTGCAATTTCTTTTTCCGAATGGACGGTTATTTAGAATGCATAAGATTCTGTATTTATGATAGCATGATAGCATAAGGTCCGATAGAGATCCAATCCTTTTGTTCCTCAGACTTCCCGGGCTTTCATTCAAACCCAACCCCCTTTCTTTGTGTAACCAGCCGTCATATCGGTTTTGTCCACTAGGGCCGTTTTCTTTTAGGACATAATTAGTCATCGATGTATGATCCGTATATATTTATTTATTTTAATTTTACCCCCTTTTCTCCCCAATTTCATGGTAACCAATTGTTAGTAATTACTATCTTGTCTCATCGCTACAACTCCCGTACGGGCTCGGGAGAGACGAAGGTCGAAAACCATGCGTCCTCCGAAACACAACCCAACCAAGCCGCACTGCTTCTTAACACAGCGCGCCTCCAACCCGGAAGCCAGCCGCACCAATGTGTCGGAGGAAACACTGTGCACCTAGCTACCTTGGTTAGCGCGCACTGCGCCCGGCCCGCCACAGGAGTCGCTGGTGCGCGATGAGACAAGGATATCCCTACCGGCCAAACCCTCCCTAACCCGGACGACGCTAGGCCAATTGTGCGTCGCCCCACGGACCTCCAGGTCGCGGCCGGCTTTGACAGAGCCTGGTGGCACCAGAGTCTCTAGTGGCACAGCTAGCGCTGCAGTGCCCTAGACCACTGCGCCACCCCTGATTCAACTTGTTAGCCAGGGTTCATGAAGATAACAAAGAATTTTACGACGTTCAGATGAGACTGAATAAGGTGACGATGAGTAATTGACTACTATTGATATAAAAGATTACCACGTCTTTAAGAGTTTACTCGGAAGACAACAGCTCTATAAACATCATTCCGTGGTGCCCCGACTTCCTAGTTAATTACATTCCTATGATTAGTTTAATCAGGTAATATTAATGACAGAGAATTGATTTGATACAATAGCATGTCATATATCACTTAATCAATAGTAAAGACAGAACCCTACCTTTGTGCAGTACTGCGTTGGCAGGCTTGTTCCCTGACATGGACTCCTTGCTGAGGTGTTGGTGGGACTCAGCCAGACACTCCACCTCACTGAAGCGGGTGTTGAGGGCCATGGAGGGGTGGGCCGGGTCCTCAGACATGTTCAGGTAGGCTGCTCTGCGAAGCTGCTCCTCAATCACCAACGCCTGCTCCAACAACTAGAGTCAGAGGGGGGGGGGGGGGGGGGGGGGGGGGGTTACAGAGATGAGAGAGGGATATGAGGAGGAGAGAGGCAGAGAGAGAGAAGGAAGGGATATGACAGGAGGAGAGAGGGAAGAGGTAAACAGAGTGATTAACAGAAAGGAAGAGAGTCGGAGAGAGGGATGTCTCAACAGAACACAGAGAGTGGTTCAATAGACAGAAGCAGCCAGAAACATCCCACCAGCCCAGCGCACCTTAAACCTCCTGGCCAGGAACTTGTTCTTGATCTCCAGGAAGTTTCCTCTGCTCATCTCCCCCTTGAAGGGCTCGTTGAGGATAGCATACTTCACGTCGCTCTGCACATCCTGCCAGCGAGCGTAACCGTGTCTGAGAGGCGCCACGGTCAAAGGTCATGACATCATAATGATTCACAGTCCTCCCACCAAACCTCTGTCATCCTGCTGAGTAGCGTAGTGGTCTCCAACCCTGGTCCTATAGGTTTTAGTTCCAGCCCTGCACTAACATACCTGATCCAACTAATAACCTACTCCTCCACACTTTGATTAGCAGAGTGACGTTGGTACAGAGTGACGTTGGTACAGAGAGACGTTGGTACAGAGAGACGTTGGTACAGAGAGACGTTGGTACAGAGAGACGTTGGTACAGAGAGACGTTGGTACAGATAGACGTTGGTACAGAGTGACGTTGGTACAGAGTGACGTTGGTACAGAGTGACGTTGGTACAGAGTGACGTTGGTACAGAGTGAGGTTGGTACAGAGTGAGGTTGGTACAGAGTGAGGTTGGTACAGAGACGTTGGTACAGAGTGAAAGGATACTGTATGATGCCAGCCAGCAGCCAGTAGTCATGGCGACGATGCCAG
Organism: Salvelinus namaycush; assembly: GCF_016432855.1. Taxonomy (NCBI): domain Eukaryota; kingdom Metazoa; phylum Chordata; class Actinopteri; order Salmoniformes; family Salmonidae; genus Salvelinus; species Salvelinus namaycush. Next base: position 60,645,899 of record NC_052311.1, read on the forward strand.
ATCTCAAATGTCTTCTTGGTGACGGTCGCCGCCCTCTCCTCGTTCTGCCACAGAGAGTGGAGCTCTGGAGAGAGAGAGAGAGAGATGTTAAGAGAGACTGAAAATGAACAAAGGACAGTTTTGCATCCCCCTGCCTCCCAATGATTACTAGTTAAGGTTAGGGAGTTGGGGAGGGTTAGCTGATCCTAGATCTGTGTGTGTACCTGTGAATCCTCCATCTGCGATGTTGAACATGAACCTCTGCTTGGTAGCCTTCTTCTTCTCCTCACTCACATTCACCGCTGCTGCTGCCACTCCTTCTTTAGTGTTCTCTCCATTCTGCAGCTTGCCAGACTCCTCGGTCTTCAAACCATCTTTCTCCTCTTTTTGCTCTGAAGGGAGGAAGAATACTGGGTTAGCACCATGTTTGTGTGTGTGTAAATGTGTGTATGGAACAGAAGAACCTACCTTTCTTGTCCTGTGCAGGAGAACTGGTGTCCATCTTCTCCTCTTTGCTCTCCTCCACTATAACAGAGAGAACACAGGTCAGGGGTCACAACCACAGGAGACATGACCTTAATACAATATCTGTGTCACCCTGACTTTCCTGACTGACCTTTAGGCTTGGCCTCCTGTGACACTGCTGTGGCCTCTGACCCTTCACCTTTGACCTCAGTGGGGGAATCCTTCTCATTGTCTACCATCTCCTTTTGGGTTTCCTTCTCTTCAGTCTCTTTATCCTCCTTCTCTTCTGTGTCTTTGTCCTTTTCTTTGTCGTTCTCTGTGGTGGAGGACTCTCCCTCTGCCTCTTTCCTTTCAGAGCGTTTTTCCATCTCGTCTGGGATTTCAATAATCTGTGAGGAGGAAAAAGGGGTGAAGATTCAGGTAGTGTTGGGATGACATCACAATCTGAGCGGAGGGTGCAGTATAATGTAATAAAGAATGTTCACCTCTGGGTCTTCTGTCTTGCTGTGCACCCTGCCGTCCTTTTCTACCTCTCCCTCCTTCTTTACCTCCGTCTCCTTGCCAGTGTCTTCAGACTTAGTGAGGTCCTCTGTTTGCGACAGAGAGAGCGTGAGAATGATTGAGTATATTTCCATTTTACTGTGTGTGTACCTGGGGCGGGGATGTTTGGCTGTCTCTCTCTCTCTGTGTGTGTGTGTGTGTGTGTGTGTGTGTGTGTGTGTGTGTGTGTGTGTGTGTGTGTGTGTGTGTGTGTGTGTGTGTGTGTGTGTACCTGGGGCGGGGGTGTTGGGCTGTGTGTCAGCGGGGGTTCCAGTAGAAGGTGTTTTGACGTCCTCTCCAGCAGCGATGGCTGCCAGCCTCCTGTTCTCCTCCAGCTCCATCATCCAGGGCATGGACCACTGGCCGTTCACATGCTCAAACTCCTGCACCTGGACATCAATACAATCAATACATACATCAATTAAATGAAAACAAAACAACAAATGATCAACTGATAACACTAATGACTGATCAGAAAAAATACCAAATGATGTAAACAAACGACATTGCTTACTTTCTTCCTGATCAATGACATCACGCCGATGCGAGTAAGGACATGTTGTCGTGACAACCCCTCCCGTGGAACTCCGTCAGCGAAGGTCTCCGCTCCGTCAGCCCCCGGCTCACAGAGATGACGCATGAAGAGAGAGACATATGCCCTGAGAGGGAGAGAGAATACTGTTATACGGACCCCTGGGAACACACACACACATAAAGACTGCACACACACAAATAGATAGACCATAGACATTAACACACACACACACATAAAGACTGCACACACACAAATAGATAGACCATAGACATTAACACACAGACTCACTTGAACTCTTTCTCAGACTTCCCCCTGAGGTCCCTGACCAGCCACTGGGTGGTGAAGGCATCCTGAGGAGGCATCCCATAGCGCATCACTGCATTCAGGAATGCCTTCCTCTGGCGCGCATTGAAGCCCAACACCTGAGAGAGAGAGAGGGGAGGGGGGGGGGTTAGAGCAACATACACACTGAAAGAGACAAAAGACAAGTGGTAAAGAGAGAGAGGAAAATGTGCAGGCAGAAGTAGACATGGCGAAAGAAAAGACTGCTTGTAGAGGGAGATATGAAGAGGACAATGTCGATTTTTCTTTTGAGTGACAGATGGTGAGAGAGACTGATAGAAGCTGCAGTCTGACCTCAATGTTGCCTCCCACTCTGGCCAACAGGGGGGGCAGCGGTTTGTCCCTTTCGTTCCTCAGCCCCTTGCGGCTTGGCCTGCGGGAGTTGGCTGGTTGGAGGGAGAAACACAGGTCATGTCATGTTAGTCTCACACACACACTACACCCACACACAGAAAATACACACATATTAATGTGTACTGACACACACAATTCATCCGGCAATAGAGTTGGGGTAAACTCCCTACATCACTATATGAGATTTTGATTGAATGACCCCTCAAAACAGCATGGAATTGTGTGCTATTTTACCCCTCTACCGGGGGTAAAGCCTTTGCAATTTTTTTTACAACCAATTGCAGATAAAAGTTGCAGACAGACCTATTTGAAATAGCATACCATAAAATATGACATGATAAGGGATTCAAAAAGACATACATTGATACATTGTTGCTGCATCATCAGTGAACTTGCTGGAAAAACTCAGTGCAAGGAGGAAACTGTGTGTATCATTAGTTCACACCTCAGAAAACGGTCTCAAACAGTTGCAAATGGTAAACAGTTTGCAATGAAGCACAAAAAAATAATTTATATTGGAAAAAATCAGGTAGGTCCTTACACGTTTTGTTCCTAGTGAATACATCCCTGATATTGGCGAAATTTAGCTAATAGCTAACTTTAACTATTTGCACATCGTTACAACACAGTATGTAGCCATAATATTACATTTCAAATGTCTCTATTCTATCGGAACTTTTGTGAGTGTAATGTTTACTGTTCATTTTTTATTGTTTATTTCACTTTTGTATATTATCTATTTCACTTGCTTTTTGCAATGTAAACATATGTTTACCATGCCAATAAAGCCCTTTGAATTGAATTAGTAGCTAGCGTACATGCAGCTACTCCTCGCTATATCTGATCTTGAAAGAGCACTCACTCACTGACTGTCGCAATTGAAACGGGCGGATGATCGAAATGAACACCTCAATAACGAAAAACGTAACCGCGAGTAGCTACTGTATCTGTCGCGCTGTAATAAAATCCGCTCTGAATGTTCTGTGACGCGAACGTCAACTGAGGCAAGTGAACATCTTCCGATTAATCTTCTGTCAACGTGTTTACCGTTTAGCATGGAAATATTTACGATTATGACAGGATTTAGAGTCGCTCACTCAACGAGAAATCTGAAGTCATTATTATTTATATTTACCACGGCGGCGCAATCGGTAACTCATCTGCCGTTCAATCAACAGATCAATGGTTCGAACGCAGAGCACAGCATGTCACATTTCTGACTAACATCGTATTAATTATTGTTTTGCCACCAAAACGCTTCTTTATATAGAATATATATTGTATTTCTTACATAATACAAATGTCCTGGATGATTTTTGTGTGAATTTCACCAATGGAAACGCTGTTCCAACAATGTAAAGTAAAAGGTATTCCACACCAGCATTTGACCTGCAACCCTTCCATTTCAAAACACGTGTAGTTTAACCAAATGTCATGTTGGCCACAATATTGACTTGACAATGATTGGATATCCATAAACTCAAAGAATAGATGTCATCATAAGTGCTTTCAACAGTTTATTCTAATTCTATGTATGAGCACCACACTATAAAATTCAAAATAAGAATTTTAACAGATCCTCAAAAAGAACATGGATGATTCACTGTACAGAATTGATATACTCTGTACATTTTGCTGCCCTGTCTTACAAGTCGATGCAGGAGTTAGTCTGTTTCTGTATAATCTGTAGCAGCCGTTTGAAAGACGTTAGCATGGGACACAGCTTCGTAACACTCCAGGTAGAACTGACCTTAACCACAGATCTATAATCAGATTATTCTATCCCCAATTCTAAATTAACTATTAGAGGGATGAACAAATATCTAAACCTGTATCAGTATCAGTGCTTTACCGCCCTTTCTAACTGCCGTTGGCCATTAAGTATTGGGTTTGTGCTTCTGCTTACTTACACTTGATGTGTGGAATAGTTTCATATTATTATAATTTAATTGGCCTGTTACAACTGGCTGACAGAATCAGTTGCTCTCTCTCGCGCTCATTCTCACACACAAATGCACACTCTTTCACATTCTGTCCTTTGCATAAAAACACACAAGCAAACACTAATTCGAACTGGCACATACAGAGATTCATTTATTTGCATGGACACATACACAGACTCATACAGTGCATTCGGAAAGTATTCAGACCCCTTCACTTTTTCAATATTTTGTTAAAATTTCAGCCTGGTTCTAAAACGGATTAAATTGTTTTTCCCCCTCATCAATGTACACACAATATGCCATAATGACAAAGCAAAAACAGGTTTGTAGAAATTTTTGCAAATGTATTAAAAATAAAAAATGGAAATATCACATTTACTTAAGTATTCAACCCTTTACTCAGTACTTTGTTGAAGCACCTTTGGCAGCGATTACAGCCTTGGGTCTTCTTAGTTATGACGCTACAAGCTTGGCACACCTGTATTTGGAGCATTTCTCTCATTCTTCTCTGCAGATCCTCTCAAGCTATGTAAGGTTGGACGGGGAGCATCGCTGCACAGCTATTTCCAGGTCTCTCATGATCGGGTTCAAGTCCGATCATGCAGCGACGCTCCCCATCCAACCTGACAGAGCTTGAGAGAATCTGCAGAGAAGAATGGGAGAAACTCCCCAAATACAGGCGTGCCAAACTTGGAGCGTCATACCCAAGAAGACTCAAGGCTGTAATCGCTGCCAAAGGTGTTTCAACAAAGTACTGAGCAAAGGGTTGAATAGTTATGTAAATGTGATATTTCAGTTTTTTTTATTTATAAATTGGCTAAAATTAATAAAAACCTGTTTTGCTTTGTCATTATGGGGTATTGTGTGTAGATTGATGAGGGAAAAAAACTATTTTAGAATAAGGCTGTAACGTAACAAAATGTGGAAAAAGTGAATGGGTCTGAATACTTTCCGAATGTACTGTAACCAATATGAATTCATGACAATAGTGTTTGTTACCTTCTGATCGCTCATCAAAGTCCTCATCTCCCTCCTCTGAGGCCACAGAGTAATCTGAGTTGTTGTCAGACTGATCCTCCTGCCAATCTGCTTATAGAATGGAGAGAGAGGGGAGGGGAAGAGAAAGGATTAGCCAATCAGAGAGTTTTAGGACACAGACCGCTCTGTTTTCAGGGGAGAAGGAAGAGAGAGTGAAGAATAGATACAATCACATAGACAGAAATTCACTTCAACCAACTTCACAAGAAAACTAAACTAGTCAATACCAAAGTCATTAACAAGGTTGGGGTCACTTTCTTGTCAATGGGCATTTTTCAAACATGAATTGAACTTCAATTCCCTTCCTGAATTGGAATTGACCCCAATCTTGTTAGAGATAGGAGAGAGTACTGAGACCATAGGAAGGAAACATCATGCCCATGCTTAATCATAGAATACTACTAGAAACACCTAAAAAACACAGGAGGACAGAGATGGGACATGGACAAACATGTAGTACGAACACAAACACACACTCAAATATAACATGAAAGATACACACTCCTATCCCACACACCCTACCTACCACACACATAAACACACGTCCACATCCACACACACAGAGTAGGTAAAAAAAGGTTGCATTGTGCAGCGCTGTTCTGTACCCCGTCTACTACCTCGTTCCTCCTGAGAGCCGTCGTTGTAGTTGACAGGCTTGCGGGTCCTCTTGCCCTTTCCCAGGTTACGGGCCAGGTCCTCCTGCTGCTGCTCATAGTGGTGTCTCAGCAGTTTCTCCCAGTAGTCTGGGTCTACTGACTCCTCCTGTTTAATCACCTCACGCTGCACCTCCTCCTCCTGGACACACACACACAGGTTAGCAATGATGGAAGGACTCGTATACTAACACACCCACACAGGTTAGCAATGATGGAAGAACTCGTATACTACCTAACACACACACAGGTTAGCAATGATGGAAGAACCTGTATGCACGCACGCACGCACGCACGCACGCACGCACGCACACACACACACAGGTTAGCAATGATAGAAGAACTTGTATACTAACTAACACACACACAGGTTAGCAATGATGGAAGAACTCGTATACTACCTAACACACACACAGCTTAGCAATGATGGAAGAACTCGTATACTAACTAACACACACACAGGTTAGCAATGATGGAAGAACCTGTATGCACGCACGCACGCACGCACGCACACACACACACACAGGTTAGCAATGATAGAAGAACTTGTATACTAACTAACACACACACAGGTTAGCAATAACGGAAGAACTCGTATACTAACACACACACACAGGTTAGCAATGATGGAAGAACTTGTGTACTAACTAACACACACAGCTTAGCAATAATGGAAGAACTCATATACTAACTAACACACACACACACACACACACACACACACACACAGGTGAGCAATGATAGAAGAACTCGTGTACTAACTAACACACACAGGTGAGCAATGATAGAAGAACTCGTGTACTAACTAACACACACAGGTGAGCAATGATAGAAGAACTCGTATACTAACTAACACACACAGGTGAGCAATGATAGAAGAACTCGTGTACTAACTAACACACACAGGTGAGCAATGATAGAAGAACTCGTATACTAACTAACACACACAGGTGAGCAATGATAGAAGAACTCGTGTACTAACTAACACACACAGGTGAGCAATGATAGAAGAACTCGTATACAAACTAACACACACAGGTGAGCAATGATAGAAGAACTCGTATACTAACTAACACACACAGGTGAGCAATGATAGAAGAACTCGTATACTAACTAACACACACAGGTGAGCAATGATAGAAGAACTCGTATACAAACTAACACACACAGGTGAGCAATGATAGAAGAACTCGTATACTAACTAACACACACAGGTGAGCAATGATAGAAGAACTCGTGTACTAACTAACACACAGGTGAGCAATGATAGAAGAACTCGTATACAAACTAACACACACAGGTGAGCAATGATAGAACTCGTATACTAACTAACACACACAGGTGAGCAATGATAGAAGAACTCGTATACTAACTAACACACACAGGTGAGCAATGATAGAAGAACTCGTATACTAACTAACACACACAGGTGAGCAATGATAGAAGAACTCGTATACTAACTAACACACACAGGTGAGCAATGATAGAAGAACTCGTATACAAACTAACACACACAGGTGAGCAATGATAGAAGAACACGTATACTAACTAACACACACAGGTGAGCAATGATAGAAGAACTCGTATACAAACTAACACACACAGGTGAGCAATGATAGAAGAACTCGTATACTAACTAACACACACAGGTGAGCAATGATAGAAGAACTCGTATACTAACTAACACACACAGGTGAGCAATGATAGAAGAACTCGTATACTAACTAACACACACAGGTGAGCAATGATAGAAGAACTCGTATACTAACTAACACACACAGGTGAGCAATGATAGAAGAACTCGTATACTAACTAACACACACAGGTGAGCAATGATAGAAGAACTCGTATATTAACTAACACACACAGGTGAGCAATGATAGAAGAACTCGTATACTAACTAACACACACAGGTTAGCAATGACGGAATAACACGTATACAAACAATCACACACAGATTAGCAATGTTGGAAGAACTTGCATACAAACATATACAAGTGTAATAACACAGACTCAGAATTATGGGTCATCTCTCCTGTTCATCACCTTCCACAGTATCTCTCACACACACACACCTCCTCCTCCTCGTCCTTGACGACGTATTGGGCCACTTTGAAGGAGCTGAGGTACTCGTTCATGCTCTGGATCTCTGTGTCCTCAGTGGACTCTGACTCCTGGTTCCTGTCCAGCAGTCTGTCTATGGCCTTGTCATCATAGTGGATGACCTGGCTGTCATCCTCCTTGTTGTCCCCTGAGACGGAAAGGGACAAGGAAAGAGAGTGGCGTACAATGAAAGAGTGTGTAAGAAAGAAAGACTGGAGAGGCCACACACATAGTTTCCAGGTTGTTAGTTTGAAGGAAAACCAGCGGACATTACGGCCCACGACAATGGGAATGACTACCTGTTTGGAGTGGACTGATCTGGTTATGGTTAGTAGTTAGTGACTCACCCTCTCCCAGCTCGTCCTTGAACAGCTCCTCTGTTCCAAACTTGAGGATGTCATCCAGCTCCTGTTTAGACATGGAACCTGTCTTACTGCCCAGCCCAGGACGTACCACCAGGTGGGTCAACATCATCTTCTTCTTAGCCACCTGGAGGAGAGGAGGGGAGGATGAGAGGAGAGTTAGTGTCTGTCTTTTACCTACCACTCTGTATGAGTCTGGTAGGCCTTGGTATACTGGGTTTACCTGAGTGATCCTCTCTTCCACAGACGCCTTGGTAACGAAGCGGTAGATCATAACCTTCTTATTCTGACCAATCCTGTGAGCTCTGCTGAATGCCTGAGAGAAAGAGAGGGGAAGAGATTGGAAGAGGAGAGGTGAGCAGGAGGTGTGCGTCGTGTGCGTGTGTGTGTGTGTGTGTGTGTACCTGGATGTCGTTGTGGGGGTTCCAGTCGGAGTCGTAGATGACGACGGTGTCGGCGGTTGCCAGATTGATGCCCAAACCTCCCGCTCTGGTAGAGAGCAGGAAGGCAAACTGAGGGGCGCCAGGAGCTGAGGAGAGAGAGAGATAGAGGGGAAGGGAGAGAAAGAGGGAGGAGACAAAAGACAAATAGTTACTTCCATTTCATATTTTTTCAAAGTTAAAGTTACTGTTCCAATTGTGCTGTCATTAGTGTATCCATGAACCCATGCGTGTGTGTCTCACCGTTGAAGCGGTCGATGGCCTCCTGTCTCATGCCCCCCGTTACACTTCCATCAATCCTCTCGTACTTATAACCCTCGTTCTCCAGGAAGTCCTCCAGCAGGTCCAACATCTTAGTCATCTACCAGGAGACAGAGACAGTTAGTGTGTGTGTGTGTGTGTGTGTGTGTGTGTGTGTGTGTGTGTGTGTGTACCTGAGAGAAGACGAGCACTCTATGTCCTCCCTCCTTGAGTTTAACCATCATCTTTTGCAGCAGAGTCAGTTTCCCAGAAGCCCTTGTGAGGGCACTGCCCTCGTACATTCCGTTTGGAATCTTTGGCGCCTCCTGCAGGAGATCAATCAATCAAACATCAGTCAATTCATTAATTAAAGCTCATCATCAAGCAGACTGCATTCAGATCAAAGCATCTTAACACATTCTGTTTAGTCTGTTAGGTTTAGAAATATAACCAACAAAATCATATACATTCAAGACAACATTTTCTCGTATACAAACACACAGATTGATGCCCTCCTTCAAGCACCGAATCAATGGTATGGCCCACGTCTCAGAGAATGGGTTGGGATCGTACCATTGCGGCTCCGGGAAAGAGGTAGGGGTGGTTGCAACACTTCTTGAGGTCCATGACCACGTTGAGCAGGGACACTTGGTTTCCTCCTCCGCGGGTGTTCAGGGCGTCAAAGTTACGCGTCAAGATGAACTTGTAGTACTTCCTGCATCACACAATTCAATTAATACCAGAAAACAAGAAATAGAATCCAACATGAGACTTCTGCAACACTACACTACTGACATTCAATCCTCTATTTCCTTATTCTCTATACTTCTCCTCTCATTAGCATGTGCTAGCACTGATTGTACTGCACTGTTGAGGGAGATAGCAAGTAAGCATTTCACTGCACCTTTTAGACCTGCTGTAAACTGTGTACGTGACGAATCCAATTTGATTTGATTGCTACCACCATCCTCCCCACCCTCCCCTCGTCCTCCTCATCACTTACTTCTGCATGGGGCTGAGCTCCACTCGTAGGATGAGCTCTGTCTTGGTGGGCATGTGTTTGAAGACGTCGGCCTTCAGTCTCCTGAGCATGTGTGGTCCCAGCATGTCATGCAACTTCTTGATCTGGTCTTCTTTGGCGATGTCAGCAAACTCTTCCAGGAACCCCTCTAGGTTACTGCAGAGCAGAGAGGGAGAGAATAGGGGACTTTTGTTATTGTTTTTGGATTTGTTCAAAAAGAAACTTCAGGACTACAAAACACTAAGTAATAGCAGCACTCCCACACACACACACACAGTAGTGTAGGCATACTGACTTGAATCTCACTGGGGTGAGGAAGTTGAGCAGGTGGAAGAGTTCCTCCAGGTTGTTCTGTAGAGGTGTACCAGTCAGCAGCAGCTTGTGCTGGAGAGGGTAGTTATTCAGAATCCTAAAGAACTACACAGAGAGAGAGAGACAGCGTTTTATACTTCAGCTGTCCTCTTCACAAAACAGGGTGATCTCTCATCTTTGACTGGTTATAACCATAACTATACTAATAAACACTGTATTCAGTATGCAAGGATATGTCATACTATAATGATTATGGTACTGGTTATGACTATAATGGTTATGGTACTGGGTATGACTATAATGGTTATGGTACTGGGTATGACTATAATGGTTACGACTATAATGGTTATGGTACTGGTTATGACTATAATGGTTATGGTACTGGTTATGACTATAATGGTTATGACTATAATGGTTATGGTACTGGTTATGGCTATAATGGTTATGGTAATGGTTATGACTATAATGGTTATGAAACTGGTTATGACTATAATGTTATGGTACTGGTTATGACTATAATGGTTATGACTATAATGGTTATGGTACTGGTTATGACTATAATGATTATGACTATAATGGTTATGGTACTTCTTATGACTATAATGGTTATGACTATAATGGTTATGGTACTTCTTATGACTATAATGGTTATGACTATAATGGTTATGGTACTGGTTATGACTATAATGATTATGGTACTGGTTATGACTATAATGGTTATGGTACTGGTTATGACTATAAAGGTTATGGCTATAATGGTTATGGTACTGGTTATGACTATAATGGTTATGGTAATGGTTATGACTATAATGGTTATGGTACTGGTTATGACTATAAAGGTTATGGTACTGATTATGACTATAAAGGTTATGGCTATAATGGTTATGACTATAATGGTTATGGTACTGGTTATGATTATAATGGTTAAGGTACTGGTTATGACTATAATGGTTATGGTACTGGTTATGACTATAATGGTTAAGACTATAATGGTTATGGTACTGGTTATGACTATAATGGTTATGGTACTGGTTATGACTATAATGGTTATGGTACTGGTTATGACTATAATGGTTAAGACTATAATGGTTATGGTACTGGTTATGACTATAATGGTTATGGTACTTCTTATGACTATAATGGTTAAGACTATAATGGTTATGGTACTGGTTATGACTATAATGGTTATGGTACTGGTTATGACTATAATGGTTATGGTACTGGTTATGACTATAATGGTTATGACTATAATGGTTATGGTACTGGTTATGACTATAATGATTATGACTATAATGGTTATGGTACTGGTTATGGCTATAATGGTTATGGTACTGGTTATGACTAATGGTTATGGTACTGGTTATGACTATAATGGTTATGGTACTGGTTATGACTAATGGTTATGGTACTGGTTATGACTAATGGTTATGGTACTGGTTATGACTATAATGGTTATGGTACTGGTTATGACTAATGGTTATGGTACTGGTTATGACTAATGGTTATGGTACTGGTTATGACTATAATGGTTATGGAACTGGTTATGACTATAATGGTTATGGTACTGGTTATGACTATAATGGTTATGGTACTGGTTATGACTATAATGGTTATGACTATAATGGTTATGGTACTGGTCATGACTATAATGGTTATGACTATAATGGTTAAGACTATAATGGTTATGGTACTGGTTATGACTGTAATGGTTATGGTACTGGTTATGACTATAATGGTTATGGTACTGGTTATGACTATAAAGGTTATGACTGTAATGGTTATGGTACTGGTCATGACTATAATGGTTATGACTATAATGGTTATGACTATAATGGTTACGGTACTGGTCATGACTGTAATGATTATGGTACTGGTTAAGACTATAATGGTTATGGTACTGGTGTGTGTCTGACCTTTGACTGGTTGTTCTTCAGCCTGTGGGCCTCATCCACCACCAGACAGGCCCAGTCTATGGAGCCCAGCACAGCCTGGTCTATAGTGATCAGCTCATAGGACGTCAGCAGAACATGGAACTTCACGGATGAGTCTTTCTGCAGGGGGACAGAGAGAGAGGGAGGGGGCAGAGGATTAGGGGGTAACAATAAAGATACAATGAGGGAGATAGAAAAAAATCAACAACAATAACAACCATGACCGCACCTTATCAGTCTTTCCCCATCCTCCCATCCCACTCGTCTCTCACCTTCATCTTAGAGGCCTTCTTGCCCCCCCGGATGGCATTGCCCTCGAAGGAGAACTCGTTCTCTCTGATGACGGCTCTGCTGTCCTTGTCTCCTACGTAGGTCACCACGTACATGTCCGGGGCCCACAACTCAAACTCTCTCTCCCAGTTAATGATGGTGGACAGGGGGGCGCTCACCAGGAACGGGCCCTTTGAATGACCCTGGAGAGGTGGAAGGTCAGGGGTTAATAGGTGAGTGAGTAAAACACTTCAGGTCAATCAGAAAAGAGAAGTGCCTAAGTCCGATTTAGATGCTCTGCCCTTATCCCCTAACACTGGACTGATCATTCACGTCGCTAGGTATTTAGCAGTTGGGTAATAACTCAACCTAGCCTTCTGATAAGACTAGGTGGACTTTTGCTTGTATTTGTCCCAGCCTGCCTTTAGGACAGAGTCCCTCTTTTTGGACTAGTTCCCTTTGATGGGCGGTTTTATTGTTTGTCCAAGGTTTGGCAGAACCCCTACTGAAATTATTTACAAGGGAAAGCAGACTGGACGAGAGACACAAACACTATATATATATACTCTATATATATATATATCTCACTCACACACACACACACACACACACACACACACACGCTGAAACACATCGCTGTGGAATCAGATGACCACATCCTTTTGCCTATCCAGCACACACAGACCCCAATACAGACCCTAACAACACACCTCTTTGTAGAGTGAGTAGAGGAAGACAGCGGTCTGGACAGTCTTGCCTAGACCCATCTCATCAGCCAGTATAGTGTCAGTGGCCTGAGCCCAGGAGAAACGCAGCCAGTTGAGACCCTCCAGCTGGTAGGGGTGCAGCGTTCCCCGTGTAGTGTCCAGGTAGTCTGGCTGATGGTCAAACTTGATGGTGGGCTGGAGGGGAAGTGGAAGATAAACATCTTCATTTACATCACAGAAACATGAATCAATGTGAATGGGAGATTTGGAAGATTCACATGAAAAGGAACAAGGAAGTAGCCGTACTTACATCCACCACAGGGTTAGCAGGGGGTTTCTCACTCTTCTTCACTTTAGCTATCTTCTTCAGCTTCTTACCAGGCCTGCCCTCATCTCCCAACATCAACTCTCTGAGAGAGAGAGATGGAAGAGTTGGTAGGTAGAGAAAGATGGAAGACATGAAGAGGATTAGATTATTGCTTCAGGTTACTCTAGGTTGATATAGGCAGAAATGTCAGAGTTTTGTGTGCATGCATGGGTGAGTATGTGCATGTTTTTGTGTGTGTGTGTGTGTGTGTGTGTGTGTGTGTGTGTGTGTGTGTGTGTGTGTGTGTGTGTGTGTGTGTGTGTGCACCTGTGGTTCCAGTAGGTCTGCTTGTATTGGTCGTACTCTGGGATGTCCATCTCCTCACTCTCCCAGGAGGCCTGGTCGTAGGCCAGATCCCTCCACTTGATCAGGAAGTGCACGTTGTTCTTCTTATCCACACTGGAGAGAGGAGGAGAGGGGAAGGAGAATGATGATATTATGGTTTACATCTGTATTGATACAAATAGGATGCAGAGGTGTTAAACAAATTATTGCAATTTTTACAACAAATAAACAGCCATTTCCTTTACAGAACTGGCTTTGACACGCCTGTGTTAGGTGGTAGTATGTTACCTATGCTGTGTTGTGTTAGCGTGTGAATCCCAGGTGTGTGTGTGTGTGTGTGTGTGTGTTAGCGTGTGTATCCTAGGTGTGTATCCCAGGTGTGTGTTTGTTAGCGTGTGTATCCCAGGTGTGTGTGTGTTAGCGTGTGTATCCCAGGTGTGTATCCCAGGTGTGTGTGTGTGTGTGTTAGCGTGTGTATCCCAGGTGTGTGTGTGTTAGCGTTTGTATCCCAGGTGTGTATCCCAGGTGTGTGTGTGTTAGCGTTTGTATCCCAGGTGTGTATCCCAGGTGTGTGTGTGTGTTAGCGTGTGTATCCCAGGTGTGTGTGTGTTAGCGTTTGTATCCAAGGTGTGTGTGTGTTAGCGTTTGTATCCCAGGTGTGTGTGTGTTAGCGTTTTCATCCCAGGTGTGTATCCCAGGGTGTGTGTGTGTGTGTGTGTGTGTGTTAGCGTGTGTATCCCAGGTGTGTGTGTGTGTTAGCGTGTGCACCCCAGTTGTGTGTGTGTGTTAACGTTTGTATCCCAGGTGTGTGTGTTAGCGTGTGTACCCCAGTTGTGTGTGTGTTGGTGTGTGTGTGTGTGTGTTAGCGTGTGTATCCCAGGTGTGAGTGTGTGTGTTTGCGTGTGTATGCCAGGTGTGTGTGTGTGTGTTAGCGTGTGTATGCCAGGTGTGTGTGTGTGTGTTAGCGTGTGTATGCCAGGTGTGTATCCCAGGTGTGTGTGTGTGTGTTAGCGTGTGTATCCCAGGTGTGTGTGTGTGTGTGTGTGTGTGTTAGCGTGTGTATCCCAGGTGTGAGTGTGTGTGTTAGCGTGTGTATCCCAGGTGTGAGTGTGTGTGTTAGCGTGTGTATCCCAGGTGTGAGTGTGTGTGTTAGCATGTGTATCCCAGGTGTGTGTGTGTGTGTTAGCGTGTGTATCCCAGGTGTGTGTGTGTGTGTGTGTTAGCGTGTGTATCCCAGGTGTGTGTGTGTGTGTGTGTTAGCGTGTGTATCCCAGGTGTGTGTGTGTGTGTGTGTGTGTGTGTTAGCGTGTGTATCCCAGGTGTGTGTGTGTGTGTGTGTTAGCGTGTGTATCCAAGGTGTGAGTGTGTGTGTTAGCGTGTGTATGCCAGGTGTGTGTGTGTGTGTTAGCGTGTGTATGCCAGGTGTGTGTGTGTGTGTTAGCGTGTGTATGCCAGGTGTGTATCCCAGGTGTGTGTGTGTGTTAGCGTGTGTATCCCAGGTGTGTGTGTGTGTGTTAGCGTTTGTATCCCAGGTGTGTGTGTGTGTGTGTGTGTGTTAGCGTGTGTACCCCAGGTGTGTGTGTGTGTGTTAGCGTGTGTACCCCAGGTGTGTGTGTGTTAGCGTTTGTATCCCAGGTGTGTATCCCAGGTGTGTGTGTGTTAGCGTTTGTATCCTAGGTGTGTATCCCAGGTGTGTGTGTGTGTGTGTGTGTGTGTGTTAGCGTGTGTATCCCAGGTGTGTGTGTGTGTTAGCGTTTGTATCCCAGGTGTGTGTGTTAGCGTGTGTATCCCAGGTGTGTGTGTGTGTGTTAGCGTGTGTATCCCAGGTGTGTGTGTGTATGTGTTAGCGTGTGTATCCCAGGTGTGTATCCCAGGTGTGTGTGTGTTAGCGTTTGTATCCCAGGTGTGTGTGTGTGTGTTAGCGTGTGTATCCCAGGTGTGTGTGTGTGTGTGTGTGTGTGTTAGCGTGTGCATCCCAGGTGTGTGTGTGTGTGTGTTAGCGTGTGCATCCCAGGTGTGTGTGTGTGTTAGCGTGTGCACCCCAGTTGTGTGTGTGTGTTAGCGTTTGTATCCCAGGTGTGTGTGTTAGCGTGTGTATCCCAGGTGTGTGTGTATCCCAGGTGTGTGTGTTAGCGTGTGTACCCCAGGTGTGTGTGTGTTAGCGTGTGTATTCCAGTTGTGTGTGTGTTAGCGTGTGTACCCCAGGTGTGTGTGTGTGTTAGCGTGTGTACCCCAGGTGTGTGTGTGTGTGTTAGCGTGTGTACCCCAGGTGTGTGTGTGTGTGTTAGCGTGTGTATCCCAGGTGTGTGTGTGTGTTAGCGTGTGTATCCCAGGTGTGTGTGTGTGTGTTAGCGTGTGTATCCCAGGTGTGCGTGTGTGTTAGCGTGTGTATCCCAGGTGTGCGTGTGTGTGTTAGCGTGTGTATCCCAGGTGTGCGTGTTAGCGTGTGTATCCCAGGTGTGCGTGTGTGTGTTAGCGTGTGTATCCCAGGTGTGCGTGTGTGTGTTAGCGTGTATATCCCAGGTGTGTGTGTTAGCGTGTGTATCCCAGGTGTGTGTGTTAGCGTGTGTATCCCAGGTGTGTGTGTGTGTGTTAGCGTGTGTATCCCAGGTGTGTGTGTGTGTGTGTTAGCGTGTGTATCCCAGGTGTGTGTGTGTGTGTGTGTTAGCGTGTGTATCCCAGGTGTGTGTGTGTGTGTGTTAGCGTGTGTATCCCAGGTGTGAGTGTGTGTGTTAGCGTGTGTATGCCAGGTGTGTGTGTGTGTGTTAGCGTGTGTATGCCAGGTGTGTGTGTGTGTGTTAGCGTTTGTATCCCAGGTGTGTATCCCAGGTGTGTGTGTGTGTTAGCGTGTGTATCCCCGGTGTGTGTGTGTTAGCGTGTGTATCCCAGGTATGTGTGTGTGTTAGCGTGTGTATCCCAGGTGTGTGTGTGTTAGCGTGTGTATCCCCGGTGTGTGTGTGTTAGCGTGTGTATCCCAGGTATGTGTGTGTTAGCGTGTGTATCCCAGGTGTGTGTGTGTGTGTTAGCGTGTGTACCCCAGGTGTGTTTGTGTTAGCGTTTGTATCCCAGGTGTGTATCCCAGGTGTGTGTGTGTTAGCGTTTGTATCCCAGGTGTGTGTGTGTGTGTGTGTTAGCGTTTTCATCCCAGGTGTGTATCCCAGGTGTGTGTGTGTGTGTGTGTGTGTGTTAGCGTTTGTATCCCAGGTGTGTGTGTGTTAGCGTGTGTATCCCAGGTGTGCGTGTTAGCGTGTGTATCCCAGGTGTGCGTGTGTGTGTTAGCGTGTGTATCCCAGGTGTGCGTGTGTGTGTTAGCGTGTATATCCCAGGTGTGTGTGTTAGCGTGTGTATCCCAGGTGTGTGTGTTAGCGTGTGTATCCCAGGTGTGTGTGTGTGTGTTAGCGTGTGTATCCCAGGTGTGTGTGTGTGTGTTAGCGTGTGTATCCCAGGTGTGTGTGTGTGTGTGTGTGTGTGTGTGTGTGTTAGCGTGTGTATCCCAGGTGTGTGTGTGTGTTAGCGTGTGCACCCCAGTTGTGTGTGTGTGTTAACGTTTGTATCCCAGGTGTGTGTGTTAGCGTGTGTACCCCAGTTGTGTGTGTGTTAGCGTGTGTATCCCAGGTGTGTGTGTGTGTGTGTTAGCGTGTGTACCCCAGGTGTGTGTGTGTGTGTTAGCGTGTGTACCCCAGGTGTGTGTGTGTTAGCGTTTGTATCCCAGGTGTGTATCCCAGGTGTGTGTGTGTTAGCGTTTGTATCCTAGGTGTGTATCCCAGGTGTGTGTGTGTGTGTGTGTGTGTGTGTTAGCGTGTGTATCCCAGGTGTGTGTGTGTGTTAGCGTTTGTATCCCAGGTGTGTGTGTTAGCGTGTGTATCCCAGGTGTGTGTGTGTGTGTTAGCGTGTGTATCCCAGGTGTGTGTGTGTGTGTGTGTTAGCGTGTGTATCCCAGGTGTGTATCCCAGGTGTGTGTGTGTTAGCGTTTGTATCCCAGGTGTGTGTGTGTGTGTTAGCGTGTGTATCCCAGGTGTGTGTGTGTGTGTGTGTTAGCGTGTGCATCCCAGGTGTGTGTGTGTGTGTGTTAGCGTGTGCATCCCAGGTGTGTGTGTGTGTTAGCGTGTGCACCCCAGTTGTGTGTGTGTGTTAGCGTTTGTATCCCAGGTGTGTGTGTTAGCGTGTGTATCCCAGGTGTGTGTGTTAGCGTGTGTATCCCAGGTGTGTGTGTTAGCGTGTGTACCCCAGGTGTGTGTGTGTTAGCGTGTGTATTCCAGTTGTGTGTGTGTTAGCGTGTGTACCCCAGGTGTGTGTGTGTGTTAGCGTGTGTACCCCAGGTGTGTGTGTGTGTGTTAGCGTGTGTACCCCAGGTGTGTGTGTGTGTTAGCGTGTGTATCCCAGGTGTGTGTGTGTGTTAGCGTGTGTATCCCAGGTGTGTGTGTGTGTGTTAGCGTGTGTATCCCAGGTGAGCGTGTGTGTTAGCGTGTGTATCCCAGGTGTGCGTGTGTGTGTTAGCGTGTGTATCCCAGGTGTGCGTGTTAGCGTGTGTATCCCAGGTGTGCGTGTGTGTGTTAGCGTGTGTATCCCAGGTGTGCGTGTGTGTGTTAGCGTGTATATCCCAGGTGTGTGTGTTAGCGTGTGTATCCCAGGTGTGTGTGTTAGCGTGTGTATCCCAGGTGTGTGTGTGTGTGTTAGCGTGTGTATCCCAGGTGTGTGTGTGTGTGTTAGCGTGTGTATCCCAGGTGTGTGTGTGTGTGTGTTAGCGTGTGTATCCCAGGTGTGAGTGTGTGTGTTAGCGTGTGTATGCCAGGTGTGTGTGTGTGTGTTAGCGTGTGTATGCCAGGTGTGTGTGTGTGTGTTAGCGTTTGTATCCCAGGTGTGTATCCCAGGTGTGTGTGTGTGTTAGCGTGTGTATCCCCGGTGTGTGTGTGTTAGCGTGTGTATCCCAGGTATGTGTGTGTGTTAGCGTGTGTATCCCAGGTGTGTGTGTGTTAGCGTGTGTATCCCCGGTGTGTGTGTGTTAGCGTGTGTATCCCCGGTGTGTGTGTGTTAGCGTGTGTATCCCAGGTATGTGTGTGTTAGCGTGTGTATCCCAGGTGTGTGTGTGTGTGTGTGTGTTAGCGTGTGTACCCCAGGTGTGTTTGTGTTAGCGTTTGTATCCCAGGTGTGTATCCCAGGTGTGTGTGTGTTAGCGTTTGTATCCCAGGTGTGTGTGTGTGTGTGTTAGCGTTTTCATCCCAAGGGTGTGTATCCCAGGTGTGTGTGTGTGTGTGTGTTAGCGTTTGTATCCCAGGTGTGTGTGTGTTAGCGTGTGTATCCCAGGTGTGCGTGTTAGCGTGTGTATCCCAGGTGTGCGTGTGTGTGTTAGCGTGTGTATCCCAGGTGTGCGTGTGTGTGTTAGCGTGTATATCCCAGGTGTGTGTGTTAGCGTGTGTATCCCAGGTGTGTGTGTTAGCGTGTGTATCCCAGGTGTGTGTGTGTGTGTTAGCGTGTGTATCCCAGGTGTGTGTGTGTGTGTTAGCGTGTGTATCCCAGGTGTGTGTGTGTGTGTGTGTGTGTGTTAGCGTGTGTATCCCAGGTGTGTGTGTGTGTTAGCGTGTGCACCCCAGTTGTGTGTGTGTGTTAACGTTTGTATCCCAGGTGTGTGTGTTAGCGTGTGTACCCCAGTTGTGTGTGTGTTAGCGTGTGTATCCCAGGTGTGTGTGTGTGTGTGTTAGCGTGTGTATCCCAGGTGTGTGTGTGTGTGTTAGCGTGTGTATGCCAGGTGTGTGTGTGTGTGTTAGCGTGTGTATGCCAGGTGTGTGTGTGTGTGTTAGCGTGTGTATGCCAGGTGTGTGTGTGTGTGTTAGCGTGTGTATGCCAGGTGTGTATCCCAGGTGTGTGTGTGTGTGTGTGTTAGCGTGTGTATCCCAGGTGTGTGTGTGTGTGTGTGTTAGCGTGTGTATCCCAGGTGTGAGTGTGTGTGTTAGCGTGTGTATCCCAGGTGTGTGTGTGTGTGTTAGCGTGTGTATCCCAGGTGTGTGTGTGTGTGTGTGTGTTAGCGTGTGTATCCCAGGTGTGTGTGTGTGTGTGTGTGTTAGCGTGTGTATCCCAGGTGTGTGTGTGTGTGTGTGTGTGTGTGTGTGTGTGTGTGTGTGTGTGTGTGTGTGTGTTAGCGTGTGTATCCCAGGTGTGTGTGTGTGTGTTAGCGTGTGTATCCAAGGTGTGTGTGTGTGTGTGTATCTTAAATGTGTGTATCCAAGGTGTGTGTGTGTGTGTGTGTTAGCGTGTGTATGCCAGGTGTGTGTGTGTGTGTTAGCGTGTGTATGCCAGGTGTGTATCCCAGGTGTGTGTGTGTGTGTTAGCGTGTGTATCCCAGGTGTGTGTGTGTGTGTTAGCGTTTGTATCCCAGGTGTGTGTGTGTGTTAGCGTTTGTATCCCAGGTGTGTGTGTGTTAGCGTGTGTATCCCAGGTGTGTGTGTGTTAGCGTGTGTATCCCAGGTGTGTGTGTGTTAGCGTTTGTATCCCAGGTGTGTGTGTGTTAGCGTTTGTATCCCAGGTGTGTGTGTGTGTTAGCGTGTGTATCCCAGGTGTGTGTGTGTGTTAGCGTGTGTATCCCAGGTGTGTGTGTGTGTGTGTGTGTTAGCGTGTGTACCCCAGGTGTGTGTGTGTGTGTTAGCGTGTGTACCCCAGGTGTGTGTGTGTTAGCGTTTGTATCCCAGGTGTGTATCCCAGGTGTGTGTGTGTTAGCGTTTGTATCCTAGGTGTGTATCCCAAGTGTGTGTGTGTGTGTGTGTGTGTGTGTGTGTTAGCGTGTGTATCCCAGGTGTGTGTGTGTGTTAGCGTTTGTATCCCAGGTGTGTGTGTGTTAGCGTGTGTATCCCAGGTGTGTATCCCAGGTGTGTGTGTGTTAGCGTTTGTATCCCAGGTGTGTGTGTGTGTGTGTTAGCGTGTGTATCCCAGGTGTGTGTGTGTGTGTGTGTTAGCGTGTGCATCCCAGGTGTGTGTGTGTGTGTGTGTGTTAGCGTGTGCATCCCAGGTGTGTGTGTGTGTTAGCGTGTGCACCCCAGTTGTGTGTGTGTGTTAGCGTTTGTATCCCAGGTGTGTGTGTTAGCGTGTGTATCCCAGGTGTGTGTGTTAGCGTGTGTACCCCAGGTGTGTGTGTGTTAGCGTGTGTATTCCAGTTGTGTGTGTGTTAGCGTGTGTACCCCAGGTGTGTGTGTGTGTTAGCGTGTGTACCCCAGGTGTGTGTGTGTGTTAGCGTGTGTACCCCAGGTGTGTGTGTGTGTGTTAGCGTGTGTACCCCAGGTGTGTGTGTGTGTTAGCGTGTGTATCCCAGGTGTGTGTGTGTGTTAGCGTGTGTATCCCAGGTGTGTGTGTGTGTGTGTGTTAGCGTGTGTATCCCAGGTGTGCGTGTGTGTTAGCGTGTGTATCCCAGGTGTGCGTGTGTGTGTTAGCGTGTGTATCCCAGGTGTGTGTGTGTGTGTTAGCGTGTGTATCCCAGGTGTGTGTGTGTGTGTGTTAGCGTGTGTATCCCAGGTGTGTGTGTGTGTGTGTGTTAGCGTGTGTATCCCAGGTGTGTGTGTGTGTGTGTGTTAGCGTGTGTATCCCAGGTGTGTGTTAGCGTGTGTATCCCAGGTGTGTGTGTGTGTGTTAGCGTGTGTATCCCAGGTGTGTGTGTGTGTGTGTTAGCGTGTGTGTGTTAGTGTGTGTATCCCAGGTGTGTGTGTGTGTGTTAGCGTGTGTATCCCAGGTGTGTGTGTGTTAGCGTGTGTATCCCAGGTGTGTGTGTGTGTGTTAGCGTGTGTATCCCAGGTGTGTGTGTGTGTGTTAGCGTGTGTGTGTTAGTGTGTGTATCCCAGGTGTGTGTGTGTGTTAGCGTGTGTATCCCAGGTGTGTGTGCGTGTTAGCTAGTGTATCCCAGGTGTGTATGCGTGTTAGCGTGTGTATCCCAGGTGTGTGCGTGTTAGCGTGTGTATCCCAGGTGTGTGCGTGTTAGCGTGTGTATCCCAGGTGTGTGCGTGTTAGCGTGTGTATCGCTGGTGTGTGCGTGTGTGTTAGCGTGTGTATCCCAGGTGTGCGTGTGTGTGTTAGCGTGTGTATCCCAGGTGTGTGTGTGTGTGTGTGTGTTAGCGTGTGCATCCCAGGTGTGTGTGTGTGTTAGCGTGTGCACCCCAGTTGTGTGTGTGTGTTAGCGTTTGTATCCCAGGTGTGTGTGTTAGCGTGTGTATCCCAGGTGTGTGTGTGTTAGCGTGTGTACCCCAGGTGTGTGTGTGTTAGCGTGTGTATTCCAGTTGTGTGTGTGTTAGCGTGTGTATCCCAGGTGTGCGTGTGTGTGTGTTAGCGTGTGCATCCCAGGTGTGCGTGTGTGTGTTAGCGTGTGTATCCCAGGTGTGTGTGTGTGTGTTAGCGTGTGTATCCCAGGTGTGTGTGTGTGTGTTAGCGTGTGTATCCCAGGTGTGTGTGTGTGTGTTAGCGTGTGTATCCCAGGTGTGTGTGTGTGTGTTAGCGTGTGTATCCCAGGTGTGTGTGTGTGTGTGTGTTAGCGTGTGTATCCCAGGTGTGTGTTAGCGTGTGTATCCCAGGTGTGTGTGTGTGTGTTAGCGTGTGTATCCCAGGTGTGTGTGTGTGTGTGTTAGCGTGTGTGTGTTAGTGTGTGTATCCCAGGTGTGTGTGTGTGTGTTAGCGTGTGTATCCCAGGTGTGTGTGTGTTAGTGTGTGTATCCCAGGTGTGTGTGTGTGTGTTAGCGTGTGTATCCCAGGTGTGTGTGTGTGTGTTAGCGTGTGTGTGTTAGTGTGTGTATCCCAGGTGTGTGTGTGTGTTAGCGTGTGTATCCCAGGTGTGTGTGCGTGTTAGCTAGTGTATCCCAGGTGTGTATGCGTGTTAGCGTGTGTATCCCAGGTGTGTGCGTGTTAGCGTGTGTATCCCAGGTGTGTGCGTGTTAGCGTGTGTATCCCAGGTGTGTGCGTGTTAGCGTGTGTATCGCTGGTGTGTGCGTGTGTGTTAGCGTGTGTATCCCAGGTGTGCGTGTGTGTGTTAGCGTGTGTATCCCAGGTGTGTGTGTGTGTGTGTGTGTTAGCGTGTGCATCCCAGGTGTGTGTGTGTGTTAGCGTGTGCACCCCAGTTGTGTGTGTGTGTTAGCGTTTGTATCCCAGGTGTGTGTGTTAGCGTGTGTATCCCAGGTGTGTGTGTGTTAGCGTGTGTACCCCAGGTGTGTGTGTGTTAGCGTGTGTATTCCAGTTGTGTGTGTGTTAGCGTGTGTATCCCAGGTGTGCGTGTGTGTGTGTTAGCGTGTGCATCCCAGGTGTGCGTGCGTGTGTGTGTTAGCGTGTGCACCCCAGTTGTGCGTGTGTGTGTTAGCGTGTGCACCCCAGTTGTGCGTGTGTGTTAGCGTGTGTATTCCAGTAGTGCGTGTGTATTAGCGTGTGTACCCCAGGTGTGCGTGTGTGTGTTAGCGTGTGTATCGCTGGTGTGTGCGTGTGTGTTAGCGTGTGTATCCCAGGTGTGCGTGTGTGTGTTAGCGTGTGTATCCCAGGTGTGTGTGTGTGTGTGTGTGTTAGCGTGTGCATCCCAGGTGTGTGTGTGTGTTAGCGTGTGCACCCCAGTTGTGTGTGTGTGTTAGCGTTTGTATCCCAGGTGTGTGTGTTAGCGTGTGTATCCCAGGTGTGTGTGTGTTAGCGTGTGTACCCCAGGTGTGTGTGTGTTAGCGTGTGTATTCCAGTTGTGTGTGTGTTAGCGTGTGTATCCCAGGTGTGCATGTGTGTGTTAGCGTGTGCACCCCAGTTGTGCGTGTGTGTGTTAGTGTGTGCACCCCAGTTGTGCGTGTGTGTTAGCGTGTGTATTCCAGTAGTGCGTGTGTGTTAGCGTGTGTACCCCAGGTGTGCGTGTGTGTGTTAGCGTGTGTATCCCAGGTGTGCGTGTGTGTGTTAGCGTGTGCACCCCAGTTGTGCGTGTGTGTTAGCGTGTGTATTCCAGTAGTGCGTGTGTGTTAGCGTGTGTACCCCAGGTGTGCGTGTGTGTGTTAGCGTGTGTATCCCAGGTGTGCGTGTTAGCGTGTGTATCCCAGGTGTGTGCGTGTTAGCGTGTGTATCCCAGGTGTGTGCGTGTTAGCGTGTGTATCCCAGGTGTGTGCGTGTTAGCGTGTGTATCGCTGGTGTGTGCGTGTGTGTTTGCGTGTGTATCCCAGGTGTGCGTGTGTGTGTTAGCGTGTGTATCCCAGGTGTGCGTGTGTGTGTTAGCGTGTGTATCCCAGGTGTGTGTGTGTGTGTTAGCGTGTGCATCCCAGGTGTGTGTGTGTGTTAGCGTGTGCACCCCAGTTGTGTGTGTGTGTTAGCGTTTGTATCCCAGGTGTGTGTGTTAGCGTGTGTATCCCAGGTGTGTGTGTGTTAGCGTGTGTACCCCAGGTGTGTGTGTGTTAGCGTGTGTATTCCAGTTGTGTGTGTGTTAGCGTGTGTATCCCAGGTGTGCGTGTGTGTGTGTTAGCGTGTGCATCCCAGGTGTGTGTGTGTGTGTGTGTGTGTGTTAGCGTGTGTATCCCAGGTGTGTGTGTGTGTGTGTGTGTTAGCGTGTGTATCCCAGGTGTGTGTGTGTGTGTTAGCGTGTGTATCCCAGGTGTGTGTGTGTGTGTTAGCGTGTGTATCCCAGGTGTGTGTGTGTGTGTTAGCGTGTGTATCCCAGGTGTGTGTGTGTGTGTTAGCGTGTGTATCCCAGGTGTGTGTGTGTGTGTGTTAGCGTGTGTATCCCAGGTGTGTGTTAGCGTGTGTATCCCAGGTGTGTGTGTGTTAGCGTGTGTATCCCAGGTGTGTGTGTGTGTGTTAGCGTGTGTATCCCAGGTGTGTGTGTGTGTGTGTGTTAGCATGTGTATCCCAGGTGTGTGTGTGTGTGTGTTAGCGTGTGTATCCCAGGTGTGTGTGTGTGTGTTAGCGTGTGTATCCCAGGTGTGTGTGTGTGTGTTAGCGTGTGTATCCCAGGTGTGTGTGTGTGTGTTAGCGTGTGTATCCCAGGTGTGTGTGTGTGTGTTAGCGTGTGTGTGTTAGTGTGTGTATCCCAGGTGTGTGTGTGTGTGTGTGTTAGCGTGTGTATCCCAGGTGTGTGTGTGTGTGTGTGTTAGCGTGTGTATCCCAGGTGTGTGTGTGTGTGTGTGTTAGCATGTGTATCCCAGGTGTGTGTGTGTGTGTGTTAGCGTGTGTATCCCAGGTGTGTGTGTGTGTTAGCGTGTGTATCCCAGGTGTGTGTGTGTGTGTTAGCGTGTGTATCCCAGGTGTGTGTGTGTGTGTTAGCGTGTGTATCCCAGGTGTGTGTGTGTGTGTTTGCGTGTGTATCCCAGGTGTGTGTGTGTGTGTTAGCGTGTGTATCCCAGGTGTGTGTGTGTGTGTTAGCGTGTGTATCCCAGGTGTGTGTGTGTGTGTGTTAGCGTGTGTATCCCAGGTGTGTGTTAGCGTGTGTATCCCACGTGTGTGTGTGTGTGTTAGCGTGTGTATCCCAGGTGTGTGTGTGTGTGTGTTAGCGTGTGTGTGTTAGTGTGTGTATCCCAGGTGTGTGTGTGTGTTAGCGTGTGTATCCCAGGTGTGTGTGCGTGTTAGCTAGTGTATCCCAGGTGTGTATGCGTGTTAGCGTGTGTATCCCAGGTGTGTGCGTGTTAGCGTGTGTATCCCAGGTGTGTGCGTGTTAGCGTGTGTATCCCAGGTGTGTGCGTGTTAGCGTGTGTATCGCTGGTGTGTGCGTGTGTGTTAGCGTGTGTATCCCAGGTGTGCGTGTGTGTGTTAGCGTGTGTATCCCAGGTGTGTGTGTGTGTGTGTGTTAGCGTGTGCATCCCAGGTGTGTGTGTGTGTTAGCGTGTGCACCCCAGTTGTGTGTGTGTGTTAGCGTTTGTATCCCAGGTGTGTGTGTTAGCGTGTGTATCCCAGGTGTGTGTGTGTTAGCGTGTGTACCCCAGGTGTGTGTGTGTTAGCGTGTGTATTCCAGTTGTGTGTGTGTTAGCGTGTGTATCCCAGGTGTGCGTGTGTGTGTGTTAGCGTGTGCATCCCAGGTGTGCGTGCGTGTGTGTGTTAGCGTGTGCACCCCAGTTGTGCGTGTGTGTGTTAGCGTGTGCACCCCAGTTGTGCGTGTGTGTTAGCGTGTGTATTCCAGTAGTGCGTGTGTGTTAGCGTGTGTACCCCAGGTGTGCGTGTGTGTGTTAGCGTGTGTATCCCAGGTGTATCGCTGGTGTGTGCGTGTGTGTTAGCGTATGTATCCCAGGTGTGCGTGTGTGTGTTAGCGTGTGTATCCCAGGTGTGTGTGTGTGTGTGTGTGTTAGCGTGTGCATCCCAGGTGTGTGTGTGTGTGTGTGTGTTAGCGTGTGCATCCCAGGTGTGTGTGTGTGTGTGTGTGTGTGTGTGTTAGCGTGTGCATCCCAGGTGTGTGTGTGTGTTAGCGTGTGCACCCCAGTTGTGTGTGTGTGTTAGCGTTTGTATCCCAGGTGTGTGTGTTAGCGTGTGTATCCCAGGTGTGTGTGTGTTAGCGTGTGTACCCCAGGTGTGTGTGTGTTAGCGTGTGTATTCCAGTTGTGTGTGTGTTAGCGTGTGCATCCCAGGTGTGCATGTGTGTGTTAGCGTGTGCACCCCAGTTGTGCGTGTGTGTGTTAGCGTGTGCACCCCAGTTGTGCGTGTGTGTTAGCGTGTGTATTCCAGTAGTGCGTGTGTGTTAGCGTGTGTACCCCAGGTGTGCGTGTGTGTGTTAGCGTGTGTACCCCAGGTGTGCGTGTGTGTGTTAGCGTGTGCACCCCAGTTGTGCGTGTGTGTTAGCGTGTGTATTCCAGTAGTGCGTGTGTGTTAGCGTGTGTACCCCAGGTGTGCGTGTGTGTGTTAGCGTGTGTATCCCAGGTGTGCGTGTTAGCGTGTGTATCCCAGGTGTGTGCGTGTTAGCGTGTGTATCCCAGGTGTGTGCGTGTTAGCGTGTGTATCGCTGGTGTGCGCGTGTGTGTTTGCGTGTGTATCCCAGGTGTGCGTGTGTGTGTTAGCGTGTGTATCCCAGGTGTGCGTGTGTGTGTTAGCGTGTGCATCCCAGGTGTGTGTGTGTGTGTTAGCGTGTGCATCCCAGGTGTGTGTGTGTGTTAGCGTGTGCATCCCAGGTGTGTGTGTGTGTTAGCGTGTTCACCCCAGTTGTGTGTGTGTGTTAGCGTTTGTATCCCAGGTGTGTGTGTTAGCGTGTGTATCCCAGGTGTGTGTGTGTTAGCGTGTGTACCCCAGGTGTGTGTGTGTTAGCGTGTGTATTCCAGTTGTGTGTGTGTTAGCGTGTGTATCCCAGGTGTGCGTGTGTGTGTGTTAGCGTGTGCATCCCAGGTGTGCGTGTGTGTGTGTTAGCGTGTGCATCCCAGGTGTGCGTGTGTGTGTGTTAGCGTGTGCATCCCAGGTGTGCGTGTGTGTGTGTTAGCGTGTGCACCCCAGTTGTGCGTGTGTGTTAGCGTGTGCACCCCAGTTGTGCGTGTGTGTTAGCGTGTGTACCCCAGGTGTGCGTGTGTGTGTTAGCGTGTGTATCCCAGGTGTGCGTGTGTGTGTTAGCGTGTGTATCCCAGGTGTGCGTGTGTGTGTTAGCGTGTGTATCCCAGGTGTGCGTGTGTGTGTTAGCGTGTGTATCCCAGGTGTGCGTGTGTGTGTTAGCGTGTGTATCCCAGGTGTGCGTGTGTGTGTTAGCGTGTGTATCCCAGGTGTGCGTGTGTGTGTTAGCGTGTGTATCCCAGGTGTGCGTGTGTGTGTTAGCGTGTGTATCCCAGGTGTGCGTGTGTGTGTTAGCGTGTGTATCCCAGGTGTGTGTGCGTGTGTGTTAGCGTGTGTATCCCAGGTGTGTGTGCGTGTGTGTTAGCGTGTGTATCCCAGGTGTGTGTGTGTGTGTGTTAGCGTGTGTATCCCAGGTGTGTGTGTGTGTGTGTTAGCGTGTGTATCCCAGGTGTGTGTGTGTGTGTTAGCGTGTGTATCCCAGGTGTGTGTGTGTGTGTGTTAGCGTGTGTATCCCAGGTGTGTGTGTGTGTGTGTGTTAGCGTGTGTATCCCAGGTGTGTGTGTGTGTGTGTGTTAGCGTGTGTATCCCAGGTGTGTGTGTGTGTGTGTTAGCGTGTGTATCCCAGGTGTGTGTGTGTGTGTGTGTGTTAGCGTGTGTATCCCAGGTGTGTGTGTGTGTGTGTGTTAGCGTGTGTATCCCAGGTGTGTGTGTGTGTGTGTGTGTGTGTTAGCGTGTGTATCCCAGGTGTGTGTGTGTGTGTGTGTGTGTGTGTTAGCGTGTGTATCCCAGGTGTGTGTGTGTGTGTGTGTGTGTGTGTTAGCGTGTGTATCCCAGGTGTGTGTGTGTGTGTGTTAGCGTGTGTATCCCAGGTGTGTGTGTGTGTGTGTGTGTGTTAGCGTGTGTATCCCAGGTGTGTGTGTGTGTGTGTGTGTGTGTGTGTGTTAGCGTGTGTATCCCAGGTGTGTGTGTGTGTGTGTGTGTGTGTGTTAGCGTGTGTATCCCAGGTGTGTGTGTGTGTGTGTGTGTGTTAGCGTGTGTATCCCAGGTGTGTGTGTGTGTGTGTGTGTGTTAGCGTGTGTATCCCAGGTGTGTGTGTGTGTGTGTTAGCGTGTGTATCCCAGGTGTGTGTGTGTGTGTGTTAGCGTGTGTATCCCAGGTGTGTGTGTGTTAGCGTGTGTATCCCAGGTGTGTGTGTTAGCGTGTGTATCCCAGGTGTGTGTGTTAGCGTGTGTATCCCAGGTGTGTGTGTGAGCGTGTGTATCCCAGGTGTGTGTGTTAGCGTGTGTATCCCAGGTGTGTGTGTTAGCGTGTGTATCCCAGGTGTGTGTGTTAGCGTGTGTATCCCAGGTGTGTGTGTTAGCGTGTGTATCCCAGGTGTGTGTGTTAGCGTGTGTATCCCAGGTGTGTGTGTGTGTGTTAGCGTGTGTATCCCAGGTGTGTGTGTGTGTGTTAGCGTGTGTATCCCAGGTGTGTGTGTGTGTGTTAGCGTGTGTATCCCAGGTGTGTGTGTGTGTGTTAGCGTGTGTATCCCAGGTGTGTGTGTGTGTGTTAGCGTGTGTATCCCAGGTGTGTGTGTGTGTGTTAGCGTGTGTATCCCAGGTGTGTGTGTGTGTGTTAGCGTGTGTATCCCAGGTGTGTGTGTGTGTGTTAGCGTGTGTATCCCAGGTGTGTGTGTGTGTGTTAGCGTGTGTATCCCAGGTGTGTGTGTGTGTGTTAGCGTGTGTATCCCAGGTGTGTGTGTGTGTGTTAGCGTGTGTATCCCAGGTGTGTGTGTGTGTGTTAGCGTGTGTATCCCAGGTGTGTGTGTGTGTGTGTGTGTGTGTTAGCGTGTGTATCCCAGGTGTGTGTGTGTGTGTGTGTGTGTTAGCGTGTGTATCCCAGGTGTGTGTGTGTGTGTGTGTGTGTGTTAGCGTGTGTATCCCAGGTGTGTGTGTGTGTGTGTGTGTTAGCGTGTGTATCCCAGGTGTGTGTGTGTGTGTGTGTGTTAGCGTGTGTATCCCAGGTGTGTGTGTGTGTTAGCGTGTGTATCCAGGTGTGTTTGTGTTAGCGTGTGTATCCCAGGTGTGTGTGTGTGTGTGTGTGTGTTAGCATGTGTATCCCAGGTGTGCGTGTGTGTGTTAGCGTGTGTATCCCAGGTGTGCGTGTGTGTGTTAGCGTGTGTATCCCAGGTGTGCGTGTGTGTGTTAGCGTGTGTATCCCAGGTGTGCGTGTGTGTGTTAGCGTGTGTATCCCAGGTGTGCGTGTGTGTGTTAGCGTGTGTATCCCAGGTGTGCGTGTGTGTGTTAGCGTGTGTATCCCAGGTGTGCGTGTGTGTGTATCCCAGGTGTGTGTTAGCGTGTGTATCCCAGGTGTGTGTGTGTGTGTTAGCGTGTGTATCCCAGGTGTGTGTGTGTGTGTGTGTTAGCGTGTGTGTGTTAGCGTGTGTATCCCAGGTGTGTGTGTGTGTGTGTTAGCGTGTGTATCCCAGGTGTGTGTGCGTGTTAGCTAGTGTATCCCAGGTGTGTATGCGTGTTAGCGTGTGTATCCCAGGTGTGTGCGTGTTAGCGTGTGTATCCCAGGTGTGTGCGTGTTAGCGTGTGTATCCCAGGTGTGTGCGTGTTAGCGTGTGTATCGCTGGTGTGTGCGTGTGTGTTAGCGTGTGTATCCCAGGTGTGTGCGTGTGTGTTAGCGTGTGTATCCCAGGTGCCTGTGTGTGCGCTACCTGTGGTTGAGGATGCGGTGGATCATGAGCCACTCCATCTTGACTCCGTAACGGTAGAACTCCTCCTCCATGTGGACGTACAGGGGGTCCTTGTTCTTCCTCTTAGTGCTCTTGTCATCGTCCCCCTCCCCTCCGAAGTCCACCAGCGGGGGCTCGTCCATGTCCGTCTTCCTCTGGTAGTTACGGAACATCACCTGGCAGTTCAGCTCCAACTGGAGGGAGGGAAAAGAGTGAAGAGGGTAAAAGATGAGTCTACTCTCTATTTAGTACATAAGGATGAAGACATTGAGCCTATGGCTGTTGCGGTGACCGTATTACCGCCACACAGGCAGTCATGACGGCAGTAAAATTCCACTTGACCGTTGAGTTATGGTAATCTCCTTTTATGCACTCTGGACATGCTTTGGTAGTACCCAACTTACTAACTACCATCAGCTCCTAATGGTCTGGTACTCAGGGCTCTATTGTCTCTCCATCAGGTCATAATGGCCTGGTACTCAGGGCTCTATTGTCCCTCCATCAGCTCCTAATGGCTTGGTACTCAGGGCTCTATTGTCCCTCCATCAGGTCCTAATGGTTTGGTACTCAGGGCTCTATTGTCCCTCCATCAGGTCCTAATGGCCTGGTACTCAGGGCTTGATTGTCCCTCCATCAGGTCCTAATGGTCTGGTACTCAGGGCTTGACTGTCCCTCCATCAGGTCCTAATGGTTTGGTACTCAGGGCTCTATTGTCCTTCCATCAGGTTCTAATGGCCAGGTACTCAGGGCTCTATTGTCCCTCCATCAGGTCCTAATGGCCAGGTACTCAGGGCTCTATTGTCCCTCCATCAGGTCCTAATGGCCAGGTACTCAGGGCTCTATTGTCCCTCCATCAGGTTCTTAATGGCCAGGTACTCAGGGCTCTATTGTCCCTCTAACCACTATGACATAACAAAATGGACAGCGCTTTCTCAGGTGATGACTAATTCAAAACAACCAAACGCATATGAGTTTATGCATAGGCTTATTACCCCGAGCTGAAAAAAAAATGAATTAAAATGATAGTGTCTTTACAATACATTTACTACTGCATATTAAACATAGAACAAAACTGATTTAAGATGATATTGTGTCTTTACAATACATTTACTACTGCATATTAAACATAGAACAAAACTGATTTAAGATGATATTGTGTCTTTACAATACATTTACTACTGCATATTAAACATAGAACAAAACTGATTTAAGATGTCTTTGGTACATAATGGGTCTAGCATAATACATTTGAGTAATTGCCTTTGAGTGTGGACTGCATTATTCTTCTTTTTAAATGTTTTATTTAACTAGGCAAGTCAGTTAAGAACAAATTCATATTTACAATGACGGCCTACCGGGGAACAGTGGGTTAACTGCCTTGTTCAGGGGCAGAACGACAGATTTTTACCTTGTCAGCTCGGGATTTGATCCAGCAACCTTTCGGTTACTGACCCAACACTCTAACCACTAGGCTACCTGCCGAGTTGAGTGAAATAAGTGTTGTTATATTTCTTTCTCAGCTGCTCATATTAAGCACATGTGCCGCTATAAAACCCAAGCAGCCTGATTTCTAAGACATTCTATGGTTTGTATCACTCACAACTAAAGTTGCCAAATAACTCTTAAATCTAGCATATAGGACCTGTTTCAAGTAATCACTTTTATGCTCAACATAGCCACCCATATGCTCGCAATGGGAAAAATATCCTTTCTATTTTATTCAGCTATTTTCAATTATATTCTTATTACTATAAAATCATGTAAAATAAAATAATGGCACGGGACTTAAGCATATTGTCACACCTACACCTGCTCCCTCCAGCGCTCAACGTCGCCGGTCTACTAACCACCGGAACTGGCTATTATATTACGCACACCTGTTCTCCATCATTACACACACACCTGGTCATAATTTTCTCCTTGATTACGCCCCCTTTATTTCACCCTCAGTTGTCATCAGTCATTAGGTGGTATTGTTATCTCCCGTGTTCAGTACGCTTCTCATGTTTGTTCTTTTGTATCGTTTCATGAAGATGGCGCTGACAGAGATGGTCGCCTTGCTTCGAGTCCTAGGAAACTACGCAGTATTTAGTTTTTTTCTGTATTATTTCTTACATTGTTAGCCCAGAAAATCTTAAGTGTTATTACATACAGCCGGGAAGAACTATTGGATATAAGAGCGACGTCAACTTACCAACATTACGACCAGGAATACGACTTTCCCGAAGCGGATCCTTTGTTCGGACCACCACCCGGGACAGTGGATCTAATCCCAGCAGCCGACCCAAAACAACATCGCCGCATTAGAGGCATACGGAGCGGCCTCCTGGTCAGGCTCCGTAGGCGTGCACACCGCCCACTACTTCCGAGTATACTATTCACCAATGTCCAGTCTCTTGACAACAATGTAGACAAAATTGCCTTCCAGAGAGACATCAAAGACTGTAACATCCTCTGTTTCACGGAAATATGGCTCTCTCGGGATACGTTGTCGGAGTCGGTTCAGCCACCGGGCTTCTTCATGCATCGCGCCGACAGAGATAAACACCTCTCTGGGAAGAAGAAGGGCGGGGTGTACAGTCGTGGCCAAAAGTTTTGAGAATGACACAAATATAAATTTTCACAAAGTCTGCTACCTGAGTTTGTATGATGGCAATTTGCATATACTCCAGAATGTTATGAAGAGTGATCAGATGAATTGCAAAGTCCCTCTTTGCCATGCAAATTAACTGAATCCCCCAAAAACATTTCCACTGCATTTCAGCCCTGCCACAAAAGGACCAGCTGACATCATGTCAGTGATTCTCTTGTTAACACAGGTGTGAGTGTTGACAAGGACAAGGCTGGAGATCACTCTGTCATGCTGATTGAGTTCGAATAACAGACTGGAAGCTTCAAAAGGAGGGTGGTGCTTGGACTCATTGTTCTTCCTCTTTCAACCATGGTTATCTGCAAGGAAACACGTGCCGTCATCATTGCTTTGCACAAAAAGGGCTTCACAGGCAAGGTTATTTCTGCCAGTAAGATTGCACCTAACTCAACCATTTATCGGATCATCAAGAACTTCAAGGAGAGCGGTTTAACTGTTGTGAAGAAGGCTTCAGGGTGCCCAAGAAAGTCCAGCAAGCGCCAGGACCATCTCCTAAAGTTGATTCAGCTGCGGGATCGGGGCACCACCAGTACAGAGCTTGCTCAGGAATGGCAGCAGGCAGGTGTGAGTGCATCTGCAGGCACAGTGAGACAAAGACTTTTGGAGGATGGCCTTGGGTCAAGAATGGCAGCAAATTAGCCACTTCTCTCCAGGAAAAACATCAGGGACAGACTGATATTCTGCAAAAGGTACAGGGATTGGACTGCTGAGGACTGGGGTAAAGTCATTTTCTCTGATGAATCCCCTTTCCGATTGTTTGGGGCATCCGGAAAAAAGCTTGTCCGGAGAAGACAAGGTGAGCGCTACCATCAGTCCTGTGTCATGCCAACAGTAAAGCATCCTGAGACCATTCATGTGTGGGGTTGCTTCTCAGCCAAGCGAGTGGGCTCACTCACAATTTTGCCTAAGAACATAGCCATGAATAAAGAATGGTACCAACACATCCTCTGAGAGCAACTTCTCCCAACCATCCAGGAACAGTTTGGTGACAAACAATGCCTTTTCCAGCATGATGGAGCACCTTGCCATAAGGCAAAAGTGATAACTAAGTGGCTCGGGGAACAAAACATCAATATTTTGGGTCCATGGCCAGGAAACTCCCCAGACCTTAATCCTATTGAGAACTTGCGGTCAATCCTCAAGCGGCAGATGGACAAACAAAAACCCACAAATTCTGACAAACTCCAAGCATTTATAACGCAAGAATGGGCTCCCATCAGTCAGGATGTGGCCCAGAAGTTAATTGAAAGCATGCCAGGGCGGATTGCAAAGGTCTTGAAAAAGAAGGGTCAACACTGCAAATATTGACTCTTCATGTATTTATTACTTCATGTAATTGCCAATAAAAACCTTTGACACTTATGAAATGCTTGTAATTATACTTCCGTATTCCATATTAACATCTGACAAAAATATCTAAAGACAATGAAGCAGCAAACTTTGTGGAAATTAATATTTGTGTCATTCTCAAACCTTTTGGCCACGACTGTATGCCTCATGACTTACGACTCATGGTGTAATCATAACAACATACAGGAACTCAAGTCCTTCTGCTCACCCAACCTAGAATTCCTTACAATCAAATGCCGGCCATATTATCTCCCAAGAGAATTCTAGTCAGTTATCAGCTGTGTATATACCCCCTCAAGCAGACAACGCGACGGCCCTCAAGGAACTTCATTGGGCTGTGTGAAAAGCACAAGCATTTCACTACACTCGCATAAACATCTGCTAACCATGTGTATGTGACCAATAAAATGTGATTATTAAACTCACCTTCTGCACCGGTTTCCTGACTCCCGGCATATACGTTACAGAATACCACCTCACAATACGGACGCAGCAGAAGATAAAACCTTCTTCCAGATGGTCAACGAACAGGGTCATCTACTCCACCAACACCACGACCAACTGGCGCAACTGGGTACGACCATGAGGGAGGTCCTCCGCGTTCTCCACTGCCTCGACACCACCAGCGAGGTTCTCCAGACCCCTATCAGAGGGCCTCCTACCACGGATCATCACAGTGAGCCAGTCCCCCAGCCGTCCGCCCAGGTCAGCAATGCCCGACTATCCCTTCCGGAGAAGTATGACGGGAACTTTATCGAAATGCAGTGGCTTCCTACTCCAGTGCTCACTCTATTTCGCCTATCAGACGGGATACCACATCATCGAGATGTCCAAGGTTGCCACGGTCACTTCCCTGCTGACCGCACGGGCTCTGGAGTGGGCTCCGGCCGCCTGGGAGAGAGGAGAGGAGGAGCTGGGTTACTATGAGAGGTTCATGGCTCTGTTCAGGGCGGTCTTCGACCAACCTCCAGGGGGCAGAGAGGGAGGTGAGCGACTGTTCCAACTCCAGCAGGGTACCCAGACCACTGCGGAGTGCGCCCTCACCTTTCAGAATGTGGCAGCCTCCAGTAGATGGAATGAGCTGGCGCTCCGCACTCTATTCCGTAGTGGACTACGCGAGGAGGTTCAGATGGAGTTGGCATGTCGGGATGACAACATATCCTTGGACGCTCCCATCTCAATGGCCATCCGTCTGGATAACCTTCTTTGGGAGCGCCTGTGTCCACCTCGCTACTCGCCTCCCACCTTTGGCTGTCCTGAGGCAGCGCCTGAACATATGGAGTTAGAGGCCACACACCTCTCCACAGCAGAGCAGGCTCCGCCAGGCTCTGGAGAGGGGACCCGCTCCTGCTACCTGCTCTCCAGAACGCATCTACGTCCCCATGGGGGTGAGAGATCGACTGTTGACCTGGGCACACACATCCCTCTGCCGCTGGACACCCAGGTATCACCCGCACAATCCAATCCATCTCCGAGAAGTACTGGTGGCCCACCTTGGCGCAGGACATCGCCCAATATGTCAACTCATGCTCCAGCAGGGAAAC
The DNA here is from genome assembly GCF_016432855.1 of Salvelinus namaycush. Classification (NCBI taxonomy): domain Eukaryota; kingdom Metazoa; phylum Chordata; class Actinopteri; order Salmoniformes; family Salmonidae; genus Salvelinus; species Salvelinus namaycush. The sequence goes on from NC_052311.1 coordinate 60,681,486, forward strand.
TACTTCCCCTTCCCGTGCCTCAGTGGCCTTGGTCACATCTGTCCATAGACTTTGTAACTGATCTCCCCCTTTCTGATGGTTTTACCACTATTATTGATGTTGACGGATTCTCTAAATCCTGCCATTTTATCCCTCTCTCTGGTCTACCTACTGCTCTCCAGGTCACTGAGGCACTATTCCAGTACTACATCGTTACTGACCTTGGTCCCCAGTTCACGTCGCGGTCTGGAAAGCCTTTATGGAGAAGCTGGGGGTTACGGTCACCTTCACATCCGGGTACCGGACTAAAATAAATAACGGATGTATTGTGATGGTGTACATAAAATTGGTTTATTATACTTTTTTAAATGTAGATGTTCCAAAGGCGCGCAAGAGCGGCTTGTATGCGTGGAGGCCTGGAGATGCTAAAGTGGTTTATGTATGATGATTTTTTTTTTGTGGATCAGCTTTAATATTGTTGATAGATTGCTGCTTCCATCAATGTAACTGTCCGCATCATTTCCAATCCCCCATATATTTTTGGGGTAAATATATATATACATAAACATTCATACATATACACATACAGTTGAAGTTGGAAGTTTACATACACTTAGGTTGGAGTCATTAAAACTCATTCCAAGTCCACAAATCAAGTCCACAAATTTCTTGTTAACAAATTATAGTTTTGGCAAATCTACTTTGTGCATGACAAGTAATTTTCCCAACAATTGTTTACAGACAGATTATTTCACTTATAATTCACTGTATCACAATTCCAGTGGGTCAGAAGTTTACATACACTAAGTTGACTGTGCCTTTAAACAGCTTGGAAAATTCCAGAAAAATATGTCATGGCTTTAGAAGCTTATGATAGGCTAAATGACATCATTTGAGTCAATTGGAGGTGTACCTGTGGATGTATGTCAAGGCCTACCTTCAAACTCAGTGCCTCTTTGCTTGACATCATGGGAAAATCTAAAGAAATCAGCCCAAAAAATTGTAGACCTCCACAAGTCTGGTTCATCCTTGGGAGCAATTTCCAAATGCCTGAAGGTACCACGTTCATCTGTACAAACAATAGTACACAAGTATAAACACCATGGGACCACGCAGCTGTCATACCGCACAGGGAGGAGACGCGTTCTGTCTCCTAGAGATGAACGTACTTTGGTGAGAAAAGTGCAAATCAATCCCAGAACAACAACATAGGACCTTTGTGAAGATGCTGGAGGAAACAGGTACAAAAGTATCTATATCCACAGGAAAATGAGTCCTATATCGACATAACCTGAAAGGCCACTCAGCAAGGAAGCCACTGCTCCAAAACCACCATAAAAAAGCCAGACTACGGTTTGCAACTGCACATGGGGACAAAGACCGTACTTTTTGGAGAAATGTCCTCTGGTCTGATGAAACAAAAATAGAATTGTTTGGTCATAATGACAATCCTTATGTTTGGAGGAAAAGGGGGGAGGCTTGCAAGCCGAAGAACACCATCCCAACCGTGAAGCACGGGGGTGGCAGCATCATGTTGTGGGGGGGCTTTGCTGCAGGAGGGACTGGTGCACTTCACAAAATAGATGGCATCATGAGGATGGGAAATTATGTGGATATATTGAAGCGACATCTCAAGACAACAGTCAGGAAGTTAAAGCTTGGTCGCAAATGGATCTTCCAAATGGACAATGACAACATGCATACTTCCAAAGTTGTGGCAAAATGGCTTAAGGACAACAAAGTCAAGGTATTGGAGTGGCTATCACAAAGCCCTGACCTCAATCCTATAGAACATTTGTGGGCAGAACTGAAAAAGTGTGTGTGAGCAAGGAGGCCTACAAGCCTGACTCAGTTACACCAGCTCTGTCAGGAGGAATGGGACAAAATTCACCCAACTTATTGTGGGAAGCTTGTGGAAGGCTACCCGAAACGTTTGATTCAAGTTAAACAATTTAAAGGCAATGCTACCAAATACTAATTGAGTGTATGTACACTTCTGACCCACTGGGAATGTGATGAAAGAAATAAAAGCTGAAATAAATCATTCTCTCTACTATTATTCTGACATTACACATTCTTAAAATAAAGTGGTGATCCTAACTGACCTAAGACAGTGAATTTTTACTAGGATTAAATGTCAGGAATTTTGAAAAACTGAGTTCAAATATATTTGGCTAAGGTGTATGTAAACTTCCAACTCCAACTGTAGTTAGAATTTTTGTATCACAACACTGAAGTGTAAGAGGCCTCCATTTTTTAAATGGACTGGATCTTTATATTTACCACTTGGATCCTGTTTCAGTAATAATGAAATCAGACCTTTTTGTTGCATGTCCGATAATCTACCGTTTATATATGAGTGGTTAAAACATGCTAATAATGGTCCTCTGAGTATATAAAAAAAAGTTTGGTATACTTCCACTGGTATGCCATCCAGCCCTGGAGTTTTCCCGGACTTAAATCAAATCAAAGGTTATTTGTCACGTGCGCCAAATACAACAGGTGTAGACTTTACAGTGAAATGCTTACTTACCGGCTCTAAGCAACAATGCAAAAAAGGTATTAGGTGAACAATAGGTAAGTAAAGAAATAAAAACAAAAGTAAAAAGACAATGAAAAATAACAGAAGCGAGGCTATATACAGTAGCGAGGCTATATACAGGCACCAGTTAGTCGGGCTGATTGAGGTAGTATGTACATGTAGATATGGTTAAAGTGACTATGCATATATGATAAACAGAGAGTAGCAGTAGCGTAAAAGAGAGGTTGGCGGGTGGCGGGACACAATGCAGATAGCCCAGTTAGCTAATGTGCGGGGGCACTGGTTGGTCGGGTCAACTGAGGTAATTTGTACATCAATGTATAGTTAAAGTGACTATGCATATATAACAAACAGAGAGTAGCAGCAGCGTAAAAAAGGGGTTGGGGGGGCACACAATGCAAATAGTCCGGGTAGCCATTTGATTACCTGTTCAGGAGTCTTATGGATTGGGGTTAAAAACTGTTGAGAAGCCATTTTGTCCTAGACTTGGCACTCCGGCACCGCTTGCCATGCGGTAGTAGAGAGAACAGTCTATGGCAGGCGTGGCTGGGGTCTTTGACCATTTTTAGGGCCTTTCTTTGACACCGCCTGGTGCAGAGGTCCTGGATGGCAGGCAGCTTAGCCCCAGTGATGTACTGGGCAGTACGCACTACCCTCTGTAGTACCTTGCGGTCGGAGGCCGAGCAATTGCCGTACCAGGCAGTGATGCAACCAGTCAGGATGCTCTCGATGTTGCAGCTGGAGAACCTTTTGAGGATCTGAGGACCCATGCCAATTTCTTTTGGTGCAATCTTCACAACTGTCTTGGTGTTTGGACCATTCTAGTTTGTTGGTGATGTGGACACCAAGGAACTTGAAGCTCTCAACCTGCTCCACTACAGCCCCTGTCGATAAGAAATGGGTGCGTGCTCGGTCCTCCTTTTCCTGTAGTCCACATTCATCTCCTTTGTCTTGATCACGTTGAGGGAGAGGTTGTTATTCTGGCACCACACGGCCAGGTCTCTGACCTCCTCCCTATAGGCTGTCTCGTCATTGTCAGTGATCAGGCCTACCACTGATGTGTCGTCTGCGAACTTAATGATGGTGTTGGAGTCGTGCCTGGCCATGCAGTCGTGGGTGAAAAGGGAGTACAGGAGGGGACTGAGCACGCACCCCTGAGGGGCTCCAGTGTTGAGGATCAGCGTGGCAGATGTGTTGCTACCTAACCTCACCACCTGGGGGCGTCCCGTCAGGAAGTCCAGGATCCAGTTGCAGAGGGAGGTGTTTAGTCAGTTATAAATTATTCTGTCCTAGTTAAAAACAAGTTATCATCCAATAGACTTTGATTAAATTTCCAATATCCTCACCCACATGGAAATTCTGTAAGAGTAATATATATGGCAATTATGTGAGTGTCCGACCGCATTCTGTCCCCTAACATGTTTATGTTAATAAACGGTCAATTACCATGAGACCAGCAGTCTTTTGCATGACAATAACCGTCTGACAAAATGTAATGGACGCCACAGCCCTAATTAAGCCTGCATATTACAGTGGCATATTGCTGGTTGAGCGTGTTACCTGTAGCTCTTGGACCCAGGAGCAGTGCCAGTAAGACATGTTGCACCATTTGACAAAGAACTGCCTCTCTGGTCGGCCGGCCAATGGGACAGGGTCTGGGGCCTCGGCTGGGAGGTCCAGGGGGCGGAGCACAAGTGTAGGGGGCGGAGGTTCACCCCACTTCCAGGTCAGAACCTTCTGGACCTTACCCTTCATGCCCGGGCACTGAGGGAAATTCAGGAACAATCAGATATACATTCACAAAGAAATAGCTTGTGTAGAAAATACCTTCTTTGTCAATCATGTCAACACTACATATTGCATTTATATCTGCAATCTTCCGTCATTATACATTTAAAAAACAATGCCAGCATATACGAGGAGAGATCGGAAACAAGAGTTAAATTGCAGCTGTATAGCTGACTCAACTCAAATCAAGAATTCCATATGATGTAGGTGTAGCCACCCACACATGTATAACAGAACATGTTCTCTTTAATAATCATGTACATCCAACACCCATACGTTGAGATTCATTCTCTCTCTCTCTCACAGACATACACATACACAGGGTGCAGGGCTCACCATGCAGCGTGGGCAGATCCATTCCCCGTTGGGTATCTCGGGGAGGGGGGGGTTGAGACAGTGGATGTGGTAGGAGGAGGTACAGGTGTCACAGCACAGCAGCTCTCCTCCATCCTTACACACCCTGCAGAACTCTATGTGATGGTCATCCTCCTCCTCTACCCATCCCTCATCCCTCCCCACCTCCTCGTCCTCCCCCTCTCCCTCAGACAGCTCCTCTCTGGCCTCCCACTGGATCCCCTCTTTCTCCTGCAGGGAGGGAGGAACAAAAAGAGAGTGGGAGGAGAGAGCGGGGGGGGACAAGAATGTGGGAGGGGTGTGGCGGAAGGGGTAGTGAGAGTGCAGGAAGGGGAGTGAGGAGGGAGGAGGTGGGGGGGTGTTGAGAGGAAATGGTAAGAGAGGGGAGTGGAATGATGGAGGGGAAGCGAGAGTGGGGGAAAGGGGGAGGTGATGAAGGACAAAGGGAAGGAGAGAGAAAGATAGGAGTGAAAGAGAGAAGGACCAGGACAGAAAAAGGTCAACATCAAAAATAGGATATCACACCAATCTTTAGTCATTAAAGAGAAAATACATACAGTGTATACAAGCAATATGGTGTTAACTCTACCTAGCCATGGGTTGGACTATGGGCCAACTTCAGACTGGGTACATTGTGTACTTACACAGTGGGGGCAGCTCCACTTGCCCTCGGGGGCCTTCTCCATGTCGGGGTCCAGACAGACCATGTGGTAGGCCCTGGGACAGGTGTCACACAGGATGATCTCCCCTCCCTGCTGGCACACCTCACAGTAGTCCTGGTGGTCTGTCTCATAGCCGTCACCATCCTCCTCAACTGGGATGGGAAGAGGAGGAGTTAGGAGGGAGGGAGACGGTACATGATGATGTTCCTGTTAAAAACATCTAATATTATCAGAGGATTGGCTGAGAGCCAGGTCCTTGGTTTCAGCCCAGAGCAACTACATCTGATTCCTCTAGTCACACAATCATCAGCAACACAATTAGTTGAATCAAGTGTGTTAGTGCTGGACTGGAACAAAAGCCTGCACCACCTATAGCTCTCCTGATCTAAGGTATGTGACTGACCACTAGTCTACATGCTATAGCCCAAGCTAGACACCTCCATTACATAGAATAAGAGGTCAAGAGATGACAGTTGCGCTCCCATGCCAACCTTTCTTCTTCTTCTTGGCGGTCTTGACCTTCTTCTTGGAGCGGCTGCTGTGGCTGTTGTTGCCGTCCGACACTTCAAAGATCCCGTCGTCAAAGTCACTCTCCACGTCAAGCTCATCCTCCTCACTCTGACAACAACACAGGGAAAGAGAGACAAAGATACAATGATAGAATTGTGGGACAGAAGTATGGCAAGGCTTACTGCATATCAGTTGATTCTCAGACAAGTTAGTGTTCTTACCGAGGATCTCTTCCTCTTGCTGTTGAAGCCTCCCAGTTTGATCTTGAGCGGAGCCACCTTCTTGGCTTTGGGCTTGGGGGCAGGCTTAGGGTTGGGCTTGGACCTCCTGCGAGCATTGGGTCCTGCAGAGGGAGATGGAGTTCAATTATTCCCTTATTCTACAATGAATAGCCAACAATAATATTTTACATGGTCCCTCCATCTGCATTCCTTTAACTTGTTCCTCACCTTTGCCCTCTTTGGTCTTGGCCTTGCGGAGTGGGGGTGCAGGCACAGCGGGTACAGCTACAGGTACGGAAGCGGGTGTAGCTGGAGGGGAGTCTTTAGTGGCACTACCCCCCGCCCCTGTATCCCCTCCTGCCACCACCATGCTTTCCACGGCCGCAGCCACGTTGGCAGCTGCCAGGGCTGCGTTGGCACTGGCACAGCCCTACAGAGGGTTAGACAAGGCAGGATGGAAATCAGGACCATTGCTATAAAGAACATGCAATCATAGTCAAAATACATTTATAATGTATTGTATTAGCAATGTTATGTTATGTAATAGCAATGTAATGTCATGTTATAGCAATGTAATGTAATAGCAATGCCTTGTATTGGGTTGTGTTACCTTCAGAGGGTTGTTGGTGCTGAACTCCCTCCACTTGGCCATCATCAGAGTCATCATCCTGGACACAGCGATCTTGGGGTTCTTGGCTGCGATGAGGGGTCTGGGGAAGTGAGGCCAAAGGAGTGGCAGAGGTTAAGTTTGGGGCACTCTACGGGGAGCCAGCAGAAAGCGGATGTTTGCGGTTTTCAGGGATACAGTATTTTCAACATAACTTCCATTTGCTCTGAAAAACAGATGTGGGGACTCCGTTCAAGCGTCTTTTTACGCCTGCTGTTAGTTTAAGTTCGGGGTAGAAGTAGGGGCAGTTTCAGACTGGTCGTAGCTAGCTCAGTCACACACAGATATGAAGTATTTTTCCCCCCCTGATCCACAAACGCTGTGCTACCCAGGTGAAGTGGTACGGAAATGTGCTACAGTGGAAACAGAAGGAGAAAGTAGAAAACATGAGATGTGAGAGAGGTGTGTTAACCTGACAAACTGGCTGAAGGCCTTGTAGTTGGTGATGGTGGTGTAGTCCTTCTGAGTGAAGACATGGTCGATGTCTTTCATGCCCCAGTCCTCCAGCAGCTGAGTCGAGCTCTTGGGCTCCTGGAGAGGGGGCGGAGTGAGGATATCATTACATTCAGGGTCACTGAGCTAACAGGGTCATTAAGTGGATTGCAGGGGCTGCTTCAAATCCAAACAGAGAACAGCTCCAACGTCTCCCTTGTTCACCCCACCCGCACCACCCACATCCTCTTAGCCTTCATCCTCACCTGGCTATCTTCATCATCATCTTCATCTTCATCTTTCTCTAGTTCTGGTTCTTTGCGTTTACTCTTGGAGCTGGATGAGCCTCCACCTTTCTCCTTTTCTCCACTCGTCCCTCCTCCCCTCTTCTTGTCTTTGGAGGAGCTGGAGCGCTTCTTCTTCTTCCCCCTCGGGGCGTAATCACTTCCCTCGCTTTCTGACCTGGCTCTACCTCCTCCTCCCTCTTCCTCCTCCCTCGCTACTTGCTCTACTGCTAAGAAGGGTTCTGGTGAGCTGACTGGCACCTCCTGAGAGGAAACAAAATGAGTCAACATAGATGCAAATATGAAGAAAGAAATCTCACAAATGCTGAAAATGTATACTAAGGACAGGTCAAAAGGGTCAAAGGCTAGGGGCTATCTGTATTGTTGTTATTATTATACTTCAAAATGCATTCTTCCCTCCCAACTTCCTTGGAGAAATCCCTGAAATCAGTGACTAGGATACTTCATGTAAGGAAGGATGATGCCCATCCTACCTCTCTGACAGGTCTTGGTCTCTTGTTGATCCTGCTCTCACGGCTCTTCTTGGCTTTCTTCTTCTTCTTTGACTTGGTGGGGACCTCGACGTCAGACACAGCCTCTTGTGGTTCCTCCTCATCTGCCGATGGAAAGGGTACAGAAATTGATTGAATAAAATGCGTAATTGATTGAGAAAATTACGAGATAATTATATTCATAAAAATATATTCATAAATTACCGAGGGATTTGTATACAATTCTAAAACTGTCAACTCCAGACAAGCTTTATTGACAGTGTTTTGGATACATTTTGATATAAAGAACGCACTGCACGCCAGTTGCCAGTACATTACCAAACAGAGGCATGACTCGTGTGACTGCCAGCAAATGGTCTTGGACGCAACTTCTAACAACAACACGCATGTATTGACAGTGTAAATATTTACGCACTCTCTATTGGTAGCTAGCTAACGTGCTATCAAGTTTGCCAACTAGCGTAGAAGCAAAACATTCGGCTAGCTAGCGAACTGGGCTGCCTAATGTAAATTGTCACGACTAGTAACCAGACTAGAGTAGCTAGCAAATCAGCTAGCTAACTAGCTAATGTAACGTTAACTAACGTTACCAACCTGCAAGCCTGTTATGAAAAAATTGATTGCTGTCTTACCATGTGCAAGTGCCGTAGGTTCCAAGTCTTCCCTCTCGTCCTCGCTTCCCGACATATTTCAATAATAATGAATTTAAATTAAAAGCGAGCTAATCCCTCCACCGAACCCTGCCCGATCTTGTGAGGGAGGAGGGCAAATGACGTGTGGGTGGTGGAGAATGGAACGGGGGTGTCCTGGGTAGGGGAGGGTCGCTGTAAGAAGAAAAAAAACCTTTGCTTGAATTAGCAATCCTATTGGTATTTCTCGAATAATAAGAAGTATTTATTACAGTGATAGGTCACGGTGTGACATGTTAACTATCTTATTACATCGAAAAACATTTGTTTTCAATTGGCATGCCTGTCCACACCGCACAGGAAGCTGTAGCAATGGACACCCGTCAATCATCGTGTATTGAATAGAAAGGTACATTATAGTACTCTCTGAAATACTGCCCCACTCGCGATACAAACTCAATTTAGGCAAACTTACAGTTACAGTCAGGGTTCAAGTGAAACCCCTAAGACTTGTGAGAAACTTACTGTAGTCCCTGTTAGAGATGGGTTTCCTTCGTGTAATAATTGTCTCTCAGCAATTGTATTAGTCTTTAATATAAATTAATGAGCAACAATATCCAGTAAAATATGTCGTTAATGACCCCACAAAACACGTTGCACACTCCGTCCCCCTTCTCTCCCCCAGCCTCAGTGGCTAGCAGAGCTTAGCTAACATCCTCACAAACACACAAAGGGGGCAGACATCCCAGAATAATCCTCCCCCCTCCCTCGGACTCACACAACTCTGCATAGTTACCTCGCAACAGACAGACCATAATACTCAGCTTGCACGCACCTCCCCCCTCTACACACGCGCACACACACACACACACACACACACACACACACACACACACACACACATGCTCATGCACATACATTTCTACTGCACACACACCCTTCCTCCCAGCTCCTTAGAAACCCCGTTGTCATGGATACACTCCTCCTCCCGCCCTCTCTCTGACAGACCATAATACTCCAGCCACCAACATCCCATAATAAACACAACTCCTAAAAAGACAGGAGAAAAAATACCAGTCACATGGTCTCCAGGGAAACTCTAGGCCACTGGTGACAGACCATAATATTCACAGACTGTCCTCCTGGCATGTCTACCACTGCACCCAGAAGACCTATGGAAGCACACAGGTAGGCTAGGCTACCACTGTGCGTACTTACAGACTGCACTCACAGTATAGGACTGCTTTAAAACACTTGCATGGGAATAACTCTAGGCCAACTGTACTGAAGTACATGGTACACATGGCTTAGTCTTAAATACACACATCAACACAACACAACATGTTTGCCACACACATGTGATTGTTCGGGACCCACAGGGATACCAGAAACATGTACTGCTTGTGTTAATGATCGACCCGCTGTGTCACATGTTAGGTATCTGTCTCTGGACTCAACAGAACAACTTATGGGATGGCACAGTGCAGTTGGGATATATTGTCCACATAGCCCTCACAGCCTACCTTTTGCATGCAGTGCTGTGGACAGGGTAGAGGAAACTAGAATGTGAAACAGGGTCAACATTGTATTGACCGCCACAGAGAATTCAACCATATAGAAAATAATCTAAAGCAGTAGTTCCCAACCAGGGGTACTAGGACTCCTGGGGATACCTGGCCTATCCACAGGGGGTACTTAAGAAGACTCATCAGACCATAGGCCTACTGGAAAAATGCTCATGAGGGGGTACTTCAGGGGTACTCCGGGCAGAGCAAAATTCAGCTGGTGGTACAGTAGCTGAAACAGGTTGGAAACCACAGATCTAAAGTATACACAGAAGCATTCAGACTTGAATTGGGCAACAGATGGTCAATAGATTGCATTGACCAGGGATGTTAATGTTTTGATGCCGTGTTTGCAAACACACTACCTGACAGCATTGGCATGTTTTTATTTTGTATTTGATTTAACTATCAAATAAAATAAAATGTTATTAGTCACATGCGCCGAATACAACAGGTGTACACCTTACAATGAAATGCTTACTTATGAGCCCCTAACCAACAATGCAGTTTAAAAAAATACGGAAAAATAAGAATAAGAAATAAAAGTAACAAGTAATTAAAGAGCAGCAGTAAAATAACAATAGCGAGACTATATACAGGGGAGTACCGGTACAGCGACAATGTGCGGGGGCAACGGTTAGTTAAGGTAATATGTACATGAAGGTAGAGTTATTAAAGTGACTATGCACAGATGATAGGCAAGTCAGTTAAGAACAAATTCTTATTTACAAGCACGGCCTACCCCAGCCAAACCCTAACCCGGACGACGCTGGGCCAATTGTACGCAGCCCTATGGGACTCCCAATCACGGCCTGTTGTGATACAGCCTGTAATTGAACCAGGGTCTGTAGTGACCCTTATGGGGTGGCACCTTGTGGCATCTTTTGACAACTGCAGAGGTAAAAAAGGGCTTTATCAATTAGATTTGATCGATTGATCAATTGATTTATACCCTAATGTGTTAGTACTGAATCAGTGATAAGAATCAAGTCATCTGGGATATGTGTGATGGATGCATTGTGTTTACATGGATGGACTGTGGACTGTCATGCATCACTCTGAATGGTTGGACTCTGTCCTTATGGGGTGGCATTTTCTAGATGGCAGACAATAGAATGGTATCATGTTGTTGTGTGTGTGTGTGTGTGTGTGTGTGTGTGTGTGTGTGTGTGTGTGTGTGTGTGTGTGTGTGTGTGTGTGTGTGTGTGTGTGTGTGTGTGTGTGTGTGTGTGTGTGTCTGCTTTTTTTCAGAGTGAATAAGCAGACGAAGAAAATTCAATTGTTGCTATTTACACTTTTATCTTTTTGTTCTACCTTTCATGTTTTATTCCCCTGATAATTACAGGTGAAAATGCTTAGTAAATCAGTTCCTAAAAGCTACTGAGCCAAACCCACAGAATTAACTCACTCTCACCTTCTTTCTCTCCTGTGCTCTGTCACTATGAAGATTTGGGGGTAAACCTTCCTCTGTCCTTCCCTCTCCATATTCCCCCCCCCCCCCCCCCCCCCCCCCCCCCCCTTCTGAATCACAGCGGCACAACATCCCATAATACTATGTCTCTGTAACAGGAGCCTGCTGACCATAAAAGGGAACATGTAAATAGTCTAGTGTGCCTTCTTGTCTTTGTCTTCTTTCCTTGATCTGCATTGATGTGCAAGAAATGGACAGGTGAGAGAAACTCCTTAGTATGCACCTACAGTACATTGCTTTCACCTATCCTGTGTTTTCAGGTCAGTGCAGAGATTAGGAGAGGAGACCTTTTTAGACTATTGAGATGCACCCATGTATAGTAGCCCTCTGAGCCAACCCCTGGAGATGAAGGTTGGGGAGGGAATGGGGGCAAAGGAGGCGGTCTGAAGTCAGACAGGTAGACAGACAAGTGATGACAGCTGGGGTAATGAAGGAATACACTGCTAGACAGGGGGGGGGGGGGTTAGACACACCCACGACACACACACACAAAGGCATCCAGACAAAAAGGGACAGGTAAGCATTCAGACAGACAGACAGATCCTTAAAAACATAGAACAAACACCTGTCCAGTAGATATGTCTTCTGGTGCTGTACTAAATAGCCTGGGATCCTACTCCCTCTACAGGTCAAGTGCACTGACTGTGCCCTGGATGCAAGAGGCCCTACACCAGAATAATCTCTGCCTGGTTGGGGTTTAATTAGTTATGTTTCTACTGGGGTAATGGTCAATTGAAATTCAGATTGTTTTTATTGTTTAGCTGTAAAGAGTATGTCTTCCAGGTATGACTGTTATTGTTCAAATGGAGTTGCCACACCGAACCTGGAGGGAACCCAATGTCTCTCTACACCTGTCTGCCAGTGTGTCCAGCCCAGGTGTAGTGAGCCATTACGCTATCTGTCTTTCTGACTGCACACCACATAACATTTCCCCTCGCCATGACCCCAAGCCCCAATGTCAGACCATTGTCTGTTGTCTGCAATTGGATGCTCTGTTACCCTCCCAAACCCATACACCCCCCCTTCCATTTCATAACACCTGAATCCCATAGTATTCATAGCACCATACACACAAACATGCACATGCACACTCACACACACACACACACCCATTCCAATCTTATCCCCCCATACACACTCAACCCACACCCTCTCCCCTAGCTTCCCCCTCTCAGGCCCCTGCCTGACAACCTCTCTAACCCATAATGCTCACAATCCCCTCCCTTCCTTTCACAGCCACCGCCACCCCCCACCCACACACACCCACCGCCTAATAACGCATCAATCCCATAATATTCAGAGCCCCACACACTGCCCCCACCTCCACACATCTGCTGCTCACCCCTTTAACACATCCATCCCATAATATTCACAGCTCCCTTCACCACCTCTCATACCACAGAAACATGCTATGAGTGCAAGCACACTTTCATGTGGTAGTACATTCAGCAGTACTAATTTACTATTCAGCCCCTGTCCTTACAATGGAAATGGGTAGCTTCAGAAGAAACCTATCTCCCTGGTGGGTGTGCCTTTACAGTATATGGTAGTGTCTAAGTCAGATATGACTGCTTTGTTCATACTCAGGCTGAGAAAACAGCTAGCATTTCCCCTGGGAGAGAGAGAGAGAGAGAGAGAGAGAGAGAGAGAGATACCATCCGAGAAAGAGCAAGAGACAAGGAGAGAGAGTTACCACCAGAGGGTCGAAAAAAGGAGGGATCAAATTTCCATAATAACCTAAGAGAAGGCTTTGCAATAGAGTTGATGGTTACCAAGGGCGACCATGGGAGAATGAGGTCAGCTGGCCATCCAGTAATAATCAGCACACTATGATATAACAATACAGTAGAGATATCTGGATGGAGTGGCAGTGCAGCCCTACCTGTTAAACTAGCTACATCATAATGCTATAGGGCTGAATTTATATAGCACTTTTTCAATGCTCAAAGCACTGGAACTCACGCCAATATCCACCACCAATGTGTACTCGTGCCCCATCAGTTATATTTCTTTGTAGGATAAAAATATCAAGATATCATTTTTTATACACAGAATTAATTCAAAGATATTGAATTTGGCCACAGTTGCCCCTTCGAGGTGCGCCGTGCATAACACCTCTGACTGCACCACCCACCTGGATGTTAGGAAACCTCTAAGAAGTTACACAAACTACTAAATAGGCACAGGTGTTGGGGTAGCTAGTTCACACCTGCAACGTGACTATAGACAATCAGAGCGTAAGAGCGTAAGTGAGGCCATCTAGGATGATAAAAAGGGCTCCAACAGGAGGAAAGACAGATAAAAAAAGAGGGGATGTTATTTACGAGAGAAGGGTGAAGGGACGGAGGGATGAGCACAACGGAGGCCCCGGACATGACAGTGGCGAGCCCATCGCCATGGCATTGCTGGGGGATACAGCAGAAGACGTCACTGAGAGAAATGGACGGACACAAAGGAGGAATACGACATGGAGTAGAGTTAAAGGGAGGAGGGAAACAGAGAGAGGGACTGTTCAAACGGAGAGAGAGAGAGGTTTGGGGAGGTGGGAGGGGGGAGGGGGGAGGTGGAGCCAACCTAGAATTAGGTTATTTATTTGTTTGTTTGGAGAGGGCCTCGTGTCACTGGGTTCAGGTAGACTATGGTATGCCATCAGATAGTGATATCATTATAGGTCGTAGGGCAGGGGTCAGCAGAGCAACAAGGGCCTCATACACCTCTTTCAACGAGTTAACCAAACATTGTTCAGCACTATTACATTAATTAGATAGGCCTATAAGTGATGGGCATATGTCACCAATCCCATCCCTGGACAGCCAAAGTGTGCAGGTTTTTGTTCATACCTAGCACTAAAACACCTAAATGAACTATTGGAGATCTAACACAAGTAATAAATTAGTTCACTCAGGTGTTCCAGCGCTGGGCCGGAACACACCGCAGCAGCAGGGGTATCCCTAAGCACGCACGCACGCACACACAGTGGTGTACAGGACCATAAGGGAGCACCAACCCCCCTCCTGAACTCTAATATCAGACTTTCCCTCTACTCTACATCCCTGAATTTTCCTTTCTGCCCCCTTTCCCTTTACCCCTTAACCTCAGTTTAACACCCCAGTAGTTTCTCTCTTCATCCCTCACTCCATCCATCCCTCCCTCCCCTCCACTTTTGTGATTTATTAGCCTCAGTTCCAATATTTGTTGCCAGTGTGTTTTCTTCCCCTTGTCTAAATGTCACCGCTTCTTCTAAGACAATATAGAGAGGCAGAGAAAGAGTGAAGGAGAGGGCAAGTACGGGGGAGATAGAGGAGGGAAGGGGGGAACTCGTAAAAAGAGCAACAAAGTTTGGGAAGATTAAACATTAGGTAAGACACTTTCTCACATATATACACAAAAAAGCTTAGTGTCGCAATTCCTGGACGAGGGGTGGGTGTAGTCATCTCTATATCAAATCCAATTTTATTTGTCACATGCCCCGAATACAACAGGTACCTTACAGTGAAATGCTTACTTACAAGTCCTTAACCAACAATGCAGTTTTAAGAAAATACCCCCCAAAAGTAAGAGATAAAAATAACAAATAATTAAAGAGCAGCAGTAAATAACAATAGCAGGGCTATATACAAGGGGCACTGGTACAGAGTCAATGTGTCAATGTGCGGGGGCACCGGTGTCGAGGTAATTGAGGTAATTATGTACATGTAGGTAGAGTTATTAAAGTTGCTATGCATAGATAATAATAGAGAGTAGCAGCAGCGTGGGGGGGCAATGCAAATAGTCTGGGTAGCCATTTGATTAGCTGTTGAGGAGTCTTATGGCATGGGGGAAGAAGCTGTTTAGAAGCCTCTTGGACCTAGACTTGGCGCTCCGGTACTGCTTGCCTTGTGGTAGCAGAGAGAACAGTCTATGACTAGGGTAGATGGAGTCTTTGACAATTTTTAGGGCCTTCCTCTGACACCGCTTGGTATAGAGGTCCTGGATGGCAGGAAGCTTGGCCCCGGTGATGTACTGGGCCGTACGCACTACACTCTGTAGTGCCTTGCGGTCGGAGGCCGACCAGTTGCCAAACCAGGCAATGATGCAACCCGTCAGGATGCTCTCGATGGTGCAGCTGTAAAATCTTTTCAGTCTCCTGAGGGGGAATAGGTTTTATCGTGCCCTCTTCACGACTGTCTTTGTTTGCTTGGACCATGTTAGTTTGTTGGTGATGTGGACGCCAAGTTGAAGCTCTCAACCTGCTCCACTACAACCCCGTCGATGACAATGGGGGCGTGCTCGGTCCTCCTTTTCCTGTAGTCCACAATCATCTCCTTTGTCTTGATCACGTTGAGCGAGAGGTTGTTGTCCTTGCTCCACACGTTCAGGTCTCTGACCTCATCCATATAGGCTGTCTCATCGTTGTCGGTGATCAGGCCTATCACTGTTGTGTCATCAGCAAACTTAATGAATATGGTGCTGGAGTCGGGCCTGGCCGTGCAGTCATGAGTGAACAGGGAGTACAGGAGGGGACTGAGCACGCACCCCTGAGGGGCCCCAGTGTTGCGGATGAGCGTGGTGGATGTGTTGTTAACTACCATTACCACCTGGGGGCAGCCTGTCAGGAAGTCAAAGATCCAGTTGCAGAGGGAGGTGTTTAGTCCCAGGGTCCTTCATCTTCTGCTGGGTATTTCATACAGGCCACAGTAACCACTGCACGTTTCAGTCAAACACACAATGTGGTATCAGAGAGAACCTGTAGCTAGGGCCACTGAATGAACAGAGACATATTCTGACAGGTGCTTTTAATGTTCTTGGAAACTGGTGAGTACACACACAACACACACACACACACACACACACACACACACACACACACACACACACACACACACACACACACACACACACACACACACACACACACACACACACACACACACACACACACACACACACACACACACACACACACACACACACACACACACACACACACACACACACACACACAGGCTCTAAATGAACCATTCAGCAGAATTCTGTTTAGCTCTCCCTCTCTCCGGTCCGGGTCACATATTATGTCTTGTGCTTAACATGCACAATGGAACCCATGCCATTCATCAGTGTCAATGTACTGTAGTGTAACCATTACACAGTGTCCCCTCCCTCTGACTGCCACCCTACATCTCTTCTCTCTCTCTCTCCCGTCCTCCCTCTCTCCCTCGCTCTCTCCTTTATAACCCATCACTCCCATCTCACCATTCTCACTCTTTCTTTCGGTCTTTTACGGGACTGGACACACATTATTTTTCTTAACGAGGGGAAGCAACCAAGGGACAAACAGCAGAGATGAAAAATGCTTTTTTACATATTTACCTATCAAAAGTTTAGGGGCTTTTTTGGATGTTGAGTTTCCCTCACTTTTGTTCTTTGTGTTATAATATTAGTCTCTTTCTCTCTCAAACATTTTCTAGAGAGAGAGAGATAGAGAGAGAGATATAAAGAGTGAGAGAGAGAGAGATAGAAAGAAAGATAGAGGGGAATCAGACAAACAAAAAGTGTCATAATTTTGATCACTGTCTGCCAAATTATTCTAAAAAGTCATTTTATTTGGTCCAGAACGATACTATTTGGATTTGACCATTTTTATTTTCTAATTGAGTTTGTTTAGACGTGTACCTGGATAACTTGACATGACAATACCTTCCTATAGGCATGTTTCTGCTATCACAGAGGTGCAAATTGTTCATCTATAAGATTGATACCGTTCACTAAGAAATTTGATTTAATTTTCAATCTGGTCAGACACATTTCCAAAGAGAAAAACTACTGGACAGTGCTGGACATGAACTGGTAAGAACCCACGTTTATTACTAAGCTGTACTCACCCAGAGAACTTGTTATGTATTATACATAGCATTTTTCATAGAAAATTAAATAGCACCCTCATCTACAGTCTTGATCACAGACCTGATGGTTGTGAATAAGCTGTAAGAGGGAGAGATGAGCTTCTCCAACAGAACACATTACTTAACTAACCAGGTCGACCTTCTCCGAACTGCAGATATGAGGGGATCATCCCCAAGCTCGGAACCAGAAACATAGAACTAACTGACACACTGACGGACAACGAGGCATAACCGTGGAAACGGGCAGACTGCCGCCCAAGTACACTCACTGACCCACGGAGACGGACAGACAGACAGTCTGATGCCAACTGTCTCTGCTGTCAATCTCACGGCACAACTCCTCCTGCTGTTGCTATGGGCAACCCACCCGACCATGGCAACCAACTGGCTGTAAGTCTGGCGTCCTGGGAGGGAGAGAAAGAGAGAGTTTGTTTGTCATGCTATAACTTTTAAAAGATGGTGACGTGCCTCTAAATCTCTTTCTGTCGCTCCCCTTTCACTCTTTGTCTCTCCCTTGCTGACCTTTTCTCTCTTGTCCTCTCTCTCTTTCTCCCTCCCTTCACTGTGTCTTCTCTGTCTCTTTGGTCTGCTGGTCTTTCTCTTGTCCTCTCTCTCTCTCTCTCTCCCTCCCTTCACTGTGTCTTCTCTGTCCCTTTTGTCTGCCGGTCTTTCTCCATCCTTCTCTTTCTCTCTCTGAAACCCTGTTCCCTGTGTTCACTCCTCTTTCACCCATCATTGGCTCTTTCGCCCCTTCTCTTCCTCTCCCTCTATCCTTATCCTCTATCTCACCATTTACCCCCTCGCTCTCCCTCAATCCCCATTTCCCCCACTTTCTCTTCCTCTATCTCCCCCTCTGCCCCTCCCCTCTCTCTCCTGCATCGTCCCCTCTCCCTCTCAGCTCCCTGGCGAGGATGCCGCGCTCGCGGCCCGTGTCGGGTGCTGCCCCCTGTGGGCGGCTGAGGGGACTGTCCGTGGGGCAGGTGGGGGTGTGCAGGGCGCGGGGAGAAGTCATGGAGTCTGTGCGCAAGGCAGCCGAGATGGTCATAGAGGAGGTATGAGCCTGGGGCAGAACTGTCATCGGTTGTGTTACAAAAGTAGTGAAGTCCATGTGGAAGAGTTTCTTTAAGATCAGCCATTGTCTTTCTCAAGATCATCTTCAATCAGCATCATCAGCGCTGTTGTTACAGTCATCTTCAACATCATCATCAGCGCTGTTGTTACAGTCATCTTCAACATCATCATCAGCGCTGTTGTTACAGTCATCTTCAACATCATCATCAGCGCTGTTGTTACAGTCATCTTCAACATCATCATCAGCGCTGTTGTTACAGTCATCTTCAACATCATCATCAGCGCTGTTGTTACAGTCATCTTCAACATCATCATCAGCGCTGTTGTTACAGTCATCTTCAACATCATCATCAGCGCTGTTGTTACAGTCATCTTCAACATCATCATCACCAAAATCATCTTCTTCAACCGATATCCATATCAATCAGTGTGGAGGAGTGTCATCATTAACCTCCTCAATCATCCTCATCATTTGTATTTATTATTATTATTATGATCATCTTCTTCTTCCTCTTTAACCAGCATCATTAACATCCCCCTCATCTGTACTCAGTAAAGTATTAAACAATTGCACCAGTTTGACCAAAGTTCACTCTCCTCAGCACCTATGTAAAATGTCTATCTGCCTGTCTATATGAACCCCGAACCCTTGGTCCCATTGGCTTGGCTGTTGGTCGGATCAGTGCCAGCACCAGTTTCGTAATCGGCGTTGGAACTGCTCCACCACCCCGCGTGGAGTCAACGTGTTCGGTAGAGTCATGAGCCAAGGTGAGGACAGCAGGGCCTCTCTAGTTACCAGTGGAACTCTGTGGTTGTACCACAGTCATTAACATGCTGGTAACATGCTGGCCGTTGATTCCACATGGCTGAAATCAGAAGGACTAAGGACATGTGATGACATGGTAAATGACTCAATTGCTGTCTTGAACTCTTCTATAAACCAGGCACCCGTGAGGCGGCCTTTGTGCACGCCCTGTCCTCGGCGGCGGTAGCGGTTGCAGTAACGCGAGGCTGCAGCCGGGGGGAGCTAGAGCGGTGTGGCTGCGACAGGAAGGTCAGAGGGGTCAGTCCCGAGGGTGAGTCTGGGGTGTGGGCCAGACTCTCTTGCTGTCTGTCAGTTAAACTTTGTCTCTATTGTCTTGAAATACATAATTGCAAAATGTGCAGATGCTATCAACATCTTTCTTTCTGTCCCGCAGGTTTCCAGTGGTCTGGGTGCAGTGATAACCTTTCCTATGGTGTGGCCTTCTCCCAGACCTTCGTGGATGAGACGGAGCGTGCCAAGGGGATGTCGGCAGGGCGACCCCTCATGAATGTCCATAACAACGAGGCTGGACGGAAGGTTGGTGGCGGTGGGGCACTCTGATGACATCATCAATCTTCACTTCTATCATCTTTTTTCCTTGTTTCCTTTGACTTCCTGATCGTTCTTTTACATTCCTCCATCCCCAGGCTATCCTCCATAACATGCAGGTGGAGTGTAAGTGTCATGGTGTCTCGGGATCCTGTGAGCTGAGGACCTGCTGGAAAGTCATGCCCCCATTTCGGCGCGTCGGCGCCGTGCTGAAGGAACGCTTTGATGGAGCCACAGAGGTACAGCCATATATTTGGGATATCATCTTCATTATTCATTTAATAGGTGACAAACCATTGGAAATTAGTGTTTTTTACTGCTTCCAGTCTTTTCAAAATCTCTAACATTCAACAAATACCCCCACTCACCCAGGTGCGTCTGTCCCGTATCGGCTCCAGGACAGCCCTGCTGCCCCGGGACCCCCAGGTAAAACCTCCCGCCGCCAGGGACCTGGTGTACCTCGCTGTCTCTCCAGACTTCTGCCGTCTCGACCCCGACAATGGGATCCCCGGGACGGCCGGCCGACGCTGTAACGGTGAGATTCAGTCACATCAGCAGCACTGGGATAAAGCATTTACGTTTTATTAGGTGATCAGGCTGTTTTGTATGTTCACATCCTTATTTCCTTTCCTCTACCTCGTCTCCATCCTCCCCTCCCAGGCACCTCCCGTCTGGCCCCAGATGGCTGTGAGCTGGTGTGTTGTGGGCCAGGGTACCGGGCAGGCCGGGCCGAGGTGGTGCAGCGCTGCTCCTGTAAGTTCTCCTGGTGCTGCTCGGTCCGCTGCCAGCAGTGCAAGAACACAGTGATGATCCACACCTGCCGAGAGTGAACCCAGTCTATGCAGAACCCAGAGCACTGAGCAGACACGCAAGAACCTTACACCTGTCCAGACACTCTAGAACACAGCCCAGACACTCCAGAACACTACCCAGACACAACAATGTCCAGACACTCTAGAACACAACCCAGACACTCTAGAACACAGCCCAGACACAACAATGTCCAGACACTCTAGAACACAACTCAGACACTCTAGAACACAGCCCAGACACTCCAGAACACTACCCAGACACAACACTGTCCAGACACTCTAGAACACAACAGTACCCAGACACTCTAGAACACAACACTACCCAGACATTCTGGACACTACAACGACCAGACCCGTGGAGGCTGCTGAGGGGAGGACGGCTCATAATAACGGCTGGAATGAAGTAAATGGAATAGCATGTGTTCGATACTATTCCACTAATTCCGCTCCAGCCATTACCACGAGCCCTTCTTCCCCAATTAAGGTGCCACCAACCTCCTGTGTACCAGACACTCTAGAACCAGGGTTCCCAACCTAGGAGGCGCCAACGTTTCTTTGGGGGGGGCAGGACCTTCCTTGACTTGAGGGTTATATTTTTTTTAATTGTTTATACCGATCTAAAACAACGCATAAATCTGTGAAGCTTTAGGCTAGAAACAAGCGGTAAAATGCCCGAGGAAGATGCGACTCTGGGAATATCTTTGGTTTGTCTCTATGACATTCAGAATCTGAGTTATGACCTAAAGTCAAGGAGTCAAAAAAATTGGACTTTGCTTGGGAAGTAATCTTATACAATGTGTGACTCTCTCGCTATCAATTGATCTATTCACTTTCTGTAAAATATAATATGTATAATTAAATTGAGGTTGATATACATTTTAATAAAACATATTTGGTAGCGGAATAACATTGTGGAAAATCGGGTCAAGACTTTATTTTCCTTATGCATTATTATTATAATCATTAAATAGCCTACCTAAAATCCTAGGTCCCTGAAATTAAACAAAGTTACATTTTTCAAATGTGAAAAGTGGGGCCCTGGGGGAAAGGTTGGGAACCGCTGCTGTAGAACACTGTCCAGACATTGTAGAACAACACTTTGATGACATGTTCTACAAAACTGACCTGACATACACTTTAAGACTCTGGCAAGAACCGTGTGGATAGTATAAGCCAGTGCATTATGAGAGTGAGGACCTACGCATGACAGAAACCTCTGCAAGGGAAGGCAGAAAGGGTGGAATGACCTCTCCCATTACCTCTAATGCCAGAAAGTAGAGAGATATACTAACAAGCATGGAAGGAAGGAAACTCACTGCATAGAGCAATATTCACACTCCCATGGAACATATTACACTCATGATGTACTCTTTCAACCAAAAAGGAACTATAACGCAGCATTGCAAGCCAGCGTCCAACACTGTGTAGGTGATTGTCTAGATCACAATGGCACACAGCCTACAGCGAGCACACACACACAATTAACTTAAACTGACAAAGCGTTTAAAGCCGAAATTAACCACAACTAACAAGGAAATTATTACAGCCCTTTTCTTAAATGCGTTTGATTTCAGTGTAGTAGGTAGTTGCAATCTTTATACATTTACTGTATTTATGAGTCTTTTGATTTCACTGTAGTAGGTAGTTGCAGTCTTTATACATGTACTGTATTTATGATTCTTGATTTCAGTGTAGTTGGTAGTTGCAGTCTTTATACATTTACTGTATTTATGAGTCTTTTGATTTCAGTGTAGTAGGTAGTTGCAGTCTTTTTACATTTACTGTATTTATGAGTCTTTTGCCACAATTCTCTCTTTTATTTATTTGTACATCAATCATCCTGTGGCCTCCTCCTATCCCTCAGATTCTACCAGTGAGAATACCTGTCCTTTCCCCCCAGTCCGTCTGCATTCATATTGCTTTAGTCCAACGCTGATAAAACAATTGTCATGCATGTTGCTACAGTGTTCTGCACAGTTGACTTGGTCAAATAAACTTGTTTTGACTACAGTTTCTTCTATGATGTGTGCTGTATACGTCACGTGAAACATATATAGAAAAATAACAATTACACACCAACTATGGGTCAGTTAAACAATTTTATTACAAACATTCTGCAATTACAAACATCCAGAAGTTGACTAGGAAAAGGTTATAATCTCACCATCATTGTTATTATCAAGATTAAGATCAGCTATTCAAAATACTACAGCTTAATGTGTTATACTATCAACCAATCACAATCAAGATGGTAGTCAAGCAAAAAAAGTTTTTAATTACTCCCAAAATAATATACGCTAAGAATTTCCCAAAAGAAAATCATAAAATTACTACATCATACATGACACAAAAAGAGATAAAAAATAATATATATTCAGTTCTGTGTCGCCTTCAGAAGGCAGTAAAATCTGAGGCGAAAATGCACTTGGTGTGTCCCAAAAGGAAAAGTGACCATTCTAGCATGCTAGCCTGGTCGGGAGTGGAAACAAATCTTGTGTTCTCCCCCTCCCTCCTCAAAGTAGCAACAAAAGAAAATAATGTCAAATAAGTGTGTCCAAGGTATTTATTTCATTTAAGCTAGGCACAAAGGCAACATGACAGGCAGGTAGGAGAGCCCGCCCCACAGAAGTAATGTTAGGGTAAACACTGCAGATGTCTAAAGTGTATCTGGAGAAGGAGACTAGATGAAAGTTCTGTTGATTCCTTCCCCTCTTGTATTCTTTACTTGAAAGACCAAATTGCTTTCTCTCTCCTTTCCATTTTTCAATACATATTAAGAAGGCACAGTGCATGAATGTATTGGCGTCTCGATGCCATTTCATCGCCTTCCTTTTCACTCTTTTTTGTCCTTTTTCAAGCTGTTGATCTGCTTCTCTTATTTGTAACCAACTCGCCCATTCTTAACCCTGCCCCTCTACCGCTCCCTCTCTCCTCCTCCCTTTATAGCAGGACACAGCGTTTCTTGGGCTTAGTCTCAGGAGGTTCCAAAGCTGCCAGGATGGCCTCGTCAAACACGTTCTTCAGCCCCCTCTGAGAGAGAGGAGAGAGGGAGTTTGCATTGACTTTTCATGGTTTATAAATGTATTCTAACCTATTTTGTGAAGTACAGCAATGTTTCAGCCACCATGGGTCCTTATCAGCTCTTTTTCCCTCTAACAATGTAACATCATCATAATCCTTGGCCCCTTACCTGCGTGAGGGCGGAGCACTCCACATATTTGACGGCCCGGAGGTCCCGGGCCAGCTTGTCTCCGCTCTCAGGGGACAGGGGGCGCTGTTTGTTCTTGGCCAGCTTCTCCACAGTGTTGCTGTCGTCCCTCAGATCCACCTGGGTGCCCACCAACAGGAAGGGTGTACGAGGACAGTGATGGGATATCTCTGGAACCCACTACAGGGGTCGAAGGATACACAAAGTCAGAGTGTGTACAGAATCAGTTCGTATGCTCAACTCAAAATCATTTTTACATGTTAGTCATTCAGCACACACAGTTAGTGCATTCATCTTAAGATAGCAAGGTGAGACAACCACACACCTCAGTCGTAGTAAGTACATTTTTCAGCAAAGTGAGTGCTAGTAGGAAAAGACAAGTACATGCTCTTTCTTTTCTTTTTACCCTGAGCTAGCCCCTAGCCATTATGTTTGCAGATATCAACAGAGATAGATGTAAGCCAGGAATGGGCAACTGGAGGGCCGCGGATCAATTTCCCAAAATTAGTTTAAAAAATATATGTATTTTTAGGAACTCATTCGGGGTCTCAACTTACTATTGAGAGTTACAATAGTATAATACAATTTGCAATTATGAAATGTGGTTGTGAATCATTAGTTTATTGTGTTATGTTAGTCACTGACAGTCACTGAATTAGCTAAGAATTTTTAGATTGGTAAATTAGTCTAGCCATCTGTAGTAATCATGGTCGAATTACCGACCGGGAGGCCCCCGTTAAATTTTGTCACGCTCACTCAGATATCATATTAAAAACTGCAAACATTTCTCTCCACACTAAGGCAAAGTGTGTAGAATTTAAGAACATTTGCTGTGAAACTACACGTTCTTCTCTCCACCCCATGGCAAAATTAGTAGAATTGCATGAAATGAGTTCAAAAATTGTAAAATCTTCTCTCTGCCCCATGGCAAAATGTATAGAATTGAAGCAAACTTACTTTAAAACTGCAACATTTTCTCTACACTCCATGGCAAAATGTGTAGAATTGTAGGAAATTAACTAAAACTTCAATGTTTTGCTCGCAAGACAACTTAGGGCCCCCGAAAGGCTATGGCTGGCTCTGACCGCATGTGTGGGAATGGATGTGGGTACACAGACCCGTGTGCCACTGCGACCCGATCAAAGTTGCCCATTCCTGATGTAAGCAATATGAGGATGACTTCACATAGCCTTCCAATGGGCTTTGGGAGATCTTCTGCCATAACAGAAGGTGAAGAGGCTAAGGAAAGGGTTCAGATCCGTCATCTAGAAGTTTCTCTATGGGTAATAATACAAGGTAAAAAGTTGAGGTGTGTCGATTCAGAGACCAACACTGACCTTCTCTCGAACGTTCTCAAAGGATGAGGGTGAGACGCAGGAGAAACAGACGAGGAAGACATCCGTCTGTGGGTAGCTGAGAGGTCGCAGCCTATCGTAATCCTCCTGACCTGAGACGACCAATCAGAGGAAGAGAACGCTGTGGCAATGAAACTAATGTGATATTGAACGATTCAACTGGTTGAGTTGCATTTACAAGACATCATATGTTCTCAAAAATTAACAAAGGCAGACTATAATTGAGTTGTAGCACAGCGACTGCTTAACAGAAGGATGTACAGACATAAAAGCATAAATTGACACAGACAAAGACAGATTACCTGCTGTGTCAAAAAGCCCAAGTGTGTAGGGTTCCCCTCCGATCATCACCGTCACTGCATAATTATCAAACACCTGCACACATGAGACACACAAAAGAATGAGTACAAAAGTTCAAGGGATGTTACCCATCTTTAATTATTTCATGAAGCAAATGTAAATCAATAAGCTAAATGTTAAAAAATCAAACAAAATCAAACATTACCCCAACAGGCTGGTTATGGTGTTAAAGCCCATTCTACCCTCCCACTCAGCTCTCTGGACATCACCCCACTGACCTCCACAGTGTTTAGGGTGTGACTTGTCTGACCCTACTTACCTTCTCCCCTGCCCACCTCTTACCGTAGGCACGTATTCTGAGGGGAACTTGTTGGTTGTGTAGGAGATAAGTAGACAGGTCTTTCCTACAGCTCCGTCCCCCACCACTACACACTTTATTGTCTGCATCTACTCGGCGAGAGAGACAGACACAGATAGACAGACAGGACACACATACACCAGTCATAACATAGTAGAGTTAATATCTTATGAAGGACATAATTGAGACCTTGCTTGTAACTCCACATAATAACAGTAACTGGGAAACTAAAAACAACATAACCAGACAGAGTGGAGATGACAACAGCACCGCGATTAGCAATAACACTGTCTGCCTTGCCTGCAGTCTATTGATGTACAGACAGGTGATGTTCATGGTGTGTTAGGCTAATGCTCAAAACATGGGCATCTATTGATCATCAAACCACAAACGATGCTTGACCGCATTTGAAACATGTTGATTGTCACTAATGGATCCTTTATGGGGGGCGGAACTTCTACTAGTCAACAGAAAGAGGTAGAGACAGACAGGTAAACAGACAGGGGTCCAGACAAATCAAAATATGCCTGGACTACCCCAAAAAAGTGTGTCTCTGTGACAAACTTGGTGTTATGTAACAAAAAGTTATTTCCGGTTACTGCTAGACAACGTTAACTTCCGCATACTTGCATAGCAAAGACATGGCAGGGAAAGGGAAGCGACATGATGTAGTCATTACTACTTCTTGCGTTTTGCCTGATTTAAGATTCTAATTTCAAATCATTACTTCTGCTGAATAAGTAGATTAACACATTAGAAACGGGTAGTCTATACCTAGCTGCTTTTAGCAACGCTAGTATTTCCACACTAGTGAATCTAGGAATTATCTGTAGTTGTAGTTTCCGGTCACAACTTGTAGACTTGTTTACGTGCGGTTTGTTGGTAACGTTTCTTTGCTACCTGCCAACTTTATGGCTTTTACTTTTTAATTACCGTTTTATATTTTTTCCTTGTTCGACTATTTTTCCCATTCAGCTTTTTCACCCCGGACGCTTTAACTGGACATGGTTCTACACGACCTCCACCAGCCGAAGCTAAGAAGTAACATTAACATTATGCCTTCTAATTGCAGTCGCTGTACTCATAATATACAGGAGAACAGTCGCCTTACGGCGAGGATAGCCGTGCTGCAAACCCAGCTTCAGACGCAATCGTTAGGCAAGGGTCATTTAAATGTAGGAAAGGATGAAACATCGTCAGTGTAGTAAACTCAGCTATCCCCGTTGAGACCGTGCCTGTGTCTCAATCTAGGGGGGGGTTGGGCAAAACTAAACATGGCGGTGTTCACTTTAGCAATCTCACTGGAATAAAGACCTCCTCCGTTCCTGTCATTATTGAAAGAGATTGTGATATCTCACACCTCAAAATAGGGCTAATTCATGTTAGATCCCTCACTTCCAAGGCAGTTATAGTCAATGAACTAATCACTGATCATAATCTTGATGTGATTGGCCTGACTGAAACATGGCTTAAGCCTGATGAATTTACTGTGTTAAATAAGGCCTCTCCTCCTGGTTACACTAGTGACCACATCTGCCTTCCTGAAGACAAACAATGTATACGAAACGCTTCAGTCTGGTTTTAGACCCCATCATAGCACTGAGACTGCACTCGTGAAGACGGCAAATTACTTTTTAATGGCGTCAGACCGAGGCTCTGCATCTGTCCTCGTGCTCCTAGACCTTAGTGCTGCTTTTGATACCATCAATCACCACATTCTTTTGGAGAGATTGGAATCCCAAATTGGTCTACACGGACAAGTTCTGGCTTGGTTTAGATCTTATCTGTCGGAAAGATATCAGTTTGTCTCTGTGGATGGTTTGTCTTCTGACAAATCAACTGAAAGTGTCAGTGTTCCTCAAGGTTCCATTTTAGGACCACTTGTTTTCACTATATATATATATTTTTCCTCTTGGTAATGTCATTCGGAAACATAATGTTAACTTTCATTGCTATGCGGACGATAC
This sequence comes from Salvelinus namaycush, assembly GCF_016432855.1. NCBI lineage: Eukaryota > Metazoa > Chordata > Actinopteri > Salmoniformes > Salmonidae > Salvelinus > Salvelinus namaycush. The sequence continues at coordinate 60,709,409 of NC_052311.1, forward strand.
ACAGCTGTACATTTCGATAAAAATGGTGAAGCCCCAAAATTGCCCTCCCTGGAAGCCTGTGTTTCAGACATTAGGAAGTGGATGGCGGCAAATGTTTTACTTTTAAACTCGGACAAACAGAGATGCTAGTTCTAGGTCCCAAGAAACAGAGAGATCTTCTGTTGGATCTGACAATTAATCTTGATGGTTGTACAGTCGTCTCAAATAAAACCGTGAAGGACCTCGGCGTTACTCTGGTCCCTGATCTCTCTTTTGACAAACATAAAGAATATTTAAAAGGACAGCCTTTTTCATTGCAAAAATCAGAAACTTTGTCAAAATATGATGCAGAAAAATGTATCCGTGCTTTTGTCACTTCTAGATTAGACTACTGCAATTCTCTACTTTCCGACTACCCAGATAAAGCACTAAATAAACTTAGTGCTAAACACGGCTGCTAGAATCTTGACTAGAACCAAAACATTTTATCATATTACTCCAGTGCTAGCCTCTCTACACTGGCTTCCTGTTAAGGCTAGGGCTGATTTCAAGATTTTACTGCTAACCTACAAAGCATTACATGGGCTTGCTCCTGCCTATCTTTCCGATTTGGTCCTCCCGTACATACCTACACGTACGTTATGGTCACAAGACACAGGCCTCCTTACTGTCCCTAGAATTTCTAAGCAAACAGCTGGAGGCAAGGCTTTCTCCTATAGAGCTCCAATTTTATGCAATGTGAGAGACGCAGACTCTGTCTCGACCTTTAAGTCTTTATTGAAGACTGATCTCTTCAGTAGGTCCTATGATTGAGTGTAGTCTAGCCCAGGGGTGTAAAAGTGAACGGAAAGGCACTGGAGCGACGAACCGCCCTTGCTGTCTCTGCCTGGCCAGTTCCCCTCTCTCCACTGGGATTATCTGCCTCTAACCCTATTACAAGGGCTGAGTCACTGGCTTACTGGTGCTCTTCCATGCCGTCCCTAGGAGGGGTGCGTCACTTGAGTGGGTTGAGTCATTGACGTGACCTTCCTGTCCGGGTTGGCGCCCCCCTCGGGTTCGTGGGCTATACTCGGCCTTGTCTCAGGGTAGTAGGTTGGTGGTTGAAGATATCCCTCTAGTGGTGTGGGGGCTGTGCATTGGCGAAGTGGGTGGGGTTATATCCTGCCTGTTTGGCCCTGTCCGGTGGTATACCACCGGACAGGGCCACAGTGTCTCCCGACCCCTCCTGTCTCAGCCTCCAGTATTTATGCTGCAATAATTTGTGTCGGGGGGCTAGGGTCAGTCTGTTATATCTGGAGTATTTCTCATGTCTTATCCGGTGTACTGTGTGAATTTAAATATGCTCCCTCTAATTCTCTCCTCTCGGAGGACCTGAGCCCTAGGACCATGCCTCAGGACTACCTAGCCTTTTGACTCCTTGCTGTCCCCAGTCCACCTGGTCATTCTGCTGCTCCAGTTTCAACTGTTCTGCCTGTGGCTATGGAACCCTGACCTGTTCACTGGACGTGCTACCTTGTCCCGGACCTGCTGTTTTGGACTCTCTCTCTACCGCACCTGCTGTCTCTAACTCTGAATGCTCTGCTATGAAAAGCCAACTGACATTTACTCCTGAGGTGCTGACCTGTTGCACCCTCTACAACCATTGTGATTATTATTATCTGACCATGCTGGTCATCTATTAACATTTTAACATCTTGGCCATGTTCTGTTATAATCTCCACCTGGCACAGCCAGAAGAGGACTGGCCACCCCTCAGAGCCTGGTTCCTCTCTAGGTTTCTTCCTAGGTTCCTGCCTTTCTAGGGAGTTTTTCCGAGCCACCGTGCTTCTACATCTGCATTCCTTGCTGTTTGGGGTTTTAGGCTGGGTTTCTGTACAGCACTTTGTGACATCGGCTGATGTAAAAAAGGGCTTTATAAATACATTTCATTGATAGTCCGCTGGAAGCCAGAGGTTAAATAAAATTATATTTAAACTTACCCTGCCGATTGTCCTTAGGGTTAAACCTTATGCTGGGGGAAATTGAGAAAAAACATCTAATAGAACAAATTAAACATACTTTCCAAAAGTGTGTCTGTTGTAGACCCACTTCCTCTGCGCTTAATTCATGTCGAAATAAAAGTCCTGCACGTGTGCCATACATGCACAAAAAAAGCAAGATCTTGTTGGGGATTTTTATTTTGACATGTAAGCAGAGAGGAACTGACCCCGCTGAGGAACTGCGTGGGTCTGTAACAGACCCACGTTTGGAAATGCTGGTTAATTATACGTTCCAATAGATGATTTTTTTCTCTCACAAATTCACCCCCTGCATAAGGACCAAGCCTACAGACAATCGACAGAGTAAATTTAAATTAATTGTATTTATCTTCTGGCAGACTAGTCAGGTTTTTTTGCAAGCTAATTCCCATCAACGCTAGTGTGTAAATACTAGCGTTGCTAAAAGCAGCTAGTCTATACCTAAACATGTGAAAGGAAATGGCATCGCTTATGAATAAACAATCGCCTCTACAGTTATTGCTTAACTAACTTTGGCAGACAGCAAGTGAACTGGACTGGGGGGCACCGGACATAGGCTGCGCTTAGACTGGTTGACTAATTCTGATATTTTGACCAATCAGATCAACTATGAAAAAAAAAAAATCTGATGTGATTGGTCAAACGACCAATTAGTAGAGGAAAAAGTGGACCTGCTTGTCTAAATGCACTCATATTTCCCAGAAAAATGCAAGGACAGCAAGCATGCCATTGCATAGCTACAGATTGTTACACCAGATAATGTGATTTAACCATAGATTTTGGGGATCCGTTACTGGGAGTTACAGGTTAGGTACTGTTTGGCGCACAGAGAATTTTCGACCAACCTTACTTTGGAAACACTAAGATTGCGCCATACACATTATTTTAATAACTGAACATTTTCTAAATTCAAACACACCACCTGCAACTGGACACAGTTATTTTAGAATATACATGTTTGGCCGAATTGACAACGAAGTTTGTAAAGATTATATCATTAAGGTTGGTCAAATTCTCTGTGCTAACGTTACAGCATACAGTAAGTAACCTGTACCTCCCAGTAATGGATACCAACAATATTTGGTTTCACACATTATCTTGTGTAACAATCTGTAGCTAGCCATGAAAGTCTGTTAGTCTAAAAATAAATGTGAAAGTTAAACCTTACAATTTGCTCTACACTGTATGAAGTGTCAGGCAAAAATGTAACAATACTTTCATACCAAACGTTAGCTACCGGCTATTCGGGAGACACTAACGTGAAGCATATAGCTAGCCAAATAATTTTGGGTAAAGTTAGATTGTCATAAAGCATTGCCGATAGTTGGTTATTTTGTACAGTCCAAAACATTCGAGACTGGCAGCATATCATGAAACTTCTCAAAGTTATGACAATGTGGGTTGGCTGGCAAGCATTGCCCCTCGGTTAGCCTGTGATTGCTAATTTCCTAAAAAGTCGCTTATTGTCGTTAACGACAATATAACAATTCAACGTTTCTTACGTGAGTAGGCACTAATATATAACGATGGACGAATCTACACTACAACTCTTCACATTTATTCAACTAACACAAATTCATTATGCCCGTTTTCAGAAAAGTACTCACCGTTTTTCTCCGGCAATTAGGCGTTGGTTACATCCGGGTTTGACTAGACCACTTCTGCGCAACTGCGAACGAGGATTTTTTTTCTTAGGTTTTTCCCCCCCGGTCCTTGTGACAGTACTGCCATCTACCGACACAATAGAGTAATAAATACAATAAAATCTAATCGTATGGTCGCATACACATATTTAGCAGATGTTTTTGCGGGTATAGCGAAATGCTTATGTTCCTAGCTCCAACAGTGAAGTAGTATCTAACAATTCACAACAATACACACATCTAAAAGTAAAATAATAGAATTATATAAAAACTAGGACAAGCAATGTCGGAGTGACATTGACTAGAATACAGTACAATTCAATATATACATAAGAAATCAGTAGAACAATATTCTAAACATATGTCTATGTACATAAGGCAGCAGCCTCTAAGGTGCAGGATTGAGTGACCGGGTGGTAGCCGGCATCTAGCCAGTAGTGTGTATGACAGTGACTTGCAAACATAATATCAACAACAAATAAATCAACTTCATAAACGTGACAATCCAATGGGTGGAATGGACTGGAGTGAAAACTGAACCACGTGAGGATAGCAGTACAGTGGAAATACACACCATCTAAAACCACAAAAAAAGCACTACAGCTGCACCATTGAGAGCATCTTGACTGGCTGCATTACCGCTTGGTATGACAACAGCACCACCCTCGATCGCATGGCGCTACAGAGGGTGGTGCGGACAGCCCAGTACATCACTGGGTCCGAGCTCCTTGCTATACAGGACCTCTATATCAGCTGGTGTGAAAGGAAGGCCCGGGAAATTGTTAGACTCGAGCCACGTAAGCCATAGACCTTTCTCTCTGCTTCCGCACGGCAAATGGTACCAGTGCATCACGTCTGACACCAACAGGCTACTGAACAGCTTCTATCTCCAAGCCATAAGACTGCTAAATATCTAACAGAATGGCTGCACGGACTATCTGAGTTGAACCTTGTATTTTCAAAAATTTGTTTTGCACTGTCTCTATGCACAGTCACAGTATTCTACACACTAACTGACACTCCAACACACACATAACATGCACACACATTTATACTGACTTTAGACAGTCATACAACCTATTCACCTTAGCCCTATTCATACAGTGCATTCGGAAAGTATTCAGACCCCTTCACTTTTTGCCCATTATTCTAAAATGGATAAATAAAACATGTTCCTCATCAATTTACAAACAATACCCCATAATGAAAAAGCAAAAATAGGTTTTGATGAAAAATGAAAAAAACAAATACCTTATTTACATAAATATTCAGACCCTTTGCTATGAGACTCAAAATTGAGCTCAGGTGCATCCTGTTTCCATTGATCATCTTTGAGATGTTTCTACAACTTGTAGTAAATTCAGTTGATTGGACATGAATTTTAAAGGCACACACCTGTCTATATAAGGTCCCACAGTTGACAGTGCATGTCAGAGCAGAAACCAAGCCATGAGGTTGAAGGAATTATCCGTAGAGCTCTAAGACGGGATTGTGTCGAGGCTTAGATCTGGGGGGGAAGGGTACCAAAACATTTCTGCATTATTGAAGATCCCCAAAAACACAGTGGCCTCCATCTTTCTTAAATGGAAGAAGTTTGGAACCACCAAGACTCTTCTTAGAGCTGGCCGCCCGGCAAAACAGAGCAATCGGGGGATAAGGGCCTTGGTCTTGGAGGTGACCAAGAACCCGATGGTCACTCTGACAGAGCTTCAGAATTCCTCTTTGGAGATGGGAGAACCTTCTAGAAGGACAACCATCTCTGCAGCACTCCACAAAGGCCTTTATGGTTGTGTTGCTAGACGGAAGCCAATCCTTTGTAAAAGGCACATGATGGCCCGCTTGGAGTTTGCCAAAAGGCACCCAAAAGAACTCTCAGACCATGAGAAACAAGATGCTCTGGTCTGATGAAACCAAGATTGAACTCTTTGGCCTGAATGCCAAGCGTCACGTCTGGAGGAAACCTGGCACCATCCCTACGGTGACACATGCTGGTGGCAGCATCATGCTGTGGGGATGTTTTTCAGCAGCAGGGACTATCCATGTCAAGGGGTCTGTATGCTTTCCGAATGCACTGTGTCTACCTCTATCACTCCAGTATCCCTGCACATTGTAAATATGGTATTGGAACTGACCCTGTATATAGCTTATTACCTTGTGTTCTTTTATTTCTCATGTGTTTTTGTTCTAGCTTGTGTTATCTTTAGTGCTACTTTGATATTGATCACTGCATTGTTGGGTTTGGAGCTGCAAGAAGGCATTTCACTATACTTGTGCATGTGACATTAAAACTTAACTTCAAAAACATATTTGACAGTTGGCACAACTTTTGAGCATGCATGCATGCAACAGCAGTTTGATCCTCAAAAGCAAGGCCTGTAGAGAGCAGTGTTCTCACATTTCTGTAACTTCTGGCAATATTTTGATTCCTAAAGTTGTTTCTGAGTCTTGTTTTAAAATGTTCTGTTTTTACAGTCATATCAAGACAAAGCTTTAGAAAAAAATATAGTTGATTATGATTTTAAGCTCTATATAACTTATGTCACCCAGTGACATAATGACACCCTGTCACCAGCTCTTTTTAGTGACATTCAATACAAAAAAAATACATTTTTTATGTAAATAGGTACCAAAGAAGTGACATTGGTTGACAGATATTACACATTAGCAAGGGTAAGGCATGTTGGCCCTTTTGCATTCTATCCTCATTGACGACGAGCCTGCGTCATTTCCGGATGTTGCCTCCCCCCCTTTTTTTTATTGACATTTCGCTTAATTCTAGCTTGCGGGCTACAGGCATTTTGCAGGGTCATTTGGTTTTTATTCGGTGACATTTAGCACCACGGCTTCTGAACGGATAGGTGCATGTTTTGCACAAAATATAGGCGTTTGTAGGTGGCAGGTTGTTGGAAAATTGTGGAGACATCAACATCTTTCTTCCTTTGGATTCCTGACGTTTTGGCTTCCTTTGTCAGCTTGACTTCCGTTTTCATGTGCAATCAACAGTGGAAAAATAGCTAGCTAGCTAGCTAGCTATCTTGCTAGGAAAACCATAGTCAATGTTTTAAGTTGTACTTAGGCGTGAACAATATAAGACTTTATATCTGCAAATAAGTCTGCTTTAAGGGGGTAATTTCCTACGTTGGTTTGCAAGCTAGTTTTCAGGCTAGTTTCCTTACACGGATGCTAGGTGGCTAGCAAGGATAGCTAGCTTGCTAACAATACTGCTGCACATTTCTCACTATTGTCCGTCGGTACGCTGTACTAGAAGTGTCGAAATACCCGAATGAGAGGTCGTAAATTTACTGTCCTCTTACATTATTTTTTGTACTGAGGCCCCAAGAAACTACGTTTTTAGCTAGCCCCAGCTAGCTTAATTAGCTAACCAAAACACCATGTTTCGATATTTAAATGACGTGGATGACAACCCTTACATGATGTGAGTATCGTATTGCCTTTTATCCAAGCGAACTGCATGTCTTGCTTTTATACCCACTTGAATGAATCAACCCAGTCGTTGTCGTTTGTTCTGAGATTTAAAGGCCTAATCTCCTGCCACAATGTGTAGGCAGGCAGCCAGAATATATTAGTTAACTACATACACCACATAGTTAACCATGATCCATACAAGCCGTTATATAGTTCTCTAGCTTCTTTTTTTCCCATAAGTATGTGGTTACCCCTTATATTCTCATTCCATGATGTGTAACCATGGTCAAGAGTACACCTGGAAACAGCTGAGTTTTCATAATGTCAGCAATCCCTTTCCTTAGTCACTGCTGTTTTTTTTCATGGTCTGTATCCTCAGTGAGAGAAATTATTTCTGTTTTGAAGGGATCCATTCGCAGCCCAGAGGCAACAGATGAGGAGTCTGTTTGGGTCGTTTGGCTACGAACCTTTCCCCCTCAGCCCTCAGATTCAGCCTCCCCGTGCACCCCACCTTCAGGTGTGTGTGTGAGAGAGAGTGTCACTACTCTGAGTATCTCTAGTAAGTGTGTGATGTTGGGTTCAATTCCATTTCAAATTTAGGAAGTACACTACAATTCAAACTCTCTTCAATGAGTAAACATTGGAATTTGAATTGGATAACTTTTGAATTGACTAATTAAAATGGAATCGACCCAATCCTGGTATGTATACAGCACAACACACCATAGCTATTTCCCCTTTGATTATATGTAGTGTAGACTCTAATTTTATAGTACTTCATGCCATACTGCATTGTTACTGCATATTTGTTGTCTGCTGTTAAATAACCTCCTACTGCTTTTCAGGCTGGAGCACTGCAGCCGTTTGGAATGATGGGAATGGTGAGTCCTTGTCCCTGTGTGTTAAGATGTTATCTCTGCCGCTTAGAGCACAGAAAAGCACCCAAGGCCCTGTTCCAATACGTTCAAAACTAATTCTCAATTTCAGAATCAGATAACTGACTTCCTCATGTGTTCCTTCCCCAGGGGGGAGGCTTCATGGACATGTTTGGGATGATGGGAGGAATGATGGAGAACATGGTGAGTATTTCCAGAGGTATTCCATCACCTGCTTTCCCAGATCCAGATCAAACATGTGCCTGATCTAAAAAACACCCAAAATGGAGATTCTCTGCGTCCAGAAAAAAACAAATTTTAGAGTTAACGTTTTGTGACCCAGCAACAACTCTGTTTAAAGCAAAGACCTAACATGAGTTCAGTGGTTGAAACTTAAAAATAATCCAGCGAGACAAGATGTGTTATCTTCTTTCCCTTTAGGACAGAATGTCGGGTTCGCCAAACTGTCAGACGTTCTCTTCCTCCACAGTCATCTCCTACTCCTCCTCAGACATGGGAGCCCCTAAAGTCTACCAGCAGACCAGCGAATTGAGGACTGCACCTGGAGGGGTAAGAGAGCAGGCCAAATTACATTTACTACTGTGATTGCATGTACATTTTTCAGTAGGGGTTTACAATGCCAGTCCTCCAGAGCTACTGGCCTTTACTACCAGCTCCCTGCTGAACACTACCTTCTCCCCTCAGATTCGTGAGACGCGCCAATCGATGCGTGACAGCGAGAGCGGCTTGGAGCGCCTGGCCATTGGCCACCACATCTGGGACCGCGGTCACGTGATGGAACGCTCCCGAAACCGCCACACGGGCGACCGCGAAGAACGGCAGGACTACATCAACCTGGAGGAGAGTAAGTCACGGAGCTACATGTGCTACTCGCTACTCGTTCTCCAGAATCAGTATGACCCTAACCCCCAATAATAAACCATTTAATAATAATTTTTAAAAACCATTTAATAATAAACCATTTGCCTTGGGTAAAAAAGCACATGAATGCTTAATGGCTGTATTTGCAACTGTTTGTTTCCTTTGCTAGACTTGCCTGGTTAGTTACGTCTGGCCAGGTTTCTGACCCCCTCCTCCCCTGTCCCGGTTTCTGACCCCCCTCTCTCCCCTGTCTCTCTCTCAGGTGAGGCTGCTGCCTTCGATGAGGAGTGGAGGAGCACAGCCGGAAGGTACCCTCCCCCAAACGCACGGGGGATAGACTACGGCCGGGACAGGAGGGCAGGTGGGCAACAGCTGGCCCTCGCCGCCCCACCCAGCTCCTCGTCTCCGCCCGCCCCTCGCCATGAGTCTCCCAGACACCTCCCACCCGCAACTCGCCCCCGCTACGACTGGTGAGAGGTAGGAGGAGCATGACCTGTGTATGTCTGTGTGTTTGTAAAAGTGTGTGTACCGTGGACAGCACGGCACAGTTCCAAATCAATTCCTGTACCCTTTGTTGATCTGAAAGTAATGGATAGGTATCAACCCTGATATAGGGTCTTTGCTTACGCCAATCCCGATCCAGTCCTTTCAAATCCACTAGGTGAGTCAATAAGGTCCAGGGAACAGATGAGATCAGTCTGGAACTGGGCCTGTCCCAGTTGTTGGCCTGTCTGGGGTCAATGGGTGTATCTCAATAGTCTACAGTGGTTTACGTTACACCACTCCTCCATCTGCTCTGACATTAAACAAGTGGACATGCAAAAGCTCAGTCTCAGTAAGAATCCTCCATATTGCTTTTGACATAACCAATGTTTTCAGATCAGTGTAGGAGAGGAGACAAGAAGCCACTATGACAGTCAAGATCCACATCACCCACTGATGATGTCATGTGTTCTCTCCTGCCAGGGGTCAAGGGTGAAAGGTGAGCAGAAGGATGGAGGAGAGGATACCGAGGGGATCTGCCTGATGCTGTGAACGAAGAAGGGAGAAGAGGGTCACTACTGATCGTCAAGATGTTTGATATGATGGAACTGTCTATATATAAACTATACATTTAACACACACATACACACACAACACACTCAATACCCGCAATTATGGTTCAACCTCTCTGCTGTTACTGTTCACATACACACGTGCGGACACGTGTACACACATGATTACACACACTCAAGTTGTATATAGAGCCACCCTCCAACTTTACATGCGTTAATTGCCCACCTCACTATATAAATATATATAAATTGCCACACTACATACTACACATGTGCTGTACAGTCCATATATGTTTGTGTAGACACTAGTGTGTCTGTGAATTGAATTGTATACTGTTGACTAATTAAAATAATTAATGAAAACAAACATTAAATATTGTTAGATAATTGCACACTGTGTTGTGGTTTGTCATGGAATAGTGAGGGGATGGGTTATGTTTTTAGAACAGGTTTTGACCTGACGAGGACTGCCATTACTAAAGGTGGTACTGGAGAAATGGAGTCCCATTTCCATGTAGGAAGTAAACTGACATTCCAATATAAATTTGTTGTAAACCCATGAGAATTGGAATTTCAGTTTACTTCCTGAATTGGCACAATTGAAGTGGAATTGATCCCATCCCTGGTACATGTGAAAATGTTACTTGGTTGTATTTTTGTTTTGCTGTTGAATCTGTTCAATATTCAGCATGCCTTTCCATCCCAACACTTTGTTTATATTATAAATGCCACAGTAAATAGTGTGTCCTATGGCACAGTCCATCCCTTCATACATACTCCCTCACAAATAAACACATTCATATCCCTACACACTCACTCTCTCGTGTGTGTGAACTCGTGCTCTCACTATCTAGTGTCAGAATAGCTGCAGATGGTCATATGACATCCAGATGGAACACACCAGAGAAGAAGCCAATCAAAATCCTCCCTGCCCACCGCCCATTCCGTCTGGATATTTCCCTCCCCCCTCTCTCTTCCATAATTGTCACCTTCATCGCTGAGGTTCCCTCTGTATTTTATAGCTGCCTTGTGTGATTTATTGTTCGTTCTCTATCTTTCATCTCTGTATTCTGTTAAATGCTACACATCACTAGATAGCTGGCCCTGGTCCTCTATTACCTGCCTTCATTCACATAGTGCCTTGCAAAATTATTCAGAGCTTTTGGATTGCTTCACATTTTATTGTTACAAAGTAGAATTAGAATTTATTGATTTAATTGTCTTTTTTTGTCAACCTACTCAAAATACTCTGTAATGTCAAAGTGGAAGAAAAATGCAAACATTTTTTAATGAATAAAAATGTGATAACTAAAATATGTCCGTTGCGTAAGTATTCAGCCTATTTGTTTAGGCAAGCCTAAATTAGTTCAGGAGTAAAATGTTCCTTAATGAATCACAATAAGTTAAATGGACTCACTCTGTGTGAAATAATAGGGGTTGACATGATTTTTTTAATGACTAACCCTTCTTCTGTCCCCTGTGCATGAAATATCTGTAAGGTCCCTCAGTCAAATATTGAATTACAAGCACAGATTCAACTACAAAGACCAGGGATCTTTTTGAAAGCTGCAAAGAAGGGTAGTGATTGGTTGATGGATAACAATAACTTTTTATTTATTGTGATTTTAAAGCAGTTACAGAGTTCAATGGATCTGATGGGAGAAAACTGAGGATGGATCAACAACATTGTAGTGACTCCACAATAATGACTTTAAGTGAAAAGAAAATTACAAATATACAGAATAAAAATATTCCAAAACATCCATCTTGTATGCAGCAAAGTCTTATGTTTCGGACAAATCCAACATAACACTTCACTGAGTAACTGCCTCCTTATTTTCATGCATGGTGCTGGCTGCATCAAGGTATGGGTAGGCTTGACATCTGCACATACTGGGGAGTTTTTCAGGATAAAAAGAAACAGGATGGAGCTAATCACAGGCAAAAGGAAAACCTGGTTCAGTCTGCTTTCCAATAGACACTGGGAGAGGAATTCACCTTTCAGCAGGACAATAACCTACAACACAAGGCCACATCTACACTGGAGTTGCTTACCAATAAGACAGTGAATGTTTCTGAGTGGCCAAGTAACCGTTTTGACTTAAATCTGCTTGAAAATGTATGGCAAGACTTGAAAATTGATGACCCCCAACATCTTGACAGAGCTTGAAGAATTGTGAAATTCAATATTGCACAATCCAGGTGTGAAAAGCTCTTAGAGACTTATCCAAGAAGGCTCACAGGTGTAATCACTGCCAAATGTGTTTCTAACATGTTTTGACTCAGGGAGCTGAATACTTATGCAACAACTATATTATTGAATATCTATCAATCTTCTATTTTTATTTTTTATTTTTTTCCCACTTTGACATTAGAGTATTTTGTGTAGACTGTTGACAAAAAAAGTACAATTAAATCAAGTTTAATGCCACTTTGTAGCACAATAAAATGTGAAGAAATCCAAGGGGTATGAATACTTTTGCAAGGCACTGTATCTATTCCATATGGCCATCTAACCTGAACTACAGGGAGTTCAATGTCTCCCCTCCTATACTGTGCATGCAAAGGCTAAGCCAAATACAACCTAGTTTGGTCACAACAGTCTATACAAGGCCAATCCACATACTGTATCTATACAAAGCTGATAGCCATACAAACAGATTTCTGCAGCCAGCAGTATGTCTTAGAAGATGAATGCTAATGCTAACTAAGTGAATGCATCCTCCAGTATGTTCTAGCTAGCAGATACACACAGCAAGCTAAGCTCATGCATCCCACAGTATGTCCCAGCATATACTCCTGCCAACCCTGCCGTCTGTTTCTTCCTGTTCTCTGTGTATGTGAGCTTATCAGGGCTTACATCACTACTGACTAGTACTCATGACATCTGCGGAAATATTGTTCCAGCAAATGTATGCATAAATGAATGTGTAATTTTTTGGATTGCCAATATACTGAGCGTCAGTGCCTAGGGCTGTAGCTCTGTTGCTGTGGTGCAGTGTGTTGACTGTGTCATCATGGGATGGGACAGGGGGGTTGTGGGGGATTGTGTTTTGTATTCCATGTTGTGTTCTCTCCTATTCTATTTTGTGACGTTTCTCTGGTCTCAAGCCAAAAACCGAACACACACAACCCCTCTTTTTCGGTGCCTACTGCTGCTATGCTGAATCCTTCTCTCCTCTCCTCTTTCTGTCTCCTTGACCCCTTCTCGCTCCCTCCCCTTTCCTCTGCATCTTCCAATAACTTACGCGTTCCCCCTCCCCCGTCTGTCACACGTTCTCACCCCCTCCCCTTTTCTACCTCCTCCCTGTGCCCCTCTCTCACTCTCCTTCTCACTCATTTGCTCACATTCTCTCACTTTCCCTACCAGGCTTCACACACACTGCAGGTAATGGAAAACAATATACATCTATTCCTTCCTTGCTCTCATCCTTCTTAGTTTCCTCTCCTCTGTCTCTCTGCTCTCTTCTCTCACCATTTCATCCCTCTGCCGGCTCATATGCTCTGATTAGTCCTTGACCTCACAGGTACCATTGCATCAGCGTATGTCTAAACTCACTGACGGTGTGTGTGTGTCAAGGAATGACAGCGCATTGTGTGTGTCCTACTAGTCCATGGTTCGGTGTTGAATGTGTTTGATGGTTGGCCTGTCAATTGCGGTGTGGTGTGTGTCGCTGTATGTGCTTAGAGTGCATCTGCTTCACAGCATTTACTTCCTGACTATGCGTCAGTGTGCTGTGTCTGTGTCTGTGTCTGTGTCTGTGTCTGTGTCTGTGTCTGTGTCTGTGTCTGTGTCTGTGTCTGTGTCTGTGTCTGTGTCTGTGTCTGTGTGTGAGAGAGAGTGAGTAGAATTCTGCCTGTGTTAGTCTCTATATTTTCTGTTTATGTCTCCGGCAAAGACATTTAAGAGGTCATTTTTATCTCTCACTCTGTGAATATCACTCACCCCATCTCAGAATATTCATAATTTCTGGCCAAAGGGGGATTTAATAATTATTGAATCTCTGCAACCGTTCCCTTGCTCCTCTCATCTTTCTCCCCCTTCTTCTAAAACTTGTTTTGATAATGCAGAAATCCCTCTGCTGTGTTAGAACATGGCTGTGTTAGACCAAGGCTGTGTTAGACCAAGGCTGTGTTAGACCAAGGCTGTGTTAGACCAAGGCTGTGTTAGGAGGGTTGGTGCGTGTACTGTATGTGCTAGAAGAGAGGATGAAAGGTGCTTTGTGTGTGTGTATACGTGTGTGTGTACGTGTGTGTGTGTACATTAATTGTGTCTGTATTATATTTGCCTCTGACTGTGCATGTGCGTGTGTATGTGTGTGTGTGTTCCCCACAGGATGTCGATAGTGATCATTGTTGCCAGGGAGATCCTGGACTCCAGGGGGAACCCCACAGTGGAAGTGGACCTGCATACTGACAAAGGTGAGAGACTGGTATTTTTCATCAGCACTACATGGTGTAATTATTTGAGATATTCCATTATCAACTGGTTAATTCCCCTTTATCCTTCACCCCTCCATTCCCTTGTTTTCTCAACCCTTCCATTCCCTCCCCCATCTGTCTTCCTCTCCCTCACCCTACCTTCCCTCGTTCCCTCACCCCTCCATTCCCTCAAATCTCTCCCTCCTCCTTCCAGGTGTCTTCAGGGCAGCTGTGCCTAGCGGAGCGTCTACTGGCATCTATGAAGCCCTGGAGCTGAGAGACGGAGACAAGAGCCGCTACAAGGGCAAAGGTGAGGGCTGAGGAAGGTGTGCGAGTGTGTGTGTGCGTGTGCGTGTGCGTGTGCGTGCGTGTGCGTCGGTGTGTGTGCGTGCGTGCGTGGTGCGTGTGTCGGTGTGTGTCGGTGTGTGTGTGAGGGGAGGTGAAGGGGGATAGAGAAATGTGCTACGAGATGGATGGGTACTAGAGAAGGTATGAGCAGTAAGCCATATTGACTTATGGTAGCACTGTGAGGAGGAAAATGAAGATGACTACACTAAGTGAGGTGCAGAATGAACTACTTTTCTGTGTCCTTTTCTTCATTCTTATGTCCTGTCTCTGTATCCTCCTCCACCACCTCTTCTTCATACTGTTTCTTCTCATCCTTCGCTACATCCCTCCTTCTCCTAGGTGTGCTCAAGGCTGTTGGTCACATCAATGACACCATCGGTCCTGCCCTCATCCAGTCGGTGAGTACGGTCGTGAGCGTGTGTGTGTGTGGGTTGTGTCCTGTGTTGCAATGTGTTTGGGCATATTTGTAACTGAGAGAAAGAGAGAAAGATGTCTCATCAGCTCTCTAAGATGTGCTGTGTTGCAGGGGGTCAGTGTGGTAGAACAGGAGAAACTGGACAAGATGATGATAGAGATGGACGGCACTGAGAACAAGTGTAAGTAACAACCTGTATGAATCACATATGAGACACCAGCTTGGACCAGTCCTGGTTTCAAGAGCTGGCGTGTGAACGTTTTATTCTAACCAGTGCTTTTTCAATTTGATCTTTCCCTTAACTCATACCTATTCATTCTGCTCCCTTCAGCTCAGTTCGGGGCCAATGCTATTCTGGGTGTGTCCTTGGCCATATGCAAAGCTGGTGCTGCAGAGAAAGGTGTCCCCCTGTACCGTCACATTGCAGACCTGGCAGGAAACACAGAGCTAGTGCTTCCAGTTCCTGTGAGTTCATTACCGTTACATTTTCACCTGTATTCAGTTGACTGTCAAAGAATACATTTGACCAAAAACCATAACCTACTCTGTAAAAAAGATAAGATGAAGGCTTCAGACAGTTGTCTCTGTCATTGAATGAATTAAAAGGAATGAAGGAACTACTGGATAAAGGAATGAAGGAACGACTGGATAAAGGAATGAAGGAACGACTGGATAAAGGAACGACTGGATAAAGGAATGAAGGAACGACTGGATAAAGGAATGAAGGAACGACTGGATAAAGGAACGACTGGATAAAGGAACAACTGGATAAAGGAATGAAGGAACAACTGGATAAAGGAATGAAGGAACGACTGGATAAAGGAATGAAGGAACGACTGGATAAAGGAACGACTGGATAAAGGAACGACTGGATAAAGGAACGACTGGATAAAGGAATGAAGGAACAACTGGATAAAGGAATGAAGGAACTACTGGATAAAGGAATGAAGGAACTACTGGATAAAGGAATGAAGGAACAACTGGATAAAGGAATGAAGGAACAACTGGATAAAGGAATGAAGGAACTACTGGATAAAGGAATGAAGGAACTACTGGATAAAGGAATGACGGAACAACTGGATAAAGGAATGACGGAACAACTGGATGAAGGAACAACTGGATAAAGGAACGACTGGATAAAGGAACGACTGGATAAAGGAACGACTGGATAAAGGAACGACTGGATAAAGGAACGACTGGATAAAGGAACGACTGGATAAAGGAACGACTGGATAAAGGAACAACTGGATAAAGGAATGAAGGAACAACTGGATAAAGGAACGACTGGATAAAGGAACGACTGGATAAAGGAACGACTGGATAAAGGAACGACTGGATAAAGGAACGACTGGATAAAGGAACGACTGGATAAAGGAATGAAGGAACTGGATAAAGGAATGAAGGAACAACTGGATAAAGGAACAACTGGATAAAGGAATGAAGGAACGACTGGATAAAGGAACGACTGGATAAAGGAACGACTGGATAAAGGAACGACTGGATAAAGGAACGACTGGATAAAGGAACGACTGGATAAAGGAACGACTGGATAAAGGAACGACTGGATAAAGGAACGACTGGATAAAGGAACGACTGGATAAAGGAACGACTGGATAAAGGAACGACTGGATAAAGGAACGACTGGATAAAGGAACGACTGGATAAAGGAACGACTGGATAAAGGAACGACTGGATAAAGGAACGACTGGATAAAGGAACGACTGGATAAAGGAACGACTGGATAAAGGAACGAAGGAACGACTGGATAAAGGAACGAAGGAACGACTGGATAAAGGAACGAAGGAACGACTGGATAAAGGAACGAAGGAACGACTGGATAAAGGAACGAAGGAACGACTGGATAAAGGAACGAAGGAACGACTGGATAAAGGAACGAAGGAACGACTGGATAAAGGAACGACTGGATAAAGGAACGACTGGATAAAGGAACGACTGGATAAAGGAACGACTGGATAAAGGAACGACTGGATAAAGGAACGACTGGATAAAGGAACGACTGGATAAAGGAACGACTGGATAAAGGAACGACTGGATAAAGGAACGACTGGATAAAGGAACGACTGGATAAAGGAACGACTGGATAAAGGAACGAAGGAACGACTGGATAAAGGAACGAAGGAACGACTGGATAAAGGAACGAAGGAACGACTGGATAAAGGAACAACTGGATAAAGGAACAACTGGATAAAGGAACAACTGGATAAAGGAACAACTGGATAAAGGAACAACTGGATAAAGGAACAACTGGATAAAGGAACGAAGGAACGACTGGATAAAGGAACGAAGGAACGACTGGATAAAGGAACGAAGGAACGACTGGATAAAGGAACGAAGGAACGACTGGATAAAGGAACGAAGGAACGACTGGATAAAGGAACGAAGGAACGACTGGATAAAGGAACGAAGGAACGACTGGATAAAGGAACGAAGGAACGACTGGATAAAGGAACGAAGGAACGACTGGATAAAGGAACGAAGGAACGACTGGATAAAGGAACGAAGGAACGACTGGATAAAGGAACGAAGGAACGACTGGATAAAGGAACGAAGGAACGACTGGATAAAGGAACGAAGGAACGACTGGATAAAGGAACGAAGGAACGACTGGATAAAGGAACGAAGGAACGACTGGATAAAGGAACGAAGGAACGACTGGATAAAGGAACGAAGGAACGACTGGATAAAGGAACGAAGGAACGACTGGATAAAGGAACGACTGGATAAAGGAACGACTGGATAAAGGAACGACTGGATAAAGGAACGACTGGATAAAGGAACGACTGGATAAAGGAACGACTGGATAAAGGAACGACTGGATAAAGGAACGACTGGATAAAGGAACGGAACGACTGGATAAAGGAACGAAGGAACGACTGGATAAAGGAACGAAGGAACGACTGGATAAAGGAACGAAGGAACGACTGGATAGAGGAACGAAGGAACGACTGGATAGAGGAACGAAGGAACAACTGGATAGAGGAACGAAGGAACAACTGGATAGAGGAACGAAGGAACAACTGGATAGAGGAACGAAGGAACAACTGGATAGAGGAACGAAGGAACGACTGGATAAAGGAACGACTGGATAAAGGAACGACTGGATAAAGGAACGACTGGATAAAGGAACGACTGGATAAAGAACGACTGGATAAAGGAACGACTGGATAAAGGAACGACTGGATAAAGGAACGACTGGATAAAGGAACGACTGGATAAAGGAACGAAGGAACGACTGGATAAAGGAACGAAGGAACGACTGGATAAAGGAACGACTGGATAAAGGAACGACTGGATAAAGGAACGACTGGATAAAGGAACGACTGGATAAAGGAACGACTGGATAAAGGAACGACTGGATAAAGGAACGACTGGATAAAGGAACGACTGGATAAAGGAACGACTGGATAAAGGAACGACTGGATAAAGGAACGACTGGATAAAGGAACGACTGGATAAAGGAACGACTGGATAAAGGAACGACTGGATAAAGGAACGACTGGATAAAGGAACGACTGGATAAAGGAACGACTGGATAAAGGAACGACTGGATAAAGGAACGACTGGATAAAGGAACGAAGGAACGACTGGATAAGGAACGAAGGAACGACTGGATAGAGGAACGAAGGAACGACTGGATAGAGGAACGAAGGAACGACTGGATAGAGGAACGAAGGAACGACTGGATAGAGGAACGAAGGAACGACTGGATAGAGGAACGAAGGAACGACTGGATAGAGGAACGAAGGAACAACTGGATAGAGGAACGAAGGAACAACTGGATAGAGGAACGAAGGAACAACTGGATAGAGGAACGAAGGAACAACTGGATAGAGGAACGAAGGAACTACTGGATAGAGGAACGAAGGAACGACTGGATAAAGGAACGACTGGATAAAGGAACGACTGGATAAAGGAACGACTGGATAAAGGAACGACTGGATAAAGGAACGACTGGATAAAGGAACGACTGGATAAAGGAACGACTGGATAAAGGAACGACTGGATAAAGGAACGAAGGAACGACTGGATAAAGGAACGAAGGAACGACTGGATAAAGGAACGAAGGAACGACTGGATAAAGGAACGACTGGATAAAGGAACGAAGGAACGACTGGATAAAGGAACGAAGGAACGACTGGATAAAGGAACGAAGGAACGACTGGATAAAGGAACGAAGGAACGACTGGATAAAGGAACGACTGGATAAAGGAACGACTGGATAAAGGAACGACTGGATAAAGGAACGACTGGATAAAGGAACAACTGGATAAAGGAACAACTGGATAAAGGAACAACTGGATAAAGGAACAACTGGATAAAGGAACAACTGGATAAAGGAACTACTGGATAAAGGAACGAAGGAACTACTGGATAAAGGAACGAAGGAACAACTGGATAAAGGAACGAAGGAACAACTGGATAAAGGAACGAAGGAACGACTGGATAAAGGAACGAAGGAACGACTGGATAAAGGAACGAAGGAACGACTGGATAAAGGAACGAAGGAACGACTGGATAAAGGAACGAAGGAACGACTGGATAAAGGAACGAAGGAACGACTGGATAAAGGAACGAAGGAACGACTGGATAAAGGAACGACTGGATAAAGGAACGACTGGATAAAGGAACGACTGGATAAAGGAACGACTGGATAAAGGAACGACTGGATAAAGGAACGACTGGATAAAGGAACGACTGGATAAAGGAATGAAGGAACTACTGGATAAAGGAATGAAGGAACTACTGGATAAAGGAATGAAGGAACAACTGGATAAAGGAATGAAGGAACAACTGGATAAAGGAATGAAGGAACAACTGGATAAAGGAATGAAGGAACAACTGGATAAAGGAATGAAGGAACTACTGGATAAAGGAATGAAGGAACAACTGGATAAAGGAACGACTGGATAAAGGAACGACTGGATAAAGGAACGACTGGATAAAGGAACGACTGGATAAAGGAACGACTGGATAAAGGAACGACTGGATAAAGGAACGACTGGATAAAGGAACGACTGGATAAAGGAACGACTGGATAAAGGAACGACTGGATAAAGGAACAACTGGATAAAGGAACAACTGGATAAAGGAATGAAGGAACGACTGGATAAAGGAATGAAGGAACGACTGGATAAAGGAACGACTGGATAAAGGAACGACTGGATAAAGGAACGACTGGATAAAGGAATGAAGGAACAACTGGATAAAGGAATGAAGGAACTACTGGATAAAGGAATGAAGGAACTACTGGATAAAGGAATGAAGGAACAACTGGATAAAGGAATGAAGGAACTACTGGATAAAGGAATGAAGGAACTACTGGATAAAGGAATGAAGGAACAACTGGATAAAGGAACGACTGGATAAAGGAACGACTGGATAAAGGAACGACTGGATAAAGGAACGACTGGATAAAGGAACAACTGGATAAAGGAACAACTGGATAAAGGAATGAAGGAACAACTGGATAAAGGAATGAAGGAACGACTGGATAAAGGAACGACTGGATAAAGGAACGACTGGATAAAGGAACGACTGGATAAAGGAACGACTGGATAAAGGAATGAAGGAACAACTGGATAAAGGAACGAAGGAACTACTGGATAAAGGAACGAAGGAACAACTGGATAAAGGAACGAAGGAACAACTGGATAGAGGAACGAAGGAACAACTGGATAGAGGAACGAAGGAACAACTGGATAGAGGAACGACTGGATAAAGGAACGACTGGATAAAGGAACGACTGGATAAAGGAACGACTGGATAAAGGAACGAAGGAACGACTGGATAAAGGAACGACTGGATAAAGGAACGACTGGATAAAGGGATAAAGGAACGACTGGATAAAGGAACGAAGGAACAACTGGATAAAGGAACGAAGGAACAACTGGATAAAGGAACGAAGGAACAACTGGATAAAGGAACGAAGGAACAACTGGATAGAGGAACGAAGGAACAACTGGATAGAGGAACGAAGGAACAACTGGATAGAGGAACGAAGGAACAACTGGATAGAGGAACGAAGGAACAACTGGATAGAGGAACGAAGGAACAACTGGATAGAGGAACGAAGGAACAACTGGATAGAAGAACGAAGGAACGACTGGATAGAGGAACGAAGGAACGACTGGATAAAGGAACGAAGGAACGACTGGATAAAGGAACGAAGGAACGACTGGATAAAGGAACGAAGGAACGACTGGATAAAGGAACGAAGGAACGACTGGATGAAGGAACGAAGGAACGACTGGATGAAGGAACGAAGGAACAACTGGATAGAGGAACGACTGGATAAAGGAACGACTGGATAAAGGAACGACTGGATAAAGGAACGACTGGATAAAGGAACGACTGGATAAAGGAACGAAGGAACGACTGGATAAAGGAACGACTGGATAAAGGAACGACTGGATAAAGGGATAAAGGAACGACTGGATAAAGGAACGAAGGAACAACTGGATAAAGGAACGAAGGAACAACTGGATAAAGGAACGAAGGAACAACTGGATAGAGGAACGAAGGAACAACTGGATAGAGGAACGAAGGAACAACTGGATAGAGGAACGAAGGAACAACTGGATAGAGGAACGAAGGAACAACTGGATAGAGGAACGAAGGAACAACTGGATAGAGGAACGAAGGAACAACTGGATAGAGGAACGAAGGAACAACTGGATAGAAGAACGAAGGAACGACTGGATAGAGGAACGAAGGAACGACTGGATAAAGGAACGAAGGAACGACTGGATAAAGGAACGAAGGAACGACTGGATAAAGGAACGAAGGAACGACTGGATAAAGGAACGAAGGAACGACTGGATGAAGGAACGAAGGAACGACTGGATGAAGGAACGAAGGAACGACTGGATGAAGGAACGAAGGAACGACTGGATGAAGGAACGAAGGAACGACTGGATGAAGGAACGAAGGAACGACTGGATGAAGGAACGAAGGAACGACTGGATAAAGGAACGACTGGATAAAGGAACGACTGGATAAAGGAACGACTGGATGAAGGAACGAAGGAACGACTGGATAAAGGAACGACTGGATAAAGGAACGACTGGATAAAGGAACGACTGGATAAAGGAACGACTGGATAAAGGAACGACTGGATAAAGGAACGACTGGATAAAGGAACGACTGGATAAAGGAACGACTGGATAAAGGAACGAAGGAACGACTGGATAAAGGAACGACTGGATAAAGGAACGAAGGAACGACTGGATAAAGGAACGACTGGATAAAGGAACGAAGGAACGACTGGATAAAGGAACGACTGGATAAAGGAACGACTGGATAAAGGAACGACTGGATAAAGGAACGACTGGATAAAGGAACGACTGGATAAAGGAACGACTGGATAAAGGAACGACTGGATAAAGGAACGACTGGATAAAGGAACGACTGGATAAAGGAACGACTGGATAAAGGAACGACTGGATAAAGGAACGACTGGATAAAGGAACGACTGGATAAAGGAACGACTGGATAAAGGAACGACTGGATAAAGGAACGACTGGATAAAGGAACGACTGGATAAAGGAACGAAGGAACAACTGGATAAAGGAACGAAGGAACAACTGGATAAAGGAACGAAGGAACAACTGGATAAAGGAACGAAGGAACAACTGGATAGAGGAACGAAGGAACAACTGGATAGAGGAACGAAGGAACAACTGGATAGAGGAACGAAGGAACAACTGGATAGAGGAACGAAGGAACTACTGGATAAAGGAACGAAGGAACGACTGGATGAAGGAACGAAGGAACGACTGGATGAAGGAACGAAGGAACGACTGGATGAAGGAACGAAGGAACGACTGGATGAAGGAACGAAGGAACGACTGGATGAAGGAACGAAGGAACGACTGGATGAAGGAACGAAGGAACGACTGGATGAAGGAACGAAGGAACGACTGGATAAAGGAACGAAGGAACGACTGGATAAAGGAACGAAGGAACGACTGGATAAAGGAACGAAGGAACGACTGGATAAAGGAACGAAGGAACGACTGGATAAAGGAACGAAGGAACGACTGGATAAAGGAACGAAGGAACGACTGGATAGAGGAACGAAGGAACGACTGGATAGAGGAACGAAGGAACGACTGGATAGAGGAACGAAGGAACGACTGGATAGAGGAACGAAGGAACGACTGGATAGAGGAACGAAGGAACGACTGGATAGAGGAACGAAGGAACGACTGGATAGAGGAACGAAGGAACGACTGGATAGAGGAACGAAGGAACGACTGGATAGAGGAACGAAGGAACGACTGGATAGAGGAACGAAGGAACGACTGGATAGAGGAACGACTGGATAGAGGAACGACTGGATAGAGGAACGACTGGATAAAGGAACGACTGGATAAAGGAACGACTGGATAAAGGAACGACTGGATAAAGGAACGACTGGATAAAGGAACGACTGGATAAAGGAACGACTGGATAAAGGAACGACTGGATAAAGGAACGACTGGATAAAGGAACGACTGGATAAAGGAACGACTGGATAAAGGAACGACTGGATAAAGGAACGACTGGATAAAGGAACGACTGGATAAAGGAACGACTGGATAAAGGAACGACTGGATAAAGGAACGACTGGATAAAGGAACGACTGGATAAAGGAACGACTGGATAAAGGAACGACTGGATAAAGGAACGACTGGATAAAGGAACGACTGGATAAAGGAACGACTGGATAAAGGAACGACTGGATAAAGGAACGAAGGAACGACTGGATAAAGGAACGACTGGATAAAGGAACGAAGGAACGACTGGATAAAGGAACGACTGGATAAAGGAACGACTGGATAAAGGAACGACTGGATAAAGGAACGAAGGAACAACTGGATAAAGGAACGAAGGAACAACTGGATAAAGGAACGAAGGAACAACTGGATAAAGGAACGAAGGAACAACTGGATAAAGGAACGAAGGAACAACTGGATAAAGGAACGAAGGAACAACTGGATAGAGGAACGAAGGAACAACTGGATAGAGGAACGAAGGAACAACTGGATAGAGGAACGAAGGAACAACTGGATAGAGGAACGAAGGAACAACTGGATAAAGGAACGAAGGAACAACTGGATAAAGGAACGAAGGAACAACTGGATAAAGGAACGAAGGAACAACTGGATAGAGGAACGAAGGAACAACTGGATAGAGGAACGAAGGAACAACTGGATAGAGGAACGAAGGAACAACTGGATAGAGGAACGAAGGAACAACTGGATAGAGGAACGAAGGAACTACTGGATAAAGGAACGAAGGAACGACTGGATGAAGGAACGAAGGAACGACTGGATAAAGGAATGAAGGAACGACTGGATGAAGGAATGAAGGAACGACTGGATAAAGGAATGAAGGAACGACTGGATAAAGGAATGAAGGAACGACTGGATGAAGGAATGAAGGAACGACTGGATAAAGGAATGAAGGAACGACTGGATAAAGGAATGAAGGAACGACTGGATAAAGGAATGAAGGAACGACTGGATAAAGGAATGAAGGAACGACTGGATAAAGGAATGAAGGAACGACTGGATAAAGGAATGAAGGAACGACTGGATAAAGGAATGAAGGAACGACTGGATAAAGGAATGAAGGAACGACTGGATAAAGGAATGAAGGAACGACTGGATAAAGGAATGAAGGAACGACTGGATAAAGGAATGAAGGAACGACTGGATAAAGGAATGAAGGAACGACTGGATAAAGGAATGAAGGAACGACTGGATAAAGGAATGAAGGAACGACTGGATAAAGGAATGAAGGAACGACTGGATAAAGGAATGAAGGAACGACTGGATAAAGGAATGAAGGAACGACTGGATAAAGGAATGAAGGAACGACTGGATAAAGGAATGAAGGAACGACTGGATAAAGGAATGAAGGAACAACTGGATAAAGGAATGAAGGAACAACTGGATAAAGGAATGAAGGAACGACTGGATGAAGGAATGAAGGAACGACTGGATAAAGGAATGAAGGAACGACTGGATAAAGGAATGAAGGAACGACTGGATAAAGGAATGAAGGAACAACTGGATAAAGGAATGAAGGAACAACTGGATAAAGGAATGAAGGAACAACTGGATAAAGGAATGAAGGAACAACTGGATAAAGGAATGAAGGAACAACTGGATGAAGGAATGAAGGAACAACTGGATAAAGGAATGAAGGAACAACTGGATAAAGGAATGAAGGAACAACTGGATAAAGGAATGAAGGAACAACTGGATGAAGGAATGAAGGAACAACTGGATAAAGGAATGAAGGAACAACTGGATAAAGGAATGAAGGAACAACTGGATAAAGGAATGAAGGAACAACTGGATAAAGGAATGAAGGAACAACTGGATGAAGGAATGAAGGAACGACTGGATAAAGGAATGAAGGAACGACTGGATAAAGGAATGAAGGAACAACTGGATAAAGGAATGAAGGAACAACTGGATGAAGGAACAACTGGATAAAGGAATGAAGGAACAACTAGATGAAGGGATGAAGGAACGACTGGATATAGGAATGAAGGAACAACTGGATAAAGGAATGAAGGAACGACTGGATAAAGGAATGAAGGAACTACTGGATAAAGCAATGAAGGAACAACTGGATAAAGGAATGAAGGAACGACTGGATAAAGGAATGAAGGAACGACTGGATAAAGGAATGAAGGAACAACTGGATAAAGGAATGAAGGAACAACTGGATAAAGGAATGAAGGAACTACTGGATAAAGGAATGAAGGAACAACTAGATAAATGAATGAATAAATACTCTATATTGACAAATACTGATGTATGTCTCCCTCTCCTCCCCTGGTCCCCCTCTCCCTCAGGCCTTTAACGTTATCAACGGGGGCTCTCATGCAGGCAACAAGCTGGCCATGCAGGAGTTTATGGTACTTCCTGTAGGGGCGGAGTCTTTCAGGGACGCTGTGCGTGTGGGGGCGGAGCTGTACCAGACGCTGAGGGAAGTGATCAAGGAGAAGTATGGCCAGGACGCCACCAACGTGGGGGACGAGGGGGGGTTCGCCCCAAACATACTAGAGAACACTGAAGGTGAGAGAGACAGGAGGAAAGACATATCAAAGACACTACTGCATGGTCCGAAAACAACTTCTGTAGACCCTCAGCTTTGTGTTTTCAGATGTGAAGGAAACAGCCTTCCAATTGGTTTACATTGCCTTCAGAAAGTATTCACACCCCTTGACTTTTTCCACATTTTATTGTGTTACAGCCTGGCCTACACACAGTACCCCATAATGTCAAAGTTTTTAGAAATGTTAACATGTCTTGAGTCAATAAGTATTCAACCCCTTTGTTATGGCAAGCCTAAATTAGTTCAGGAGTAAACCTTTGCTTAACAAGTCACATAAGTTGCATGGACTCACTCTGCAATAATAGTGTTTAACATGATTTTTGAATCTGTAAGGTCCCTCAGTTGAGCAGTGAATTTCAAACACAGATTCAACCACAAAGACCAGGGAGGTTTTCCAATGCCTCGCAAAGAAGGGCACTTACTGCTAGATGGGTAAAATATAAAAAGCAGACATTGAATATCCCTTTGAGCATTGTGAAGTTATTAATTACACTTTGGATGGTGTATCAATACACCCAGTCACTACAAAGATACATGTGTCCTTCCTAACAGTTGCCAGAGAGGAAGGAAACCACTTAGGGATTTCACCATGAGGCCAATGGTGACTTTAAAACAGTTATAGAGTTTAATGGTTGTGATAGGAGAAAACAGAGGATGGATCAACAACATTGTAGTTACTCCAAAATACTAAACTAATTGACAGAGTGAAAACAAGGAAGCCTGTACAGAAAAAAAATATTTGCAACAAGGCACTAAATAAAGTAATACTGCTAAAAATGTGGCTAAGCAATTCATGTTTTGTGCTGAAAATGTAGTGTTATGTTTGGGGCAAATCCAATGCAACACATTACTGAGTACCACTCTCCATATTTTCAAGCATAGTGGGGGCTGCATCATGTTATGGGTATGCTTGTAATCATTAAGGACTGGGGAGTTTTCCCAATGACTCGCAAAGAAGGGCTCTTACTGCTAGATGGGTAAAAATATAAAAAGCAGATGTCGTGTCTTTGGCTATGCCGGATTAAGTGATATGACATGCTATTCTATAAAATCCTTTCTCTGTAATTAATATTACCTGATTGAGCTAATCATGTAAATGTAATTAACTAGAAAGTCGGAGCACCACAAAATAATATTTATAGAGCAGTTATCTTCTGAATAAACTCTTAAAGACCTAGTAATATTTGACATCAATAGCAGTCAATATTAATCGTCACCTTATTTCAGTCACATCTGAAAGTTGTAAATTCTTGGTTATCTTCACGAACCCTGGCTAACAAGTTGAATCAGCAATACAAAATTGGGTTTAATTATTTATTTACTAAATACCTAACTAATCACACATACACAGAATGAATCATACCTTGATTACAAATTATGTCATAAAGGAAAACGTCCCTGGCGGACAGAACAGATATGGCAGCTGGTTACACAAAGAAAAGGGGGTTGGTTTGAGTGAAAGAGCGGGAAGACTGAAGAACAAAGGAAGAAGCTATGTCTCTATCGGGCGGTAGGCAGCTACTCTATCGTAAATACAGAATCTTATGCATTCTAAATTACCGCCCATTTGGAAAAGGAAAATGCAATAAATATTTACTCTGAGCTGCGCGTCAATAGGTTGGTGGTAGATGGAAGGCCGTGTTGCCCAACAGAGTCCTTTGTCCTTTGAAGAGTGTCTCTGGTGGTGAACGGGATACGTTGTAGTGTCGTCGTTGTGTGGTAGATGGAATACTCTGTCCGTCCTTTCCTAGCCCACGTTTACAGCGGCCGCTGCTAACTCAACGGCTAGGAGGTATCATTTCTGTAGCGAATAAGAGTTCAAAGTTCATACCATTCGCAACCAAAGCTCACGCTGAGGTTGGCTTCGTTCTGTAGTTATTATCTGAATCCTTCTGACATCGGACCGTCATCTAATGTACCCGGAACAGGAGGTTACATTTTCATCAAGGGCTTATATAGTGGAGGGAGAGAAGGGTGTGTTTCATAGTTTATAACCCATGTCTCTTCACAGAGGCGGGCCACTGATTGAGCAGAGCTCTAATCTTATGAAAACCCAATTCTCTCATTTGGAAGCTAGAATTACATTTAATCTTTTCACAAATAGTTTCATTTAAATTGCATTTAAATTGCACAACAATTCCATGTGAATCTGATAACTATAATGTGTAGGCTTTCCCAGATACAGTTTATGTCGTCCTGTCATCAGTCATGTCTCAGATGACAACCGAACTGACATCATATTCATTAAGTACCAACACATATTTTCAACTGGTTCTATTACCGAAATATGGTTCCTTTCCCTCCACTTGTTTGATGTTCCCAGACTCTCTATGTTTAACAAAGGCTATTCAAGAGTCCCTCTGTAGAGTCAGAGAGAGAGGGAAGGGAGAAAGGTATTTATGGGGGGGGGGTCATAAACCTTACCCACAGGCCAACGTCATGACACAGACATTGAATATCCCTTTGAGCATTGTGAAGTTATTAATTACACTTTGGATGGTGTATCAATACACCCAGTCACTAAAAAGCTACAGGCATCCTTCCTAAGTAAGTAGCCGGAGAGGAAGGAAACTTTAAAATAGTTACAGAGTTGAATGGCTGTGATAAGAGAAAACTAAGGATGGATCAACAACATTGTAGTTACTCCACAATACTAACCTAAATTACATAGTGAAAAGAAGGAAGCCTGTACAAAATACAAATATTCCAAAGCATGAATCCTTATTGCAATAAGGCACTAAAGTAAAACTACAAAAATGTGGCAAAGAAATTAACTTGAATACAAAGCATTATGTTTGGGGCAAATCCAACACAACACATCACTGAATATCACTCTTCATATTTTCAAGCATGGTGGTGGCTGCATCATGTTATGGGTATGATTGTCGTTGGCAAGGACTAGGGAGTTAATTATATAAAAAATAACAAAATAGAGCTAAGCACAGGCAAAATCCTAGAGGAAAACCTGTTCAGTCTGCTTTTCCACCAGACACTGGGAGACAAATGTACCTTCCAGCAGGACAATAACCTAAAACACAAGGCCAAATATACACTGGAGTTGTTTACCAAGACAACATTGAAGTTACAGTTTTGACTTAATCGGCTTGAAAATCTATGGCAAGACTTGAAAATGGCTGTCTAGCAATGATCAACAACCAACCTGATGGAGCTTGAATAGCTTAAAAGAATAAAGTGCAAATATTGTACAATCCAGGTGTGCAAAGCTCTTAGAGACTTACCCAGAAAGATTCACAGCTGTAATTGCTGCCAAAGGTGATTCTAACATGTATTGACTCAATACATTTGCAAAAATGTCTAAAAACATGTTTTCACTTTGTCATTTTGGGGGTATTGTGTGTAGATGGGTATGAACAAAAATCTATTTAATCCATTTTGAATTCAGGCTGTAATATAACAAAATGTGGAATAAGTCAAGGGGTATGAATACTTTCTGAATGCACTGTAGGCAGGATTCCCAATATTACTGCAAATACAGAAGGGGTGGGAGCCCGTGGTTGTTTTTGAACTGGGCTCATAAATAAACACAGCACATTGTTTTTCAGAGTCAGAGCAAGACAAGCACAATACCCCCGCATTGGATTTATCACTCACTGTTTTATAGCAACCCCCTCTCCCTGCTCACCTTTGTCACACTCCCTTTCCCTGTCCCGTCCCTCTGTCCCGTCCCTCTGTCCCGTCCCTCTGTCCCGTCCCTCTGTCCCGTCCCTCTGTCCCGTCCCTCTGTCCCGTCCCGTCCTTCTGTTCTGTGCAGCCCTGGAGCTGATCAAGACAGCCATTGAGAAGGCAGGTTTCACAGACAAGGTGGTGATCGGGATGGACGTGGCAGCCTCTGAGTTCTACAAAGAGGGCAAATACGACCTGGACTTCAAGTCTCCGCCCAACGCAGACCGCCACATCAGCGCCCAAGAGCTCTGCGACATGTACCAGGGCTTCGTCAATGACTACCCAGGTGTGTGTGTGTGTGTGTGTGTGTACCTGTTACGAATCCCTTTGGCCCGACCGTCTAGGGGGGGATGGTAATGGGACCCGTAACACAACTCATGCAAATTATAGTAGTGAAAACGTAACAGTGAGAACAAATAACACAGACAACTTAATTACCATCAAACACTAAATGTTTGTTTATAAACACACGGTAAATGGGGGGGGGGAGCAGGAAAAGGGGCTGAGCGGGACCCAAGGAATGAAAGAATAATAATTCAAAAACACCCCTAAGCTAGACTAGCCTACTTCACAAACAGCTAACTAACTAACCAAAAATACAGGGGGTGGTCCGCCCAGTTCTAACTAGTGTTTTTAACAATGTTTAACTACGGGTAGTGTAGCCCAAGGGCCACTTGTCTGGTTACCCCCTTTTCCCACCATCAAACAAACACTCAAACACCATAACCAAAACAATACTCACAGGTGGGGACAAAGTGACATGTAGCTGCAAAACACACAAGCGATCTACAGACAGAAGGCATGTTACAAAGAGATTGAGCTGGGGAGACAACTGACAGGGGTTTTAAACCAAGGGAAAAGGACTGTGATTGGGTAAGGGAAAAGGAGCAGGTGTCTTCCGATTAGCGACTGATTGATGACTGATTGGGGAATGATTATTGTCACCTGTGAGTAGGGGAGAAGGAGAGAAAAGAAATACACACAGGATACACACAGAACACTTGTATCCGTAACAGTACCTGTCACCCTAACATGGTTAATTGTTCCATGATATGATTGATTAGGCTACTCCCCTCCAGACGATAACCCTGATGTCTTGTACTGAAGCTCTCTTTCTCTCTCACTCTCTCTCACACACACACACACACACACACACACACACACACACACACACACACACACACACAGCCAGAAAAGTAGAAGCACGGTGGCTAGGAAAAACTCCCTAGAAAGGCCAAAACCGACAGAGCGGTGAAGCCAAGGGTATGCATTGTCTACAGTTATCTGATGGGCAGGTGACCTCTGTGGTGTGGGAGATGCGGGAGTTAACTGTGGAGTTTTATACTGAGTTGTATAGGGCAGAAATGTGTGATCCTATGTGTGCTCAGGTCTTGTTCACAGAACTCCCTAAGTTCTCTCTGGCACAGAGGGATGAAATGGACATTCCTCTGTTGTCCCATGAACTGGCAGAGGCCGTAACCCAGATGTCATGCACCGGGGGTCGATGGACTCCCAGTGGAGTTTTATAAAAAATTCTGGGGAATAATTGAACTGGACTTCTTTTGCGTGTTGCGTGAATGCGTTGGGGTAGGAGAGTTGCCGATGAGCTGTCGTCAGGCGGCTCTGACTCTCCTGCCCAAAAAAGGGGACTTGTGTGAACTTAAGAACTGGAGGCCTGTGGCATTGCTCTGTGCGGACTTCAAGATATTTGCCAAGGTCCTCTCTAACAGACTGAAGTCCCATCTGGACTCGATAGTACATAAGGACCAAACATATTGTGTACCGGGATGCTCAATCACGGACAACTTGTTCTTAATTAGGGACATGTTGGACTTGTTGAGAGGTTCTAATGTGAACTTTGGACTCGTCTCTTAAGATCAAGAGAAGGCTTTTGATAGAGTGGACCATGAGTATCTGTTTAATGTGATGTCTGTGTTGGGTTTGGGTTTGGGGAAAGGTTTTTGACCTTTGTGAAGCTGTTGTATGCTGGGGCATCATGTATGGTCAAGGTGGGAGGGGGGGTCAGTAGGACAGTCTGAGTGGGACGAGGCATTAGACAAGGATGCAATCTATCGGGGCAGTTATATACACTAGCCTTTGAGCCTTTTTTGGGCCTGCTACGCAGGAGACTGCAGGGAGTGTGCTGGACAGACATGGGTGTGGTGACAGGCATAGCAGTGTCAGGGTATGCAGAAGACGTTTCTGTGATGGTCAGGATATGCAGGCATTAGAGACCAGTCTGAAGGTGTACGAGGGAGCTTCGTCAGCTAAGGTAAACTGGGGCAAGAGCAAAGCTCTGTTATGTGGGACATGGGGGGATATGGCCCCTCTGCTTCCAGGGGGTTTGCAGTAGGGTTGTGAAGGGCTTAAAATGTTGGGGGTGTACCCGGGCCAGGAAGAACTGGGAGGGGCTGTCACAGGCAGTGGTGTCAAGACTGGCCAGGTGGAGGTGGCTCCTGTCCCAAGTGTCATATAGAGGGATGGTGCTGATAATCAACAACCTGGTGGCATCTTCCCTGTGGCATAAACTGGCTGTACATGACTGTCCACGAAGGAGGACAGGGCCTGGTGGAACTGGAGAGCAGGGTTTTCCAACTAAAGGCGGTGCAGAGACTGCTGTACCATACTGATGTTGGCTGGAGGGAACCAGCATGCGCGCTGCTGAGGAGAGCTGGCGGATTAGGGTTGGACCGTCAGCTGTTCCTCATGAAGCTGGAGAGGCTGAGTACAGCAGGTCTCTCAGATTTTTACTATGCAGTGCTAAGGGCCTGGCAGCTGCTAAGGCCCACAAGAAGGGGGTGTGGAGCCTGGGCTGTGGGTGTGGGAGGAGCCTATCTTCCACAACCCAGCCATCCCTTTGAGATCGGTTCAGTCGGCCACCCTGCAGAGGCAACTGATGGCAGCGGGTTTACAAAGGCTGGGTGACCTGCGACTGCTGGAAGAGGAGGGAGGAGTGGAAAACCCCAGAAGTCCTGGCACAACAAACAGGAATAATGTCTCTTAGGCTGCTGGACAGATTCCTGGAGGAGGTCCAGGAGGCACTGTCTGAGCCGGTAAGGGGGATGTTTGAGCGGTCAAAGGGGGAGGGGCCACCAATGTTTCCGCCACTGCAGGTGACGGCAGAGACTGGGGACTGGAAAGGGGGCCTGGAGGACTTGTTAGATTTTAACACTCCGAGCCTGGGGGAGTTTGAGGGGGTGGGAGGTAAAGCCTTCTACAACCTCTGCATTAAGGTTAGGAACATTAGGAGCCTAACAGGAGTGAAGGCACATCAGTGGCATGGGGTATGTGGGGAGGAGAGTATGGTGGGTTTTAGATGGAGGGGGCTCTACAAACCCCCAGTACCAAAGAGGTCAGGGGACCTCCAGTGGAGGGTTCTACATGGAGCCCTGGCCACTAACAGCTGGTTGGCACGGGTTGAACCTGGAGTCGGGCAGGGGTGTCCTTTCTGTGTTATGAGAGAAACTGTGATTCATGTGTTTTCTGTGTGCGCCAGGTTAATGCCATTAACGTCTCTGTTGGAATGTCTGTGTGAGAGGTTGGGGGTGGTTTTTACTGTTGGGATGTTTATAATGGGGTACAGGTATTCAAATAAGGAAAAGGCCAAATGTGTTTTGTTGAATTTTCTGTTTGCTCAGGAAAAGTTGTCTGTTTGGCTAACAAGGAGGAACAGGGTCAAAGGTGGGGGGATAACATACCCTTTACTATTATTTAATGGGATGGTCTCTGCGCACCTTAGGGTGGAATTTGAATTCTATAAAATTATAAAAAGTGTGGAGATGTTTCAGGAGATATGGTGTGTCGGGGGGGCTGTCTGTACAGCTGGGGAAGATATTTTGGATATACGGTTATAGAAGTGGTGAGGGTTTGGTTATTGTGATGTTTTGTATCGTCGGGTAGAGGGCAAGGTGAGTATGGTATATTTATGCAGTACAGGATATATTTTGGTGTTTTATTTTAAAACTTCTTCTTAATAGGGGGCGCTGTTATCACTTTGGGAAAAAATCGTTCCCAAATTAAACGGCCTCGTACTCTGTTCTAGATCATACAATATGCATATTATTATTACTATTGGATAGAAAACACTCTGAAGTTTCTAAAACTGTTTGAATTATATCTGTGAGTAAAACAGAACTCATTTGGCAGCAAACTTCCAAAACGGAAGTGAAAATTCTGAAAATGGGGCTCTGTGTCAGGGCCTGCCTATTCAACTGGCTTATATTTATGGATCTGTATGCACTTCATACGCCTTCCACTAGATGTCAACAGGCAGTAGAAGGTTGAATGGGGTGTCTAGCTTGATGTGAGGCCGAATGAGAGCTTTTGGAGTCACAGGTCCGCGCACAGGGGAACTCCACATTGTCTTCTGAAATGCGTTACGTATACATGACGAAATGCTCCGGCTCTGATTTTATTGGATACATATGAGAAAAACATCATAAAGTAGGATTTTCAACCGAGTTTGACCAGTTTATTTGACGTTTATTGGGACTTTTGGAATTTTTCGTTCCAGGCGCAACGATTTCTTGGACATGTGCCCTCCACATGGCTAGCCAAAGTTGCTAATTCGACAGAAGAAATGGACATTCTAAAACCAAACAATGATTTATTCTGGAACTAGGACTCCTTGCACAACATTCTGATGGAAGATCATCAAAAGTAAGAGAATATTTATGATGTTATTTCGTATTTTTGTGTTTTATGTTGGCTCCAACAAGGCGGAGAATTGTAGGGCGCTGTCTCACAATATTGCATGCTGTATGTGGTACTAAAGTTATTTAAAAAAAATCTAACACAGCGGTTGCATTAAGAACCAGTGTATCTTTCATTTTCTGTACAACATGTATTTTTTAGTAAAGTTTATGATGAGTTCTTTGGTTAGATTAGGTGACTGTCCAAAATATCTCCGGACAATTTGGTGCATTGTGACTACGTATTCACAATGTAAAACCACGATTTGTAGCTCTAAATATGCACATTTTCGAACAAAACATAAATGTATTGTATAACATGATGTTATAAGACTGTCATCTGATGAAGTTGTCCAAAGGTTAGTGATTAATTTTATCTCTATTTGTGGGTTTTGTGAAAGCTATGTTTGCGGTGAATAAATGGCGTTGTGTGTTTGGCTATTGTGGTGAGCTAATATAATGCTATATTGTGTTTTCGCTGTAAAACACTTA
Organism: Salvelinus namaycush; assembly: GCF_016432855.1. Classification (NCBI taxonomy): domain Eukaryota; kingdom Metazoa; phylum Chordata; class Actinopteri; order Salmoniformes; family Salmonidae; genus Salvelinus; species Salvelinus namaycush. Next base: position 60,744,475 of record NC_052311.1, read on the forward strand.
AAAAATCGGAAATATTGGCTGGATTCACAAGATGTTTATCTTTCATTTGCTGTACACCATGTATTTTTCATAAATGTTTTATGATGAGTATTTATGTATTTCACGTTGCTCTCTGTAATTATTCTGGCTGTTTTGGTGCTATTTGTGATGGTGGCTGCAATGTAAAACTACGATTTATACCTCAAATATGCACATTTTCGAACAAAACATAAATGTATTGTATAACATGATGTTATAAGACTGTCATCTGATGAAGTTGTTCAAGGTTAGTGATTAATTTTATCTCTATTTGTGGGTTTTGTGAAAGCTACCTATGCGGTGGAAACATGGTGAAAACATGGCGTTGTGTGTTTGGCTATTGTGGTGAGCTAATATAAATATATATTGTGTTTTCGCTGTAAAACATTTTAAAAATCGGAAATGATGGCTGGATTCACAAGATGTTTATCTTTCATTTGCTGTATTGGACTTGTGATTTCATGAAATTATATTATATGATATCCCTGTCGCGTTAGGCTAGGCTATGCTAGTCAGCTTTTTTGATGAGGAGGATCCCGGATCCGGGAGAGAGAAGCGGTAGAGGTTTTAAGGGGAGGGTGAGGTTTTAATGAAATGAGAATGTTTCATTAAAGAAAGACCAAAAGTCAAAGTCTCTCTCTGTCTCTCTGTCTCTCTGAGGAGTGTAGAGTGTAATGGGAGATAGTATAGCGTGTCCAGTCAGAGGCAGTAATTGAAATCCCCATTAAGACTGACACGCTGTACCTCTGAGCCCATCCACCGTGGGCCATGAGTGGGTCTTGAGCTAATCAACCAACTCCCATCACACACCCCTTAATACGCTAGAGTAAGCACACACATATACACACACACATACACACTCCTTAACATGGTAGAGTCATTTCCTTCACTCTAGGTAGATATTTCCTTTAGGGACAGATCTAGGAATATCTACTGCTCAGAAATTGTAACATTAACCATTAGGGGTTTAAATGCAAAACTGTCCTTAGATCAGTGTCTAGAGGCATGGCCCCAGGTCACCCTTAGCCTACCCTCATTCTCCCCCTGTCCTTATTCTCCATTATGGTTGCAGCACACACAAACACTCACTAACATTCCTCCTGGCCCTCTCTCCTCCAGTGGTGTCCATTGAGGATCCGTTTGACCAGGATGACTGGCCGGCCTGGTCCCAGATGACAGCCTCCGTGGGGATCCAGGTGGTGGGAGACGACCTGACCGTCACCAACCCCAAGAGGATAGAGCGCGCCCTGGAGGAGAGGGCCTGCAACTGCCTGCTGCTCAAAGTCAACCAGATTGGCTCTGTCACCGAAGCCATCCAGGCGTGAGTCAGGGAGGGGAGTGTGTATCTGATTCGCATTTTAGACTGTGTCCAAAATGGCACCCTTTTCCTGATATAGTGCTATATGGGCCCTGGACAAAAGTAGTGCACTATAGGTGAGAACTCACCTCATCCACCAGGCTCTCTCTCTCTCTCTCTGTCTCTCTCTCTGTCTCTCTCTCTGTCTCTGTCTCTCTCTGTTGCTGTCTCTCTCTGTCGCTGTCTCTCTGTCTCTCTCTCTGTCTCTCTGTCTCTCTGTCTCTCTGTCTCTGTCGCTGTCTCTGTCTCTCTGTCGCTGTCTCTCTCTCTCTGTCGCTGTCTCTCTGTCTGTCCTCCAGGTGTAAGCTGGCTCAAGAGAATGGCTGGGGGGTGATGGTGAGCCACCGCTCAGGTGAGACAGAGGACACCTTCATTGCTGATCTGGTGGTGGGCCTCTGCACTGGACAAATCAAGACTGGAGCTCCCTGTCGATCAGAGCGGCTGGCCAAATACAATCAACTCATGAGGTTGGTACCCTACTCACTGTGTGTGGTTGTTGCTGTATGACTCTGTATAACTGTCTCTCTGTCTGTTCCTCTCTGAATTATTCTCTGTCGTTCACTTTCTCTCTCTCTTTTTGTCTTTATCCTCTCTTAGGATTGAGGAGGAGTTAGGGGACCAGGCTCGCTTCGCAGGGCACAACTTCCGGAACCCCGCCGCCCTCTAAGACTCCTCTGGGCTGACGGACACTGACACAGAATCACAGACATACATCACATCATTGCAGGGCACAGACAGACTGACAGATGTCCACAGACAGATATACATAACTGCCTACAATGAATCCTTCAGATAGATAGGTCAGACAGACATATGTTTGGAAGGACAGAGAGACAGACAGACTGAATAAGACTTATTTTCCATCCCTCTTTTCTCCTCCCCGTTACCTCAAAGAGTTTTCTCATCTCAATTTCCTCAATTGCCCAACCCTTCCCCTTTCCTCCCGTCCTTCCATGTTTGGCAACCTTTCAGTTGCCACTTCATCTAAAAGCCTGCCACATAATTGTCTGTACCACCTACATGTAAAAGCTTACCACAGAAACCCTCCAATCAATAAAGATATGAACACTTATGATGTAAACATCAGCCACAATTGTATCTGCGTATTTTTTATGGGATATATATATATATATTGTTTAATTCATTAAAATGAAAGCTCTACTTTAGGCTGGCTATATTGGCTACTGCATCTTCTCTATGTCACTACTTTCACATGGGGCACATTCAATGCGATGGAACGTTTAGAACTTTGCAGGTAGAAATGCATTGGGCTGCCACATTTACCCATTCTTAATTAAATATATAATTTTGTTCAATATCTGAAAGCTAAGTAAAAGTGCATCCTCCTAAATAAGCCCCTGGCGTGGCGGTCAAGTGTAATGCGCACTATATGCAGTGACAAGCTGCATCATATTAACAATGTATCAACTGTACCTACACTGTCATATAAATTGTTGCAGGTATATCCATTGCATGTTCTAAATGTAGCAGCAGAGGGAGCGCGAGACGTGGCCTTTTTATATGAAGGTAAAATGCGCGCAAGCGCAGTAGATCGCTCCTCCACATGGTTACTATGGCTACTACACAATAGGAGACGGGACAGGGGGCTGTGTAAAGGGGAAGAAAAAACGAAAGGAGAGAGTAGGGAGGGGGTTTGCAGAACCGCTTGACTGGACACACTGTAGCTAGCTCCCCCGACACTGGGCAGAGTAAAAGAGAGAGGTAGACCGAGAGAGAGGTGGAAGGAGAAGAAACGGGGTAGGCCTCGGCCTAGGTTTTAGGGGAAAGGTTTATACACAAAGAAGAACCCTGTTCTTGGCATGAATAGAATGGACACTGAAACTTTGAGAATGCACTATTATCTAGGCTATAATGGCATGATGCAGTTCGATGCTGTTTGACTACACGTTGGGCTGCATGCTGTAGCCATGTGCCCATCAATACAATGATGGGGAGACGTTTTAGAACGAAGGGAGAAAAGGTAAGATTCTGTAAGTTGAGTTATTGTGTGTATAAAGGATCCATGCAAATTAGCCTATAGTGGGCCAATGCCCAGTTAAAGGTGGAAAAGTAGCCTATAGTAGGCGAATGCACAGTTAAGATGATCCTACATTGGAGTGGGGGAAGACAAAACTGAAAAAGGGATTTCTCCAGCCCCTCCCTCTTCTGAGTGTTGGCCCTCTGCGCCTCTTCCTTCTCCCTGCCTCCCTTTCTTCTCGCTCCCCCATTCCTTAAAAATATGCAAATCACGCCCTTCTCTCCCTCTCTTTCTCTCTTCCTCGAAGTGCATCTCTTGCTCGCCCTCAGTAGATTTTGTGACTGTACCGTCCGCAAAAAGTGCAAGTCGTCTTGACGGAGGAAGGGGGAGAAGGGGGTGGGGAAGTGGCAAACGTACGCATCAATTCGTACAGTCTTCAGCGGCACCCCGTTTTTTCCTGCAACGATTTGGGAAGGAGAGAAAAAATTCTGCATTATTTGCGGAACCGTTGCAATATGATCCAGCAGCCTCTGTTTATAGGTGCGCGTGCTGCCCCTATGTGTGCATGTCAACGTACAGTATAAACCGAGAGAGACGGTTAAAGAAAGGGAGAGTGAAAGGGAACACGCATCGCTGGATATCAGGTAAGGAGAAGGGAAAATGGATGCTTATATATTTTTGCTATTCTTGTTGGCCACGTTTGTGTCTTCCCTCCCCTTTCTTTGTGCGTTAACGATCATGCGTTATGTGTAATTCATGCCCGGATAAAATGTGTGTTAGGTTACAACGCACAACAGACGCACTAACATTCAAACGAGAAAAGGCGTCTCGGTGAAGAATGGCATTCGCCATTCTATTCCGAATTATTTTTTCAAGACATGAAGAAAAAAAACAGTACGCTATGGGAGAAACACAACAGGCATATAGACACAGGACCCATTCTAATCTGCATTATCAGTGTTAGCCTATATGTGCTATTACACATAGCGTCTACATCGTCGGTCTAGTCTATTCCGATGTAGCTCGCTTGTTGTACAGAATAGCAGAGCCGGTCGCATCTGCCTGTGTATCAATAACAGTAGCGGGAGAAGAAAGAAAGAGAACCGTTGCGGTGCCTGCTTCTCGGTGTCTGCTTGTCGGTGATGTGAGCTGTGTAACTGCATACTTACACGGGCCAAAGACATGCTGCGATGCATCACATATTTCATTTTAATACATTCATGTGTGTGAGAGCGAGGAACAGTTAATGTGCACATATGTGTGTGTCTGTGTTTGACCATTGCTGTACATTGTGTGATTATTATAAGCTATGGTAAATGTGTTTGCTTTTAGTGTTGATGGACCACAGCCAGGGACCAGCAAATGAATCCATGAATAGTAGCAGCCAGCCACCTGTGACTAAGATATACACTGACTGTATACAGTATCTGTGTCATTGAGATCCATAGCCTCCCTCCTCTGCTTTACATTGGGCCCATAGGCCTACACTCTCCAAATATTGATTCCGTAGTACAAGTGATGGCTCAATGTTTATCATTGAGTGTGTGGAATTGTGAATTCTTTAACTATTGCAATATAGTAGACAACATGTCTATGGGAAAAGTCACTATAGCGCTATGCACATTGCACATGTAAAGGAGGGGGTTCTGTGAACCAAGATAGCTTGATGACTGACGAGTAGCCTAGTCTGAGACATGGACTTGTGTTAGCTCTCCGGGCTAATGCCTAGGCTTTCGCTCAGCAGGATAACACAGTCTTGTGGAGCTTAGTCCAGGTTCGAAGCCAGTTGGTGACACACACTCGCCTCATATTGAATTCATGCTAACTGACTATACTCTGTGTGTGAATCTGTAACTAACAGCTGTAACTGTTAATATACAGTGTGTGAGTGTATGAATACGTCAACATATGCAGTATGCACTAATAATTAATATATGTGATAATGGTGCCACCATCGGATTTACTGTACCTGTGATAATTCAAACACACACACACACACACACACACTGAATCTGTGTGTTTACTGCTCGATGGGTTGAACACAAGGGCCTTCATTGTCAGTGCTAACTACCTGGCTAAATATATCCCTTCATTTCACCCAGTGCGTCACTATTCTATTTATATCCTCATTCAGTATACATGAGCTTGACTGGGTGAATGGGTGAATGAGTTGGACATGTACAACCTGTGTCCTATTTCATAGTCTACTACCCTAATGAATGAAGGGGTGAATGAGTTGGACCTGTACAACCTGTGTCATATTTCATAGTCTACTACCCTAATGAATGAAGGGGTGAATGAGTTGGACATGTAAAACCTGTGTCATATTTCATAGTCTACTACCCTAATGAATGAAGGGGTGAATGAGTTGGACATGTAAAACCTGTGTCATATTTCATAGTCTACTACCCTAATGAATGAAGGGGTGAATGAGTTGGACATATATGTTACATGTCATGGTCAATTACCTGTATCTATTAGTGATGGGGGGAAAATCAGTTACATATTGGGATATTATTTTTGATGATATATCGTATTGCATCGTTTTGACAATATTGCAATATTATTTTCCCGTGACTGATCAAAACACGTTTTCTCATGCTCTCTTGTGTCTTTGCAGCAGAGATATGGTGAGCAATATTTTTGGAACATCAAATCGCAATACAATCACAGTATCGATACACAAAACATAGAATTGTGAGAATTGCAATACATATTGTATCTTCACCTAGGTATCATGATAATATTGTATAGTGAGGTCCCTGGCAATTCCCAGCCCTAGATCTATGAATGAATTATCAGACTGTTAACCCCATGCAGGTTTGGGTTTGTGGCTGGGCTCTTTTTAACCCCGTTGCAGGTTATGGTCTGGGGCTGGGCTCTTTTTAACCCCGTTGCAGGTTTGGGTCTGGGGCTGGGCTCTTTTTAACCCCGTTGCAGGTCTGGGGCTGGGCTCTTTTTAACCCCGTTGCAGGTTTGGGTCTGGGGCTGGGCTCTTTTTAACCCCGTTGCAGGTTTGGGTCTGGGGCTGGGCTCTTTTTAACCCCGTTGCAGGTCTGGGGCTGGGCTCTTTTTAACCCCGTTGCAGGTTTGGGTCTGGGGCTGGGCTCTTTTTAACCCCGTTGCAGGTTTGGGTCTGGGGCTGGGCTCCTGTAGGTAAGGGGCTAATGTGGCTCTTGTATAGCCCCGGAGATGGCTATAACAGCTTAAACTTTTTCTGACCCAGGTTTAAACAACACCTTAGTGGGTTCTGATAGGCTGATAAAGACTAGAACACATACACGCATCCAATTGCTTTGGGAAGGTGCTGTATATTATCCAATGTTCATCAACATAAGGGAATAATCTGTGCACACAATATTTTCTTTCAAATGTGTTTATTGTGATACACAACAGTATCTATACATCTGTGTACAGATTCCATGTCCTTAAAGGAAAACTCCACCCAAAATGATATTTTGTTATTTTTTTCAGTAGTCCATTGTTGAATTGGCGGTATGAATCAAAATGGGACTATATCAATTTTGGGACTATATCAACAATGGACTAATGAAACAAATACCAAAATATAGTTTTGGGTGGAGTTTTCCTTTTACTGTGATTCTTCAGAATGAACTGAACTGCGGTTAATCAGTCCACCATTGCAAGGAATTCTCTATAACTGTAGTTGTAATGTTGATGTTATTGTTCAATATTTATCCTTCGATATGTGTACAGCATGTGTTATTATGATTGATGGTGCACTGTAACGTGTCCTGTAAAATAATGTGTTGTTTTATGGTTGTTGTATCATTGTATTTTATTTGTATGGGGTTTTCTGATGCTACCTAATTCAATGGGACTGGCCTGGTTAGGTAGAGAATTCATCATTGTGGTGTTTTTTCCAGGTTGTAGAAGCTCAGATGGTGGTGAGGTGATTTTCAGTCCTACAGAGAAAGACAAGGACACCACTTCATTCACTGCTATGGCCTGTGGGGAGGGATGGACATCATAAAGGAGTAACGATGAAAACTCGAACTCACAAAGAATCGGTATGAACTGTTTCAATGGCTTCCTTCATCTCAACCTTGTTCCCCTGTGTAGCTGAGTGTGCATGTGTGGCTCAGATTGCAGATGTCTTTATTGTTAATATGTTGTATTATATTGCACAGAGATGGATTGTGATGTTATATTTGACATAATTTAAGATGAATAAGACTTTTGAAGTTAAGATATTCTGTGTGTATATTCTGTGTGGACATTGATGTCATAATTATTCCTCTCTCTGTTCTCTTCTGACCTCGTTCTTGCCGCTTTCTACCCTCCCAATTCCTCTTCTATCTCCTTTCCCTCCTCATATGCTCTTACCCCCCCCCCCCACCCATCACTGATCCTCTATCCTTTCTCCCTCATTCCTGCTCCCTCCATATTTCATCCTTCATCCTTCGTTCCCCCTTACCCTTCCCTGATCCCCTCTCCCCTCCTTTCTGCCCCCTCCATCCCTCACTTTTTTCTTTCCCTTTCTCCCCTCCTACTCCTTGGTTTTGTCCTCTACTGTTCTCTTTACTTATTGTTTTGACCCCTTTACCCCCCTCGACCCCCATTTACCTCCCTCGACCCCCATTTACCTCCCTCTACACCCCTCAACCTCCCTTTACCTCCCTCTACCCCCCTCGACCCCCATTTACCTTCCTCTACCCCCCTCGACCCCCATTTACCCCCCTCTACACCCCTCAACCTCCCTCTACCCCCCTCGACCCCCATTTACCCCCCTCTACACCTCTCAACCTCCCTTTACCTTCCTCTACCCATCTTTACCCACCTCTACCCCCTTTTACCCCCCTCATACCACATTTCCCCTTCTCTCTCTTCGTTTGTTCCTCCTCTCTCCTCTCCTCCTCCTTCTTGCCCCTTCCACCCCTGGCGGTTCAGATGCCAATGCGCAGTGGGCGGAGGCGGGGGGGAAGCAACGAGGAGAGGAGGGGTAGACGCCCGCATCCCAGCCCTTCTCGTGCAGAACGAAACGACAGGCAGACGGTGAGAGCCTATCATGTTTTATGTCTGTTCTTTCCCGTGTTCTCCCTAAGAAACTCTTGTTATGTTGTCCCTCCGTCTCTAGTAATGGCAGTCTCTTTCTCCTTATGGCTTTGTTTGTCATGTAGTCTTTCCATCTATATTTGTCTATAGTAAAGTGTGTGTGTGTGTGTGTGGACGTGTTTAACTATTCTTGTGGGGACCAACTGGGGACAAATGCTATTTCTAGGGGGTTTAGGGTTAAGGTTAGAATTATTGTTAGGGTTAGAATTACGTTAAGGGTTAGGAGCTAGTGTTAGGTTTAGGGTTAAGGTTAAGTTTTTGGGTTAAGGTTAGGGTTAAGGTTAGGGTACGGGTTTGGGGAAAATAGGATTTTGAATGGGACTGAATTGTGTGGCCCCACAAGGTTAGCTGTACAGTCGTGGCCAAAAGTTTTGAGAATGACACAAATATTAATTTTCACAAAGTCTGCTGCCTCAGTGTCTAGATATTTTTGTCAGATGTTACTATGGAATTCTGAAGTATAATTACAAGCATTTCATAAGTGTCAAAGGCTTTTATTGACAATTACATGAAGTTGATGCAAAGAGTCAATATTTGCAGTGTTGACCCTTCTTTTTCAATACCTCTGCAATCCACCCTGGCATGCTGTCAATTAACTTCTGGGCCACATCCTGACTGATGGCAGCCCATTCTTGCAAAGTCAATGCTTGGAGTTTCAGAATTTATGGGTTTTTGTTTGTCCACCCGCCTCTTGAGGATTGACCACAAGTTCTCAATGGGATTAAGGTCTGGGGAGTTTCCTGGCCATGGACGCAAAATATCGATGTTTTGTTCCCCGCGCCACTTAGTTATCACTTTTGCCTTATGGCAAGGTGCTCCATCATGCTGGAAAAGGCAAAATTGTTGGTCACCAAACTGTTCCTGGATGGTTGGGAGAAGTTGGTCTCGGAGGATGTGTTGGTACCATTCCTTATTCGTGGCTGTGTTCTTAGGCAAAATTGTGAGTGAGCCCACTCCCTTGGCTGAGAAGCAACCCCACACATGAATGGTCTCAGGATGCTTTACTGTTGGCATGACACAAGACTGATGGTAGCGCTCACCTTGTCTTCACCGGACAAGTTTTTTTCCGGATGCCCCAAACAATCGGAAAGGGGATTCATCAGAGAAAATGACTTTACCCCAGTCCTCAGCAGTCCAATCCCTGTACCTTTTGCATAATATCAGTCTGTCCCTGATGTTTTTCCTGGAGAGAAGTGGCTTCTTTGCTGCCCTTCTTGACACCAGGCCATCCTCCAAAAGTCTTCGCCTCACTGTGCGTGCAGATGCACTCACACCTGCCTGCTGCCATTCCTGAGCAACCTCTGTACTGGTGGTGCCCCGATACCGCAGCTGAATCAACTTTAGGAGATGGTCCTGGCGCTTGCTGGACTTTCTTGGGCGCCCTGAAGCCTTCTTCACAACAGTTGAACCGCTCTCCTTGAAGTTCTTGATGATCCGATAAATGGTTGATTTAGGTGCAATCTTACAGGCAGCAATATCCTTGCCTGTGAAGCCCTTTTTGTGCAACGCAATGATGACAGCACATGTTTCCTTGCAGGTAACCATGGTTGACAGAGGAAGAACAATGATTCCAAGCACCACCCTCCTTTTGAAGCTTCCAGTCTGTTATTCGAACTCAATCAGCATGACAGAGTGATCTCCAGCCTTGTCAACACTCACACCTGTGTTAACGAGAGAATCACTGACATGATGTCAGCTGGTCCTTTTCTGGCAGGGCTGAAATGCAGTGGAAATGTTTTTGGGCGATTCAGTTCATTTGCATGGCAAAGAGGGACTTTGCAATTAATTGCAATTCATCTGATCACTCTTCATAACATTCTGGAGTATATGCAAATTGCCATCATACAAACTCAGGCAGCAGACTTTGTGAAAATTAATATTTGTGTCATTCTCAAAACTTTTGGCCACGACTGTACAAGAGTGTGTGTGTGTGTTGTGTGTGTGTGTCTGTGTGTGTGTGTCTGTGTGTGCGTGTGAGTGAGAGAAGAGGCTGTCAGTCATTAGATATTGATCTACATGTAAGCCTTAATGAAGCCGTGTGTGTGCGTGCCTGTATGAGTCATCACCACTATGATTGCCTTATATGTACAATTGTAGTGCCAATGTGGTGTGTTTTATACTGCTTTACCTGCAGTGTCATCTCTCTTTGAGTTTGTCTTTCTTACTTAAAAAAATGATACGCATGCATATTCTGTATCTTAGCAAAGAGCTGCTGGTGAGGAATTGGCTGTCAGTCGCTTCAATCACAGATCGCAAGGCCATGATTCGTCAGAGAGTGAAGGGGAGGAACTTGTGCCTCCACCAAAGAGGCAGAAAGTCCAGGTTAGTGTAACGTGATGTTGAACTGCACCACTAGGTTGAATTAGGATGTTTTAATGTCAACATTTAATAAATATATACTTTCCTCATATTCACCTTATGTCATCAGGATTCTTCCTCTGCCACCAACCCACCGACTTCAACTCATTCAACTGACAGTACTCCCCCCACTATACCGCCCCCACCCTCGGCTCCCAGACAGTCACGTGACAGTGACAACGAGGATGGTCAATCCCAGGGCAGCAGGAGCTCAGTTGTAGGGAGCTTGGCCAATAGTCTGAGCAGTGGGCGGGACATCGACCAGGACAATCGATCTTCCTCCCCAAGTCTCTCAGCCTCCCCTCCAGCCAGTTTAGACTCTGACTCTGATGGTCCAGACTCACCAAAGCAAGGAGAGGGGGAACGGGAGAAAAGGAAAGAGGGAGGAGTGGGGAAGACAGGAGGAGAGGAAAGGAGAGCAGCCAGAGAGGGGAGAGGGGATGAGTCTTGCGGAGATGGAGAAAGGAAGGATGGAGGAATAGAGGACAGTCCTTCTCTGAAGCTGCCATCCTCCTCCATCTCTTCCTCTGCTCCTGTTACCTCTCTCCGCGGAGCAGGAGATTCAGCCAATGACAGCAATAGTGGCAGGAAGTCCTATTTCTCACAGGACTCCAAGCTGGTGAGCAAGATGGAGTATGGACCGGCCAGCGCTGACACTGTGCACAGTGGCAATCGAATGAACTCCAAAGCTAAAGCGCAGTGCGTGACCAAGGCAACTGTCGCCGGGGGAGACTATCCCCACGGCAACCCCAACATTCCACACCCCCCTCCACCACCTCTTCCTCCTCCACCAGCGCTGAAACCCTTAGAACTAGGGGGGCAGAACCTGCCCTCAGAAGTCAAGGTAGAGAGAGAGAAAATGGAGAAAGGTGAGAAACTGATGGACAACAAGACGGCTCCTCCCTCTCTGTTACCCCAAACCAGCCCCTTACCACCCTCCCAGCCCCCGCCCCCGCCCCCGCCCCACCCCCACCACTACAGCCCAACCGGATGGCAGGGAGGCACCGCAACCGGTTGCCAGGGGAGCTGGGGCTACACCCGTTACTCTGGTAACCACCACGCTCACCAGCCGCAGCACCAACCCCCAGTGCAGCAGCAGCAACTGCCATCCGTCTACAACCCCCCTTCCTCCCGTCATTCGTCCTCCTCCCACCCCCCTTACCTCCCCCACCCCCACAAGGAGTACCTCCCCAGGTACACTTCCGGGGGAGGGGAAAGGGAGAGGGGGGCGGCCGGCGAGAGGGAGAGGGGGGGAGTGAGGGTGGAGTATGGGGGAAGGGAGATAGGTAGGGATTTCTCGGCTGGTAGTGGTAGTAACAGCAGCACTTCTGGTGGGATGGGGGGTCCTAATGGGGTCCAAGGGAGGGAGTTTGGGGGTCAGAACCGGGAGTACCCAGGCCTGGGACCTCAGGGCTCTGGGAGAGACCCCCCCATGGGTCCTGGGGGAAGAGAATTTGGACCGGGGGGGTTCAGAGAAAGAGAGAGGGATAGAGATAGGGAGAGGGAGGGAGAGAGGGATGTAGGAGGAAGGGAGTTCCCTTTACTGAATCGTAATGAGAATCAGAACAGAGAGTTTGGACCCACCGGTGCTGGGGGAGGAAGGGGGCACCCCAGAGACAAAGAGGGGGGGCGGTGGGGCGAGTTTGGGGGCCAGATGAGAGAGGTGGGGGGCAATGGTAACCCCAATAATAACCCCCTCCCCCTAGGAAACCCCCCAAGCTCGACCAGTGGGTTACCTGCAGCCCCCATGCTAAACCGCGACCCCCCTTCCTCACCCCAAAACAACCCCAGCCACCCTGCCCTACCCTCCCACCCACATCCTCAAAGCACCTCCAAGCGAGACTACCCCCCATCGATGGACCAGGCACAGACAAGGCACAGTCCCCCCTCTGGACCAGAACACTTCCACAGAGAGTACACTCCTGGGGCCAAGGACTATCCCCCTGGTGGCCCACCCTCCACCGGCCCAGCCCGTGAGTACCCCAGCCCTCCCAGTATGACTCCAAACCTGGGCCGAGACTACCCAGGTGGACCTCAGATCCCCCACTTACCCCACCCCCACTTTCCAGCCCAGCAGCCCAGAGACAGGGACCGAGAGAGGGACACCAACCAGCGAGAGTCGTCTCTTTACCAAAACCGTGGCGGTCCCCCCCAACCCCCGTCCCTTTCTCCCTCCTCTTCCTCCTCCACTCCTCATGGACACCCTCCGAATGCTCCTTACCCTCCACCGCCACCGCCACCTCCTCCCCCTCTCCCCCCTCCCCAAACCTCCCTTGCTCAGCCCCAACCCCCCTCCGGCCTGGGACCCAATCACGTTCGTCCGGCAAATTATTCTTCCTCCAATCAGACTCCTGCAACACCCCTCTCTCCTTTACTAAGCCCCTCGACCAATCAGATGGGAGGGTTTCCTTCCTACCCGCCAGGCTCCTCCTCCGGGGCTAACATGTCACTTCCTGGTTCAGGTGTGTCACCTGGCTGTCGGCCCTCACCTTTTCACAGCACTTTGAACAGCCACGCCCCCTTCAGCGGCCCCTACCACTCCAATGGGAACAGTGGGAACAACCTGGTCCCGACTAACAGCAATAGTAACAGTAGCAGTGGCAGCAGCCATACCAACTCTCTCTCTCAGTCCCTCTCACCTCAAAACGCCTCAAAAGGACCCCCACCTCTTAGTAACCCCGGCAACAACAATGGCACTTCGGCCCCTGGCTGTAGCTCCTCACTTCCTAGAGATGGGCATTCTGATTCGTCCACAGGTCTACCTCCCCCACCTGTCATCAAGGAGGAACCAATAGAGGAGAGGGAGGAGAGTGAAAGCCCACCTCCTGTTTTGAGAAGCCCCTCCCCTGAGCCCAAGCCGGTGGACATTCCGATCCACGCCAGCCAATCAGCACGGTGAGATGGGACAGGTGTCATAGCAACAGAAGGGCTCCATCATATGTCACTCTAACAACAAGTTCTAACAACTGATTTATGTGGTTTTATCTCTGTTTTTGTCACTGGCACTTATCATAATATGTCAGCTATTATTTCTAGATAAAGGGGCTGAGAAATGTATTCCTGTCACAGAAGATGTTTTGTAGATAGGCCTACAGTATATCAAAGACAACAACACCCATCACAGAAGACATTGCCAGATAATAAAGATAGTATCATCATATGGGAACAAAATCCGATGCATAAATTGGTTATATTTTGCTGATGTGGTTCTAGGTTCCACAGGGTTCTAGATCGGGGCAGTGGAAACTCCTGCGCCCGCAGCGACGTTCTCTTCGTCCCCCTGGACGGCTCCAAACTGTGGAAGAAGAGGAACGAGGTGATCGAGAGAGCCCGGAGAGAGGTGGAGCAGAGGGCCAGAGACCTGAGGGAGAAAGAGCGGGAACGAGAGAGGGAGCGGGACCTGGAGAGGCATCTACAAGTGAGTATAATGAGGCAGGGAGGGGGACACAATGCTTAATTTCCTTCTCCTTTTTGTCTCTTTAAATGCTCCCTCTTTCCCTGCAGCAACAGAAGGACAATAACAATGCAAATATACAACGCCAGGGATCCTCTCTCTTCTTCCCCTCCTCCTCCTCCATCCTCCTCGACCCTAACTCCTCTTCTTCGAACCCTGGGTCTCACCCTCAACCACACCCCCAGCAGCACCACTCCCACCCTCACCCCCACGCTCACCTCCACCACTCCCACCTCCACCCCTCCCTCTCTCAACACATCCCACACTCCCTCCTCATGCAGTCAATGGGGGGTTCAACGGTGGTTGGCCCACAGGGGGCTCTGGGGATAGGGTTAGGAGGGCCGTACCTGGGCCCTGACACCCCCGCACTGCGGACCCTGAGCGAGTACGCCCGGCCCCACGCCATGTCCCCCCTCGGGGCTAGTCGCCAACACCAACACCCACATGTCCACCATCATGGCCACCCTCATGGCCACCCCCATGTCCACCCCTCCTTCTTCCTCCCCCAGTTCCAGAACCATGCTCTGGCCCACCCACATCACATGCCTGCTGATGCAGCCACAGCGGCAGCCATCTTGGGTTTCCTCTATGGGGGCAGTATGGAGGGAGGGCCAGGGGGGCATGGAGGAGGACATGGGGGGATGGGTGGTGCAGGGTTAGGGGGGATGGGGTTTCCCCATGCAGTGGCAGCCCACCGTGAGCGCATGAAGCCGGGGTTTGAGTTTAAGAGTGAGGACAGGGTGTACCAGCCGGGCTCCTTGGGAGATCCTACGGCTCTCGCCCTCGCCCACTCCCACTCGCATGCCCACGCTCATGCACATGCTCACTCCCTACTGCTGGGGGGAGGGGGTGGAGGTGAGGTGTCCATTTACGGCACCCCTCCTCCCCAGGCTCCTCCACCCCCACCACCGCCCCTCCAGAACCCAGCGTTAGCCCCAGTGAGTCGCCTCCCTAACCCTCCTCCCGCCCCTCAGTCCCTCTCCAACCCTCCCCCCTTCTCCCTGCTTCCTCCCTCGCTACCCTCTCACCCTGCACCTGCACCAGCCCCTCCACCCCCGGCCCCCGCAGCTGCACCTCTGCCCGCTCCTCCTCCACCCTCCTCCAACCCTGTTTCATCACTCCATCACCCCGCACCGCACTCCTTTCCCAGCTCCCTCCCCCCATCTCACCCCCCACCTGCCCCGGCCCCGGTGACCGCACCTCCTGAGACCTACCCCCCTCCTACTCGCTCCCCCACCACCTCTGAGAGAGAGAGGAGTGGAGAGAGGGAGAGAGAAAGAGAGCGAGACAGAGCAGGGCTGCCAGCCGGTGGAGAGAGGGGACGAGAGAGGGAGCAAGAGAGAGAGAGAGAAAGAGAAAGAGGGGGAAGCAATGGAAGTGGTGGAAGTGGTGGAAGTGGAGGAGGAGAGATTCCGGGGCGTCTTCAGATGTTGAACGTCACGCCTCATCATCACCAGCACTCACACATCCACTCCCACCTGCACCTGCACCAGCAAGACACAGGTACCCACTGCTGCTAACACTACCACAGTTGTGATCTTGTACTGTGATCTACACACTACTATTTAGTGCTCTTTTGAGCTGGGCCTGAGAAAGCTCATCCTGTCTGTTACAGATGTTGATGTTAACGTGGTTGTTGATTCTGTGACTCTTATTAAATATCTCCTTGTGTTTCCTGTTACATCATTGGCCCCTAGCGGCGGGCGGGGTGCACCCCCTGATGGACCCGTTGGCGTCGGGGTCTCCCCTGGCCCGCCTGCCCTACCCAGGGGCAACGCTGGGCACCCCCATCCTGGCACACCCCCTCACTGAAAGCGAGGTGCTACGACAACAGCTCTTCGGTGAGGAAAGGCTTGTTTTTTCAGTCTGTTTGTTTATTTTTCTGCCTGTCTGTCTGTCTGTGTTGTATCATGAATATGATACCTACTGTAACTATCTATCTTTCTGTCACTGTCTACCTCACCTGTCTCTCCTTTCTCCACTCCTTCTCTCACCTGTCTCTCCCTTCTCCACTCCTTCTCTCACCTGTCTCTCCTTTCTCCACTCCTTCTCTCACCTGTCTCTCCCTTCTACACTCCTCCTCTCCCCTGTCTCTCCTTTCTCCACTCCTTCTCTCACCTGTCTCTCACTTCTACACTCCTCCTCTCACCTGTCTCTCCTTTCTCCACTCTTCCTCTCACCTGTCTCTCACTTCTACACTCCTCCTCTCACCTGTCTCTCTCTTCTACACTCCTCCTCTCACCTGTCTCTCTCTTCTACACTCGTCTCTCCCCTTCTCCACTCCTCCTCTCACCTGTCTCTCCCCTTCTCCACTCTTCCTCTCACCTGTCTCTCTCTTCTACACTCCTCCTCTCACCTGTCTCTCCCCTTCTCCACTCCTCCTCTCACCTGTCTCTCCCCTTCTCCACTCCTCCTCTCACCTGTCTCTCCCCTTCCTCTCACCTGTCTCTCCCCTTCTCCACTCCTCCTCTCACCCGTCTCTCCGCTTCTCCACTCCTCTCACTTGTCTATCTCCTTCTCCACTGTCTCTCCCTTCTCCACTCCTCCTCTCACCTGTCTCTACCCTTCTCCACTCCTCCTCTCACCTTGTCTCTCCCCTTCTCCACTCCTCTCACTTATCTATCTCCTTCTCCACTGTCTATCCCTTCTCCACTCCTCATCTCACCTGTCTATCTCCTTCTCCACTCCTCTCACCTGTCTCTCCCCTTCTCCACTTCTCTCACTTGTCTATCTCCTTCTCCACTCTTCCTCTCACCTGCCCCTCCCTTCTCCACTCCTCCTCTCATCTGTCTCTCCTCTTCTCCACTCCTCCTCTCACCTGTCTCTCCCTTCTCCACTCCTCCTCTCATCTGTCTCTCCCTTCTCCACTCATCTGTCTCTCCCTTCTCCACTCATCTGTCTATCTCCTTCTCCACTCCTCCTCTCATCTGTCTCCCCTCTTCTCCACTCCTCACCTGTCTCTCCCTTCTCCACTCCTCCTCTCGCCTGTCTCTCCTCTTCTCCGCTCCTCCTCTCACCTGTCTCTCCTCTTCTCCACTCCTCCTCTCACCTCTTCTCCCTTTCCTCTTCCCTTTTCCTTCCCCCTCCAGGCGCTCCGTTCCGTGAGCTTCCCCAGCCCTCCTCTCTGACAGGTTCCATGTCAGCGGCCCACCAGCTCCAGGCCATGCAGCAGGCCCAGAGCGCAGAGCTGCAGATGCAGAGACTGGCCCTGGAACAGCAGTGGATCCACCACCACCACCACCACTCCCTCACCCAGGACGAGTACTACAGGTAGCTACTAATGGGACCAGGGGAGCTGGGTGGGGTGTGGAGAGACTGTGTCTGGTGGAGGTGGGGGAGAGAGTGTGTGTGTGTACGTGTATGCACACATCATCCTTGACCCTGTCTCATACAGTCTCTTCTCTCTTCCTCAGCCACTTAAAGAAGGAAAGTGACAAGACCCTGTAAGGGAGGAAAAAGAGGGGGAACAAGCCCACGGATGACAAACCCAAAGGAGGAAGAAAGAAGAGAAATATCTGCAAAGGAAGAAGAAAACAACAAAACGGAAGCACTAAAACAATGAAGGAAGCATCATACCATAGGAACCTGAGGAGAAATGAACTGATTGAGAAACCAGATGAAAAAAGGGAGAGAGGGATGAGAGGAGTGAAAACATTGCTCACAGTCTGTGTTGTCTGTACTATACCATAGCCCCAGACTCTGGGCGCATCACAGCGTATGTTGTTCAACTCCAGTTTTGTATTGTGCCCTGTACAGTATACTAGGTTGGAGCAGCAATATAATGCAGTACATTCTGGTGTAAATGACCTTATGCCAGGAAGAATGTGTACATGAGGCTCTCTTTTATGTCATTGCATGTAGCTAGGCCCTTATTCTGAACTGGTTGAACTCCTGGTTCTATTTTTAGTAATCGCCCTCTCTTTCCTAACGGACGGGTGGTGTATGAGTATGCATGAGATCAGCGATTAAGAAGTGTCATATTATGTTAACGATTAATAGTATTGTTATTATTATTCATGTCTGTTTGTTGATAATTCTATAATTCTATTTACATATTATTTGTATTGTTATTTTATTACATTTTCATGGTATGGCGGTTTCTTTAGTTTTTTTATTGTGAAACGAGATGCAAATGAAGGAAAAAGACGGAAGATAAACGACATCATTTTTGGGGGAAAATATATGGGTCTCTGATGTGGTTGTGTACAGTATGTTCTCTCCTCTCTCTCTCTACACAAACACATGCATCTCTGTCTTGGTGTTTATATAAAACACACATAAAGCATACAGTACCAGTCAGTACCAGTATATATATACAGTACCAGTCAGTACCAGTATATATATACAGTACCAGTCAGTACCAGTATATATATACAGTACCAGTATATACATACAGTACCAGTCAGTACCAGTATATATATACAGTACCAGTCAGTACCAGTATATACATACAGTACCAGTCAGTACCAGTATATATATACAGTACCAGTCAGTACCAGTATATATATACAGTACCAGTCAGTACCAGTATATACATACAGTAGCAGTCAGTACCAGTATATACATACAGTAGCAGTCAGTACCAGTATATATATACAGTACCAGTCAGTACCAGTATATATATTCAGTACCAGTCAGTACCAGTCAAAAGTTTGGACTCTGCTACTCATTCAAGGGTTTTTATTTATTTAGACTATTTTCTACATTGTAGAATAATAGTGAAGACATCAAACTATGAAATAACACGTATGGAATCATGTAGTAACCAAAAAAGTGCTAAACAAATCAAAATATATTTTATATTTGAGATTCTTCAAAGTAGCCACTCTTTGCCTTGATGACAGCATTGCACACTCTTGGCATTCTCTCTACCAGCTTCATGAGGTAGTCACCTGGAATGCGTTTCAATTAACAGGTGTGCCTTGTTAAAAGTTAATTTGTGGAATTTCATTCCTTCTTAATGTGTTTGAGCCAATCAGTTGTGTTGTGACAAGGTAAGGGTGGTATACAGCAGATGGCCTTATTTGGTAAAAGACCAAGTCAATATTATGGAAAGAACAACTCAAATAAGCAAAGAAAAATGACAGTCCATCATTACTTTAGGACATGAAGGTCAGTCAATCCAAAAAATGTCAAGAACTTTGAAAGTTTCTTCAAGTGCAGTCGTAAAAACGATCAAGTGCTATGATGAAACTGGCTCTTATGAGGACTACCACAGGAAAGGAAGACCCAGAGTTACCTCTGCTGCAGAGGATAAGTTCATTAGAGTTAACTGCACCTCAGATTGCAGCCCAAATAAATGCTTCACATAGTTCAAGTAAAAGACATCTCAACATCACATGTTCAGAGGAGACGGCCTGAATCAGGCCTTCATGGTTGAATTGCTACAAAGAAACCACTACTAAAGGACGCTAATAAAAAGAAGAGACTTGCTTGTGCCAAGAAACACAAGCAATGAAAATTAGACCAATGGAAATTTTTCCAAACTTGTGATTTTTGGTTTCAACCACTGTGTCTTTGTGAGATGCAGAGTAGGTGAACGGATTATCTCATGTGTGGTTTCCACTGTGAAGCATGGAGGTGGTGGTGTGATGGTGCTTTGCTTGTGACACTGATTTATTTTGAGTTCAAGGCACACTTAATCAGCATGGCTACCACAGCATTCTGTAGCGATACGCCATCCCATCTGGTTTGCGCTTAGTGGGACTATCATTTGTTTTTCAACAGGACAATGACTCAAAACACACCTCCAGACTGTGTAAGGGCTATTTGACCAAGAAGGAGAGTGACGGAGTGCTGCATCAGATGACTACAATCACCTGACCTCAACCCAATTGAGATGGTTTGGGATGAGTTGGATAGGAGAGTGAAGGAAAAGCAGCCAACAAGTGCTCAGCATATGTGGTGAACTCCTTTAAGACTGTTGGCAAAGCATTCCAGATGAAGCTGGTTGAGAGAATGCCAAGGGTGTGCAAAGCAGTCATCGAGGCAAAGGGTGGCTACTTTGTAGAAATCTAAAATATATTTTGATTTGTTTAACACTTTTTTGGTTACTACATGATTCCATATGTGTTATTTCATAGTTTTGATGTCTTCACTATTTTTCTACAACGTAGAAAATATCAAAAAAATAAAGGAAGAAAACTCTTGAAGGACTAGGTGTGTTCAAACTTTTGACTGGTACTGTATATCAAATTCCTCTCTTCTCCCTCACCCAATTGTCTCACTTCCTCTCTCTCACTCCCTCTCCTTCCCTCTCACCCCACCTTTCCCTCCCCCTCTTCCCCCCTCCATCCCTCTCCCACTCATCTCTCCTCTCCCTCTCATCTTTCCTTCCCTCCCCTATCTCCCTCCCTCCTTCACTCTCTCTTCCTCTCTCCTTCCCTCCCTCCTCTCCCCCTGCCCTCTTCCCCTCTCCTCTCTCCCTCCTTCCCTCTCACCCCACCTTTCCTCCTTCCCTCTTCCCCTCTCCTCTCCCCCCATCTTTCCTTCCCTATCTCCTTCACTCTCCCTCCCTCTCTCCTTCCTTCTCATCTCTCCTCTCTCCTCCCCTTTCCTCCCTCTCTCTCTCTGGGTGAGTGTAGCTAATAGGAGACATATGTATGGGATGAGTGTGAGACATGAAAGTTGTGTAGCACCAGTGAGCACCAGCCCTGTACAGCCAACATTCCAGACCACACTGTAAAAGAAAGAAGGAAACTGATAGGAGCTGGAAGCGTATGATTTACCGATGCTGTTAGAAGCTCAGGGCTGAATGTGTTCTAGGCTAAATGTGACAAATGCCTCTGTGCTGTTTAGAATAAATGCTCTTATAGTTTGTATTAATAATGTTTCAACCACAAAGAGGCAACTTCATCCTCTTCATACAGTACATGTGATGGTGTGACTTACGATTCCCTCTTTATACCAAGTGAAGTTAAAACCATGCAATATTTACATGGTAACTGCATATGCAGCTGGACCGTACTATGTTAGCATGCTACGGTCTGACTATTCACATAAAACTATTTTACTTTGACCTGTATTTACAGATAGGAACTGACAGGGTGTGTCTGCCTTATATTCTGTTTATAGTGCTGTATAGTCAGCCATGTTACCATTCAGAAAAGCTACTGTACTCTGTATTAACCATGGGAATAACATGCATTCAACAAGAGTTCATTAGTAGTAAAGAAGCAAACAGGTATATTAGTGTCACAGTGTTTAACTGGCAAGTGCTATTAGCCTTCTCCTGCCCTCATGTTGAGCTGAGATATTCCATGGTAAGTTGGTTGTGTGGCGTTTAAAGTCACCTTAGATAAGTATGTCGGCAGCATTCCGTATTGTAGCATCTACAGGACGATCCTGACATTCCATTCTGATGACATCAGGGAGATATTCTTAGAGCCATCCTTCACCAGGGCAAGTGAGAAGGATGATGTCAAAGACATAGAAATAGGTTGCATAGATGGTAAATAGATGTCACTTTACATGGCCTGTCCATCATTGCAGCTTGGTTAACACACAGAAGTTCTGCCAAACAAATTGTTAGTGTAATTACCATTTTATCACGTAATTTCTAAGAAAATTGTTATTTCTGTACCAGGCTTCACTCGGCGTTCAATCAGGCAAGACTTTCTGAGAATGGTGCTGTCTGTTCTACCGGTAAGTGAACTATTTCTGTGATCACAGAGCCATGGACTGACTGACAGGCTGCCTTGATTATATACTAATTGGAGTCACAGGCGTTTCAATGTTTCTTGTTTTTGCCAATCTGGTGAAGTATTCTCAGTGTCAGTCAAAGGGGGAGGGCTCAGGCTGCATGACACTGAATTCTAATAACTACTCCCTTAGTCGTAGGAAAACACACATATAACCCCACACTCATTAACTCCCTCATCCACTCACACACGCTGAGAAATATGCTGACATGGTGCTCCATGTAATTAAGAACACAGACTCACTTGCACGTTTGCACACATAAAAACACACACACACACACACACAGAGCCCTTTGTGTCTGAGAGAACCCGGAAGGCGACCAACACTACCTCCCAGACCAGCGACAGACACACATACCAGCGACAGGCAGACAGACCAGCGACAGACACACATACCAGCAACAGGCAGACAGACCAGCCACAGACACACATACCAGCGACAGACACACATACCAGCGACAGGCAGACAGACCAGCGACAGACACACATACCAGCGACAGACACACATACCAGCGACAGGCAGACATACCAGCGACAGACACACATACCAGCAACAGGCAGACAGACCAGCCACAGACACACATACCAGCGACAGACACACATACCAGCGACAGGCAGACAGACACACATACCAGCGACAGACACACATACCAGCAACAGGCAGACAGACAAACCAGTGAGCTGTGTTGACAGAGAAACCACCTCACAGATACCAGTGCGCATCGAGTTGACATGGAGCTGTGCAACAAGGTAAGAATCTGTGTCCCCCCTGCTGCCTCACTTTCCATTGAGTGTTAAGAACAAACATGCTGGGACCTTTTCAAATGTTCTGCTTGTAACCCTGGACTGATGTACATAATGCCATAGTTGCTTTACTGTGATCAGTGTGATTTTGACAGTTGTATGAAGGATATTATCTGTGTTACATCGTTATGCTATGTGAAGGCTATAGTCTTCCATCATAATACATCCTATATGAAGGCTATATGAAGTATTAATGTATGGTCTATGAAGGCTATATGAAGTCTTTATGTATGGTCTATATGAAGTCTTCACATATGGTCTATGAAGGCTAAATGAAGTCCATATGTATGCTCTGTGAAGTCTGTATGTGTGCTCTGTGAGGGCTATATGGAGTGTATTGTGTATATTCTCCTCCCAGGGCTCAGTGGCAGATGGAGCTCTAGTTCTCCTACATTGAGACCAGTTACAGTGACTCTGGTGATGAGGTGTGCCCTCCTACTGACTGCCATCACAGCCCTGGCTCTCCACTGTTTGCATTACTACAAATCAAAATCAAATCCAAGTTTATTGGTCGCATACACATATTTGAATATGGTATCAAAGGTGCAGCGAAATGCTTGTGTTTCTAGCTCCAACATTGCAATAATACCTAGCAATTTAAAAAATGGTTTTAAACTACATAGGATGTGAGTGTACAAAACATTAGTAACACCTGCTCTTTCCATGACAGACTGACCAGGTGAAAGCTATGATCCCTTATTGTCACTTGTTAAATCCACTTCAATCAGCGTAGATGAAGGGGAGGAGACAGGTTAAAGAAGTTTGAGTGTGTCAAGCACTGCAACGCTGCTGGGTTTTTCCCGCTCAACAGTTTCCTGTGTGTATCAAGAATAGTCCACCACCTAATTGACATTGTGCCAACTGTGGGACACATTGGAGTCAACATGGGCCAGCATCCCTGTGAAACGCTTTGACACCTTGTAGAGTCCATGCTGCGACAAATTGAGGCTGTACTGAGTGCAAAAGGTGAAATCTTCTAGAATACATTTGGGGGTTTTCTGCAGCTGTATAACAAAAGGTAGAGAACTGTGTCGTAGATCTACTGTATGTGGCAAGTTAATGTGTTGACTGACCTGTGTCTTCTTTGCACATAAAAGGGTTATAAGTTAATGTGTTGACTGACCTGTGTCTTCTTTGCACATAAAAGGGTTATAAGTGAATTGAAATACAATATCAAATCCATTACCTTCACAAAAAAGGTACAAAAATATAAAAAGCAAACCAAACAAAAATAACCATTGTTTTCAAACCACTCACTCGGCATATAGGAGGTCACTGAAAGTAAAATTCCATCTCATCAACTACAGAATTAGGCCAACAGTTCATTTTTTAGTGCTAGCAACTTGGGCTTCAGCTTTCCATCGTCGAGGTTCAGGAAGACTTTCTGCATTAACTCAAAGGTGCTGCCCAGGGCCTTGGGGTAGTTCAGATGGAGGGAGTAGAGTAGCCCAAAAACAACCATGAGAGCGTCTGGCCAGGAGCTAGTCATGACGATCTTATCCTCAAGGACAATGGATACATGGGCTGGTCTGATGGGTATACCACCCACCACCTCATTGTGCTGGCCCACCACTGAGAGAATGGAAACTCCATCCAGAATACCAGGGTTGCTGAGTTCTCCCACCTTAATGACAGAGGAAAAAACTAAGTTTAAAAAACACAATACGAAAGAATGCGTTGATAATGGTACAGGCTGTAAAACCAGGTGGCTACCTTGCAGATTTTGAAGACATCAGAACTATCCTCTCGTAACAACAAAGGGAGACCAGCCAGGACTGCAGAACGGGCCACGGTGATGTTCTTTTCTCCCTGTGAAGTGAACTAAAGAGAGCACATTTCACAATGTCATTTAGCATTTAAATAATCCAGTAAGTTGAGCTCGTCAACCCCAACATAGGAGTGATCTAATCTGGTTCCAGTCACAGATAATAGTTGAAGCACATGTCCATGTAGCGCATGGGTGGCCAATCTTATGCACAAAAAGCAGGTGTAGCTGCAGGCTTTTGTTCCAACCAAGCAGTAAACAAAGTATTGGTTGAAGATTAGTTGATCAAGTTGAATCAGGTGTGTCACTGCTTGGTTGAAACAAGAGTCTGCAGCCACACCAAGATTGTCCATCCCTGATCAAGTGAATCCCACTAACCTGCTCGTTGTACACTCTCAGGATGCTTGAGAACTTCCCTCCATGGGTGGTGGACTTCCCCTCCTTCTCCCTGAACAGGGTCAGCAGGCGGGGTGTGTGGAGGTCCAAGGCAGCGTAGAACGTCTGCTGCAGGCTCTGGTTGGTGATTCTCTGAAACTCAGCATGTACCTAAAGCAAAAGACAAAGCACACACCAATTTATGGCAGTCAGGCAAGTTGAGTCTGCCCTGAGAATTTTGTTACTGATAACCATGATTTGTGAGTACAACCAGAAGCCCATGTGACATGCATTAAAAAAGGTCTGAACTGCAATGGAAATGTAGGTTGTTATGAGAACATGAATGGACAAAGACAACTTTTCTTAGTCTGCTTAACCTGGGCTTCAAGGAAGAGTGCTGGCCAGCGTGTTCTGAGATGCTCTACCGAGGGACTGGATTTAACTATTTCTTGGCGTCGGAAAGCAAATGTCTTCTGCATGTGTTGATTGATGAGTGGCAGGTCTCTGTTTTCTTTCGTCATCTCGTGGACCATCTCCAGTCTGTTTCTCCAGCCTGGCCTCATCTTCTCCTTGAGGGAAGTTGGGCAGGAAGTTCACCTCTGCCCGGCGTGCTCGTTTGATGTTGCTCCGAGCGTGCTCATTGTCAGGACGATGCTTGCTCCTCCTCCCACCGTTCACAGCAACCTCTGGGAACCCAACACGGCGTAACTTCTGCCTGTAGTTTCCCATTTTGAATTTCAGGCTGTTCTTCCAGCCATCGCAGCCTGTTTTTGAGCCAGGCTCTTTCAAACACGGGTGCTTGGTTACAAGGGCCTCAGCTGCCTTGGCAAACTGCCTGTCACTTGGGTACGCTTTGAAATTGAAGATTGTCCAAGCCATCCTATCAAGAATGTTGTGTTTTTGATCCCTTGTTATTTTCAGCACCGTTTCATGTCTCAGATATGCACAATTGCCCTCTCTCAGAGCAAACTCAACTTCCATCGAGAAAGTGGGTATGACAAATACCTCAGGCCACCTGCCTAGCCGCTCTGGTGGGGCATCCTGTAACTCAGTGGCTGAGAGTCCGGTTAAACCGAGGTCTGTAGCACGTCGTATTCGCAAAACTTTCACCGTAGCCCTAGGAGAAGGCAAGTCTTCAATGGTCTCTAAGTTGAAGAGCTCGTTGTTGAAATCAGGGTCTTCATAAAGAAGACGAAAATCTAAATTCAGATGCAGTTTCTCCTTGAGCGTTGATATCAGCTCATTCAGTGAGTCAGGTTGAGAGGGCAGAATCACTTTCTCTATTCTGTTGTTGTTGAGGATGACTTTCAGTTTGATGGCTTCATTTACTGACCCTTCTGTCTCCATTTGGAATGTGAAATCTGAAGAAAGGACACAGCGTCAGCAGGGCCTAAAGCCACAGACTGTACGATTTCCATATCATTTCCACTAATAAAATGCCCCTTGATTTCGAAGAATATTACCTAAAATACAACTAACAACAACCTGTGTTATAAATTATTTGCTGAAAGGCATAGCTATATGCCCACTGACCAACACTATGGCTTGGTGATACAGTGGGGCAAAAAAGTATTTAGTCAGCCACCAATTGTGCAAGTTCTCCCACTTAAAAAGATGAGAGAGGCCTGTAATTTTCATCATAGGTACACTTCAACTATGACAGACAAAATGAGAAAAAAAATCCAGAAAATCACATTGTAGGATTTTTAATGAATTTATTTGCAAATTATGGTGGAAAATAAGTATTTGGTCACCTACAAACAAGCAAGATTTCTGGCTCTCACAGACCTGTAACTTCTTCTTTAAGAGGCTCCTCTGTCCTCCACTCGTTACCTGTATTAATGGCACCTGTTTGAACTTGTTATCAGTATAAAAGACACCTGTCCACAACCTCAAACAGTCACACTCCAAACTCCACTATGGCCAAGACCAAAGAGCTGTCAAAGGACACCAGAAACAAAATTGTAGACCTGCACCAGGCTGGGAAGACTGAATCTGCAATAGGTAAGCAGCTTGGTTTGAAGAAATCAACTGTGGGAGCAATTATTAGGAAATGGAAGACATACAAAACCACTGATAATCTCCCTCGATCTGGGGCTCCACGCAAGATCTCACCCTGTGGGGTCAAAATGAACGGTGAGCAAAAATCCCAGAACCACACGGGGGGACCTAGTGAATGACCTGCAGAGAGCTGGGACCAAAGTAACAAAGCCTACCATCAGTAACACACTATGCCGCCAGGGACTCAAATCCTGCAGTGCCAGACGTGTCCCCCTGCTTAAGCCAGTACATGTCCAGGCCCGTCTGAAGTTTGCTAGAGAGCATTTGGATGATCCAGAAGAAGATTGGGAGAATGTCATATGGTCAGATGAAACCAAAATATAACTTTTTGGTTAAAAACTCAACTCGTCGTGTTTGGAGGACAAAGAATGCTGAGTTGCATCCAAAGAACACCATACCTACTGTGAAGCATGGGGGTGGAAACATCATGCTTTGGGGCTGTTTTTCTGCAAAGGGACCAGGACGACTGATCCGTGTAAAGGAAAGAATGAATGGGGCCATGTATCATGAGATTTTGAGTGAAAACCTCCTTCCATCAGCAAGGGCATTGAAGATGAAACGTGGCTGGGTCTTTCAGCATGACAATGCTCCCTAACACACCGCCCAGGCAACGAAGGAGTGGCTTCGTAAGAAGCATTTCAAGGTCCTGGAGTGGCCTAGCCAGTCTCCAGATCTCAACCCCATAGAAAATCTTTGGAGGGAGTTGAAAGTCCGTGTTGCCCAGCAACAGCCCCAAAACATCACTGCTCTAGAGGAGATCTGCATGGAGGAATGGGCCAAAATACCAGCAACAGTGTGTGAAAACCTTGTGAGGACTTACAGAAAACGTTTGACCTCTGTCATTGCCAACAAAGGGTATATAACAAAGTATTGAGATAAACTTTTGTTATTGACCAAATACTTATTTTCCACCATAATTTGCAAATAAATTCATTAAAAATCCTACAATGTGATTTTCTTTTCTCATTTTGTCTGTCATAGTTGAAGTGTACCTATGATGAAAATTACAGGCCTCTCTCATCTTTTTAAGTGGGAGAACTTGCACAATTGGTCGCTGACTAAATACTTTTTTGCCCCACTGTATGTGTTGAGAGCTTGTCAGTGAACCCACCTTCAGGAGTGGATACTTGGTCTGGGTCTTTGGGATCAGACTCCAGCATTTGAATGTGCTCTTCGACCTCACTGATCCAGTAGGTATCGTCTTCCTCTTTACACTGTGACATTGTGGGCTCTGGGTCCTCCTGTCTTAGATGGAGGCCCCACTCTTGAGAACATGACTGCTGCTGCTCTGGGGCAACCTGCACCAAAGTGATAGTAGCTTCAGCCTGCTGATGGCAGTCTGACTCTGGAGGGAAGGAGAAACAATTGCACATGTAGATCTGTTAAAGTTGGAATCTGTTTTGGTAAAACTGCCACAACAAAGATGACACTTCAAACAACGAACAATGTTTTATTCCCTCAGCCATCATTGCATGCATAATAGAACAGCACTCTATGTAGCTACTACAATTGTTTTGTATTACTTTGCTCAACCTGGTTTCAGACTAGACATAACATAGTAAAAGTAAATACTGAATGATCAAATGAGTATCATATTTTTATTTCACCTTTATTTAACCAGGTAGGCCAGTTGAGAACAAGTTCTCATTTACAACTGCGACCTGGCCAAGATAAAGCAAAGCAGTGCGACGCAAACAGAGTTACACATGGAATAAACAAACATACAGTCAATAACACAATAGAAAAGTCCATATACAATGTGTGCAAATGAGGTAAGATAAGGGCGGTAAGGCAATAAATAGGCCATAGCGGTGAAATAATTACAATTTAGCAATTAAACACTGGAGTGATAGATGTGCAGAAGATCAATGTGCAAGTAGAGATACTGGGGTGCCAAGGAGCAAAAAATATGGGTCTCCAGCTTTAGTGATTTTTGCAATTCGTTCCAGTCATTCCTCAGCAGAGAACTGGAAGGAAAGGCAGCCAAAGGAGGAATTGGCTTTGGGGGTGACCAGTGAAATATACCTGCTGGAGCGTGTGCTACGGGTGGGTGCCGCTATGGTGACCAGTGAGCTGACCATATGATTCCAAGATGGCGTAGCAGTCAGACGTCTTTGTCCTCGTCTTTGTCGTGTCCCATGTATATATCTTTTATCTTCACATATCTTTTTATATTTTTCTAAACCTCAACTTCAAAATACTCTCCTGCAACCCACCTCACCCAGTGTGGTGTGGATTTGCTTTTTTCTAAAGTATTTTTCTTTACTTCAGAATCGGGACCCCCAACAGAAGCTAGCCAGCTGACTAGATTCTAGCTAGTAGTCAGCTAACCACTGCTAGCGGTCATCAGCTAACCTTTAGCTGATTACCGACGTAATCTGCCCGAGGGGGTTATTCAACTGGCCCCTCCGTCGCGACGTCCCCTGAATGCCCATCTGCTAGCCTGCTAGCCGCAGCCCGCTAGCTGTCTAGAGCATATCGGCTCGTAGCTGATTTGGTCCATCGGACAATTTCTTGGGCCACTATACCTATTTTTGCCAATTGGACTGGTCCCCTTTAGCACACGGAACCCTACTAATCCATCACGACTGGTCTACCGACGTAATCGCACGAGGAGGCTATAAACAGACTTCCTCCATCGCAACGTCCCTCTGAGGCCCTTCTGCTAGCCCCGGCCCACTAGCTGTCTGAATCGCCGTGACTCCAACCAGCCTCACTACTCACTGGACCCTTATGATCACTCGGCTACGCATGCCTCTCCTTAATGTCAATATGCCTTGTCCATTGCTGTTCTCTAGCCCTGCTCAATATACCTTACCCAACCCTTTAGTTCCACCTTCCATACATGTGATGACATCACCTGGTTTAAATTATGTTTCTAGAGACAATCTCTCTCTCATCATCACTCAATGCCTAGGTTTACCTCCACTGTATTCACATCCTACCATACCTTTGTTTGTACATTATGCCTTGAATCTATTCTATCTCGCTCAGAAACCTGCTCCTTTTACTCTCTTTTCCGGACGTACTAGACAACCAGTTCTTATAGCCTTTAGCCGCACCCTTATCCTACTCCTCCTCTGGCGATGTAGAGGTTAAGCCCTGCAGTGCCTAGCTCCACTCTTATTCCCCAGGTGCTCTCATTTGTTGACTTCTGTTAACCGTACAAGCCTTGGTTTCATGCATGTTAACATTAAAAGCCTCCTCCCTAAGTTTGTTTTATTCACTGCTTTAGCACACTCTGCCAACCCGGATGTCCTAGCCATGTCTGAATCCTGGCTTAGGAAGACAACAAAAACCCTGAAATTTCCATCCCTAACTATAACATTTTCCGACAAGATAGAACTGCCAAATGGGGCGGTGTTGCAATCTACTGCAGAGATAGCGTGCAGAGTTCTGTCTTACTATCCAGGTCTGTACCCAAACAATTCGAGTTTAAAAATCCACCTTTCCAGAAACAAGTCTCTCATCGTTGCCGCTTAATAAAGACCACCCTCTGCCCCAGCTGTGCTCTGGACACCATATGTGACCTGATTGAAGATAGATGGGGGGCAGAGCTCGTGCTGCTAGGTGACCTAAACTGGGACATGCTTAACACCCCGGCCATCCTACAATCTAAGCTTGATGCCCTCAATCTCACACAAATGATCAATGAACCTACCAGGTACAACCCCAAAGCTGTAAACACGGGCACCCTCATAGATATCATCCTAACCAACTTGCCCTCCAAATACACCTCTGCTGTTTTCAACCAAGATCTCAGCGATCACTGCCTCATTGCCTGCATCCATAATGGGTCTGCGGTCAAACAACCACTCCTCATCACTGTCAAACGCTCCCTAAAAGGACTTCAGCGAGCAGGCCTTTCTAATCGACCTGGCCCGGGTATCCTGGAAGGATATTGACCATATCCCTTCAGTAGAGGATGCCTGGTTATTCTTTAAGTGCCTTCCTCACCATCTTAAATAAGCATGCCCCATTCAAAAAATGTAGAACCAGGACCAGATAAGTATACAGAATGGTGTCGTCTGCGTAGAGGTGGATCAGAGAATCACCAGCAGCAATAGCGACATCATTGATGTATACAGAGAAGAGAGTCGGCCCGAGAATCTAACCCTGTGGCACCCCCATAGAGACTGCCAGAGGTCCAGACAACAGGCCCTCCGATTTGACACACAACTCTATCAGAGAAGTAGTTGGTGAACCAGGCGACGCAATCATTTGAGAAACCAAGGCTGTTGAGTCTGCCGAAAAGAATGTGGTGATTGACAGAGTCGAAAGCCTTGGCCAGGTCAATGAATACGGCTGCACAGTATTGTTTCTTATCGATGGCGGTTATGATATCGTTTAGGACCTTGAGCGTGGCTGAGGTGCACCCATGACCAGCTCTGAAACCAGATTGCATAGCGGAGAAGGTAAGGTGGGATTCGAAATGGTCTGTAATCTGTTTGTTGACTTGGCTTTCGAAGACCTTAGAAAGGCAGGGTAGGATATATATAGGTCTGTAGTAGTTTGGGTCTAGAGTGTCTCCCCCTTTTGAAGAGGGGGATGACCGCAGCTGCTTTCCAATCTTTGGGAATCTCACATGATACGAAAGAGAGGTTGAACAGGCTAGTATTAGGGGTTGCAACAATTTCGGCAGATCATTTTAGAAAGAGAGGGTCCAGATTGTCTAGCCCGGCTGATTTGTAGGGGTCCAGATTTTGCAGCTCTTTCAGAACATCAGCTATCTGGATTTGGGTGAAGGAGAAATGGGGATGCTTGGGCGAGTTGCTGTGGGGGGTGCTGGGCTGTTGACTGGGGTAGGGATAGCCAGGTGGAAAGCATGGCCAGCTGTAGAAAAATGCTTATTGAAATTCTCAATTATAGTTGATTTATCGGTGGTGACAGTGTTTCCTAGCCTCAGTGCAGTGGGCAGCTGGGAGGAGGTGCTCTTATTCTCCAGAGACTTTAGTGTCCCAGAACTTTTTTGAGTTTGTGCTACAGGATGCAAATTTCTGCTTGAAAAAGCTAGCCTTAGCTTTCCTAACTGCCTGTGTATACCTAACTTCCCTGAAAAGTTGCATATCACGGGGGCTATTCGATGCTAATGCAGAATGCCACAGGATGTTTTTATGCTGGTCAAGGGCAGTCAGGTCTGGAGAGAACCAAGGGAGGAATTGGCTTTGGGGGTCACCAGTGAGATATATCTGCTGGAGCGTGTGCTACGGGTGGGTGCTGCTATGGTGACCAGTGAGCTGAGATAAGGCAGAGCTTTACCTAGCAAAGACTTATAGATGACCTGGAGCCTGTGGGTTTGGCGACGAATATGAAGCGAGGGCCAGCCAACGAGCGCATACAGGTCGCAGTGGTGGGTAGTATATGGGGCTTTGGTGACAAAACAGATGGCACTGTGATAGACTGCATCCAATTTGCTGAGGAGAGTGTTGGAGGCTATTTTGTAAATGACATCGCCGAAGTCGAGGATCGGTAGGATGATCAGTTTTACGAGGGTATGTTTGGCAGCATGAGTGAAGGATGCTTTGTTGCAAAATAGGAAGCCAATTCTAGATTTAATTTTGGATTGGAGATGCTTAATGTGAGTCTGGAGGGAGAGTTTACAGTCTAACCAGACACCTAGGTATTTGTAATTGTCCACATATTCTAAGTCAGAACCGTCCAGAGTAGTGATGCTGGACGGACGGGCAGGTGCGGGCAGCGATCGGTTGAAGAGCATGCATTTAGTTTTACTTGCATTTAAGAGCAGTTGGAGGCCACGGAAGGAGAGTTGTATGGCATTGAAGCTTGTCTGGAGGTTAGTTAACACAGTGTCAAAGAAGGGCCAGAGGTATACAGAATGGTGTCGTCTGTGTAGAGGTGGATTAGAAAATCACCAGCAGCAAGAGCGACATCATTGATGTATACAGAGGAGAGAGTCGGCCCGAGAATTGAACCATGTGGCACCCCCATAGAGACTGCCAGAGGTCCGGACAACAGGCCCTCCGATTTGACTCACTGAACTCTGTCTGAGAAGTAGTTGGTGAAGCAGGCGAGGCAGTCATTTGAGAAACCAAGGCTGTTGAGTCTGCCGATAAGAATGTGGCGATTGACAGAGTTGAAAGTCTTGGCCAGGTCGATGAATACAGCTGTACAGTATCACGTCGTATATGTTACGTTTGGTATGGTTACATAAGACAGGTTACTTAAGGCAAAAAATTAAAGGAGGGTGGTTGGTCGGGGTGGATGGATGGGCGTATAATGCGAACATCTAGTAACCCAAAGATAGCGTGTTCTAATCTCATCACAGACAACTTCAGCATTTTAGCAACTTTTCAACTACACTACTTTTTTGCAATTACTTAGCTAACACTTCCCCTATCCTAGCTAATGTTAGCCAGCTAGCTAAAATTTGTGTTAGCCACCTAGCTAACTTTAGCCACAACAAATTGTAATTCGTAACAACGGTTTGCAAATTCCTAACATATTGTACATTTAGCAAATTCCCAACATATCACACAAATTGTAATTCGTAACATATACAAAATGGATTATGGACATACACAAATTAATACATACCATATAAATCGTAACATATATTAAATGGAATGTTACGGAGTTACGTACAGAATAATACAAAATGTTGAGACCAGGTTGCGCGTCTCCTTTTTAAAAACAAAACAGGAACAAATGCAGTGGCGCTGCTTCACACTGCGGATCTCAGCTTTAAGGCCAGTTCCCCGGACTTCACTATCAATTATGGTTTTGTTACTGGCACTTTCAATGAAGATTCGCCATTGACAAACATTTTGAGTCTGGGTAGAAAACTTGCTAACGTTATTAGATAGACACCCGTGTAGCTACCCCTCTCGATTTGTATGTGGTTAGACGCTACAAACAATTGACTGTATGAAGCTACATACCTCCTCTATGCACCATCAACAGCCCACGAAGACGTTCGTTCTCCTCTTTCGTACGAAAAACGTCTACCTGGTACTCTGCTATCGTTTTTTCAACGACCCCAAATATCTCCTCAGCAGCCGCTGTTAATTTCTGGTTGAGAAACTCTCTCAACAACTCTATTTTCGACATGTTTTATTGTTTATTTTCCTCCATGCAAAATTAGCCTGCAGAAGATAAACACAGAAGAGCATGCCCCTCTGTGTAGGGCATCAAAACATTATGCACTATCGCCCTCTGCTGGAGTGGAGTGCGACATCGTATTATTCTTCTATAATATCATGGCGGTCCGCAAACAAAAGTTTAAAGTGCATGTCGCCATCTACTGTGCTGAAGAATGCGATCACTCATGGTCTGCTTAATTCTGTACTACCAAGAAAATTAAATAAAACAATAAATCCCTACTAACTTCTACCCCCCAAAAAAACTGCCACGCCACCACAACCCATTAAACTTGATCTATATCATGCTGAAACAATCCACCCTTAAGATTATTCAGCATGTCTACAACCATTTCAAAAGTAACATCTGTTACCCCCAATAACACTTTTGCCGTATCCACAATAACCTTCAACTTGGCATTTCTGCTTTTCACAACATGAGTTGCGTTAATAAGGTTACCAATGAAAGCTATGAAGTTAAATGTATTCATTATCAAAGTGTCCTTTGACACAGCACAGTTATGAGCACAACATTTCTGAACAGGTCTCGAAACCATGCCAGATCCAGTAGAACCAACCCGACATTAGGTCCACTTAGTACAGTAGCGGCCATGGAAGCGCCATCATTCTGCACTGTAGTTCCACCAATCTGTCTTACAGCCTCTGGATAAGATACATCATGACTGATTATATACCTCTGAGCCTCTCTCTGCACCTGGGATCCACCAAATGCTGCACTATGTCCCCCCCAAGAATTACCTTCACATTGCTCTCACGTTTACCGTAATCATGTCCCCCACATCTTTTCTTTCCTTTACACTGAGCAGCTACATGTCCCATTCTTCTGCATTTAAAACAGCAATGGGGATGGGACAAATTCACTGACATTGAAACTGATGAATCCTTTCTGTACTTGTCTAGGTAAAACCTTCTCAAACCTCAGCAGCACTGATAAGCTTTCACTTCTTTGACCCTCTTTCCTACCGATCACCCTTTTGGCCTCAATCACTCTGCTTCCTGTCACATTTCTGTAATATCATCTATGGACCTAGATATTGGGACCCCATTGATGACTCTTCTCTACCTTGCATAAGCACCAGGGTTATTACTTCTAATATTCTCCCCATTAAGCTTTTCCATCAGGCTACCACAAAATATGAACAATCTACCATTTCCAATGAACTGGGCTAATCTGACTTCAACCATCTCTTTCTGTACTGCATTGGTTAGTTGGATAGGGTGTAAATGAGGCCCTGTGGTCTCATCAAACACAATCCACTGCTTTCAGTGTCAGCTCTATTCTCCCCGTCTTTCCACTACTGACCATTCCTTGACCCGCATCCTCCCACTCCAGACCATCAGAACTGACACCCATTCTGTTCACATTCCAGCACAGCTGTTGCTTCTCCAAACCTTTCTCCATTTCGTCCACACTACTCGCCTCCTTTTCGGCTGTCAGACTTCCAAACTTCTCACGCATCAACAACTCATTCACCCAGTTCTGACTCCACACAATTCTCCAGGCACGAAGTCATTCAAACAAATCTCAAATCTTGTGCATCACAACACAACCTCCAAGCGAGCGCTTCCTCCTCTAGCTGACCGAACTCCTCTTGGGACGTCCCTACCCCATGGAACTACTCTTCGTGCAACAGGGTCTGTGTCCACACCAGTATAACTCTCTAAATGATTAGTGTGTAGATGCAGCCATTTGATAGACAGCTCAGAGATATTTCCACTGCCTTTACAGAGAATTAAAATAGCTTTTATTTAAAGATTGGAACCTGTGCCCTTTTCCTAACACTTGTATTGATTTCATCAGATAATGGTTGCATGGTTGGTGTTCCCAACATGATCCCGCAACGCTGCCAGAGAAGAGAGAAGCTGAAAAAAAAGACACTTCAATGAACACATTATCAGCCATTTACTCTGTAGTACTTAATGCATGTCTGGGAATGTACAATATCTGGGTTGGTTGAAAGAAGAAGCTCTCATTTCAGGTGGTATATTTAGTTCCCATTGAACATAGCGTAACTGTATCATACCAATTCTCTATACATGTAAATACACATGAAATGAAATATATTTTTTCCCTTGGTGCATTTTGGCATTAGGCTCAGAGGTAAGTATGACATTTGGTGTATGGAAGATCTTGACACATTAAACAGAAGGGAACAAACATTCTGAAAACTAGGCTGTTTGCAACATCAGGGCAGATGTATTGTGACATATTACTCTCAAGACCAATGCAAGGTTTATATACAGACAGAGAACAGTGGATCACATCATGTCCTCTGTGTCATCCTATAACTAATGAGCAGGGACTCCTGTTGCTCAGAAACCCACTAACTGCTCTCTGTTAGAACATGATATTAATCAGAGAGCAGTGTCCTGAGGAGGGCTATGTCCTGATTCTCCTCTCACATGTCTCTCAGTCTGCTGTCTGATTCTCTCCCCCCACACAGGGCACAGTCATGTGTTCTCCTTCTTGTAAACCCTCTTCACGTGGCTCTGTATGGTCTGAATCCATTGTGAAATTGGCCACATTCATGGCACCTATATGTTTGTGAGCTGTCTGATGCTTCTTCGACATACTTGATGTGGTAAAGCATTTCCTACACACAGGACACATGTATGGCTTCTCCCCTGTGTGAGTCCTCATGTGCACTATCAGAGATGTATTCTGGCTGAAACATTTGCCACAATCCTGGCATTGATGTGGTTTCTCCCCTGTGTGGCTCCTCATATGTAAGTTTAGGTGTCCACGCTGAGTAAATCCTTTGCCACAATCTTGACAGTGAAATGGCTTCTCCCCTGTATGACTCCTCAAATGCCTTTTCAGGAAAGCATCCCAAGCAAAATATTTACCACAAACATGACAACACTTTGCTCTGATGTGAGTTTGTAGGTGATCTATCATACTTTCTGTGGACTGACAGAATTTTCCACACACACCACAAAGATGTTCTTTATCCTGTGTGTGCGTTTGCACATGATTTAATAAAGAAGCCATGGAGTCAAATTGCTTTCCACATACCTTACAACTAGGAGAAGCATCCCAGCTTACACTGGGTCTCGAGTGTGATTTTAGATGGTTCAATTTCCTGTCCTTAACACTATGAGAACTTTGTCCTTTTACTGCCTTTGTCCTCTTTGATTTGAGTGGCTTTAACGTTAGACCTGACAGAGGTCCTCCACTCTCTATCTTGTCAATATGTCCTCTGTTTTCACTCTGAGCTGCAGAACACTCTCTATCTACTGCAGAGAAGGGCTGAGGCTCTCTGGTTGGTTCTGATACACCATAGTCTTCTACATAAGGTTCTGTTTTGATCTGTTCAGTTGAGGTGCTGGGTAGAGAGTATCTCTCTCCATGTGAGGACTGAGTTGGGTCCTGATAATAGCCACTTGATACACAGCCGTAAGAATTGATAAACTCATTGAAATTATTATCATCCTCCTGACTGGTCCTTGGTTCATTCTGTTCATCTTTCATCTGTGTGGGTTCTGGGTCCGTCTGCCCCAGACTGGGGTTCCAATCCTGCTGCTCATCAGACACGGTGACAGTGAGCTGCTGGAGGTCTGGAGATAATGGGGGGAAAAAAACTCAAAAGCTGACTTGAGACGTAGCTAGGCTTACAATAATTATCTTTTTACAGACCTTGGTTTTGTAAATGCACTACAAAATTAATTAAATTGAAAGCTAGTCGTAACTCATTTGAAATTAACGTTATTAAAACACAAACACACCTGCTCGTCTATGTAACTTGATCTGTGGCTTAGAACGAATATCCAGCATGCTCCGTAGACGGCTGTTCTCCTCCTTTGTGTGAGAAACCTCTTCCTGGTACTCTGCTATCGTTTCTTCAACGACACCAAATATCTCTTCCGCTGCAGCTATTAATTTCTGGTTGAGTAACACTCTCAAGAAATCAATTTTAGACATTTTTTAAGAAGGAAAGCTGTCTAGCTAGCTAAGTTAGCCAGCTAGCTACCAACGTAAACAAAGTCAAGAAGACAAAGAGCGCTGTCAGTATTTGTGTGTGCACGGCATAGTACATTTTGCATTGTCGCCCCCTACTGGAGCGGAAGGCACAGGTCCTCGCGATCTTACAGCTAGAATAAGTATTTCCCAATCTATTCTTGGAGGTCCTCCAGTGTCTGTATAATTTTATTCTAGCACAGAAAATAGACCTACATGTAGTAGACTGCAGAGCTGGTGGCGCTGCTACAGCACTACTGGTGCAAATCTGAAGTTAAGTAGATCAATCAATGCCTCCCTAGATCACTAAAGTACGCTAAAAATAGAATACACCATAATGCTATCACTAATCCAACATTCTCATGTCTGCAATTAATTAAAGGAAGAGGAGAGGAGTGATGTACCATGCCTTCAGAAAGTATTCATACCCCTTGACTTATTCCACATTTTGTTGTTAGCCTGAATTCAAAATGTATTAAAAAAATGTTTTAATACATTTAACATTTAATACTCACCCATCTACACACAGTACCTCATAATGACAAAGTGAAAATATGTTTTTAGAAATACATAAATATCTCATTTAAATAAGTATTCACACCACTGAGTCAATACGTTGTAGAAGCACCTTTGGAGGCGATTACAGCTTTTAGTTGTCTTGGGTATGTCTATCAGCTTTGCACATCTGGATTTGGGGAGTTTCTCAAGCTCTGTTAAGTTAGATAGGGAGCGGTGATGAACAGCAATCTTCAATTTTTTCCACAGATTTAATGAGATTCAAGTTTGGGCTTTGGCTGGGCGACTCAATAACTTATATTGTTCTGAAGCCATTCCAATGTTGTTTTGGCTGTATGCTTAGGGTCACTGTCCTGTTGCAGTGCAAATCTTCACACCAGTCCAAGGTCATTTGCATTCTGAAGCAGGTTCTCATTAAGTATTTGCCTCTATTCATTGTTCCCTCTATCCTTACCAGTCTTCCAGTCCCTGCTGCTGAAAAGCATCCCCATAGCATGATGCTGCCTCCACCATGCTTCACGGTATCGATGTTTTTTTTACAGGTGATGAGCTGTGTCTGGTTTTCTCCAGACAAAGCGCTTTGCATTCAGGCCAAAGTGTTCAATTTGTCTCATCAGACCACATAATCGTTTGCCTTATGATCTCCGTCTTTCACATGCCTTTTTGCAAACTCCAGGCATGCTGTCATGTGCCTTTTTCTCAGGAGTGGCTTCCATCTGGCTACTCTCCCATAAATCACAGATTGGTGAAGTGCTGTAGAGACTAGTCTTTTTGGCAGGTTCTCCCATCACAGCCAAGGAACTGTGTTCATTGCGTTCTTGGTCACCTCCCTGACCAAGGTCCTTCTTGCCCGGTTGCTCAGAAGGCAAGCTCTAGGCAGAGTCTGGGTAGTTCCACATTTTTTCAATTTCCCAACGATGGAGACCACTGAGCTCTGGGAAACTTTCAACACTCTAGACATTGTTTTATACCCTTCCCCAGCTATATGCCTCATCGCAATTTTATCTCAGATCTAGAGAGTTCCTTGGACTTCATGGTATAGATTCTGCTCTGACATGCACTTCTACTTTAAGTTTTTATTGGCGAATCGCAACCAACTGGCAGGTGCATACACCACCACCTACTGTTCTGGAGTGTGAGGCAGGTCACGACCTATCTATACCACTATAATCTCTCAACTAACCCTGAATTACTAATAAAATAAAATTCCCTACAAACCTCACTACTCCCGTCATCCCCACATAAAATACCACCTACTCCCCATTTCCGCCCAACCTCTCTGACCCTGTCAAACAACCTCTCCCTTTCTACGTCACACATTTCAAAAAATAATATCATGTTCCGTTTCTTCTACCATACAGCCATTACACATTCCAGTATCATGTTTCCCTATCAATTTCCAAGAGGGATTAAATCCCGTATGCCCTAATCTCATCCTACACAACATAACTTTATCCCTTCTGTTCCCATTATAACACCATCTCCAGTACATATTTCCTTGTACTATAAAAATGTCTGCCCTTACTACTTTCATCCCATTGTCTCTGCCAGCAATCTAACCCATTTTCCAAATCAATGTTTTAATTTCCTCCAAACCCAACTGCACCTGTATATACATAATATTATTTTCACTACTTTTTTGGCTATTATATCTACTATAAAATGTTCCATTAACTCCTTCATGAGCTGAAACCCAACAGAACTTAATTTCAATACCATTTTTTTGTAAGCCCAACAGCAGCTTTTTTTTAACCATAAATCCTAATGTTCTGACTTTCAAAACAAAATCAATTTTTATTTGTCACATACACTTTTAGCACATGTTATTGCAGGTATAGCGAAATGCTTTCCAGATCTTAAACTAAACAAACCGATGCAGAGTCCGAACATATTGCTACTCTTCTTGGTTGCACCTCCTCTATCCATTGCAATCCAACAACTAACGCAACCATTTCTGTTGAATCTACAGATAGACTAACAAATTATTTATTGCATAGATTAACATTGAACTCAGGAATAGATGCACCTGCTGCTGTCTTCCCATTCATGGGATCCTTTGAACCATCTGTATGCACTGCAAGACAAGAATAAAACTGATTAGTAATATATTGATCCACTATTGTTGCTACATGATCTTCACACCACTTTATTCAATCGGGCTAAAATCGACATGTGGTCTTGTATAAAACCACAGTGACACATTTCCTATTGCCACAGATGGCCCTATAAAAAAGGTCCCTGACTCCATCTTTATAAACCCCTTTTCCAATTCTCTCTTGATATCTTTCATATTCCCAGCAGTCTTCCAATATTGTCAGTGTAGGATGATCTACCATACTACCCTTCAGTCTTGCCCAGTACGCCAGGGCTAGCTTAACTCATCTAAGGGAGTGGCATTTCCTCAGTCTCTACTTGTAAAGCACCAACCGGTGTAGTTTTAAATGCACCATCGCACATCCTGAGTGCCCTCGCTTGCATCCTATCAAGGGGCAACAGCTATATAAAATCAACAGAACCATATACAAAGCACCGATAATCTTTGGACAATCTCATCAAAGTACGATAAATATTCAGTAAAGATTGCCTATCTGCCCCCTCTGACATGCACTGTCAACTGTGGGACCTTATATAGACAGGTGTGTTTCTAAATCATGTCTGAACAATTGAATTGGCCACAGGTGGACTCCAATCAAGTTGTAGCTACATCAATGATGATCAAAGGAAATTGGATGCACCTTGTAACGGTTTTGACTTGAAGTTATTGTTTATAGTGGTGCCAGGTAGGTTGTGCCTACCAGAGAAAATATTGGTTTCTCCTTTTGGTTTGGGAGGGAATGAGTCCCATCTGGTCCGTCAAGTCTACACCAATACAAAGGACTCATGTAAAGGTCAGGATGGAAATACACTTTTCATAAACCCTTAAAACATTGGAATTAACTTCAAAACTGTATTCTTTTGCGTGGCTTGTATTACCAATATAAAATGATCACACACACAATATAACAAATAATGAGTTATGGTTACTCCAGAAAGGTCCTGTACCTCGGGCCTAAATGAGTCCAGCACGGTAAAGGAGTTCAGGGAACACAAGTGACCTTAGTCACGCAATGTTTGTCAGTTCATACAAGTGTAGTGTAAACCCAGTATCAAATCATACAATCAAAATAACAATTATTTTACCACACAACCATAAAGCGTATCAAATCTTAAGTCCTCAACTACACCTAACTACATAAATCATCACGGTATACATCACACCAAAACAAATGAAATACCGTATACAAAAAAGTTGTAGTCGGTCAGTCAGACAATCCAATCCGCGAACAGATCTCCAGCGGAGAAAGGCCACGAAGAACAACCGAAAGGTGTAGTCCAACGGAAGCAAAGAGTGGATCCGATCCTGGGTAAACTTGCTATTAGGTTACAAAACAAACGGAATAGCGCGCTTCGTAACTGAGGGTTGAACACATCCTCGTTCGTGTCTCCACCACAACCCCACTGTTGCGCAGCATAGGCTGGATATTTAATTGGTAATTAAAGGGGAAGCACCCTATTGGAAGGAGAAGCTCTATTTAATTGGGAATTAAAGGGGAAGCGTCCTATTGGAAGGAGAAGCACTGAGACGGTTCATACAAATTCAGGGCCGTCACAACCTGAGCTAAGGAGTGTGATTATGTCATTGAGATTTCTGTATTTCATTTTCAATACATTTCTAAAAACATGTTTTCACTTTGTTATTATGGGGTATTGTGTGTAGATGGGTGTGATTTTTTTTTATCAATTTAGAGTACAGGCTGTAACACAACAAAATGTGGAATAAGTCCAGGGGTATGAATACTTTCTGAAGGCACAGTATTTTATAGAAATAAAAACAGTAGATTGAGAGAACGACATGTTTTAATGCACCTCTTGTATTGTCTGAAACACTCTCCCTACACAGGAAACTACTGCCATGTTTCCAGGAGGATTTTCATCAGGTTGTCATTATGTTTTCTCCCTCTTGTGAATGTTCTCGTACCTTCTAGGGGACTTCATCCATTTGAAGCATTTAGCAGCAATCAAATCCATTTTCTTTTAGTGACACGCTTTGTAAGGAACAGGTGTAGACTAACAGTGAAACATAATTGCACTGTCTTACCCAGAGCAACTTACAGTCAGTACATTCAAAACAGGTAAAACAACCACATATCAAGTCACTGCAAGAAAAATATTTTCTCAATAAAGCGGCTGAGTGAAACATGTATCACAAACAAGGTCTACAGTCAGTATTTTCTACACTAAAGTATGCTGTGCATTGTCATTATGCCTTGCCAAACTTCCAGTCTATGCAAAGCCTCTGCCAGTCATGACAGTGACGCCTTCTCTTCCATGTGAAATCTCATGCCTGTTGACTGGGTGCTAGTGCTGAAATACATGTCACAAAGACGGCAATGATATGGATTTTCCCAAGTGGATCTTCATGTGTAGTTTCCGGTGATAATTCTGCTTGAATCCTTGGCCACAATACTGCCCTTATATGGTTTCACCCCTGTATGAGTCCTGATGTGCACTGTCAGATCAGGGTTTCTGCTGAAACATTTGCCACAAACAGGGCAGCGATGTGGTTTCTCCCCAGAGTGGCTCTTCATATGCACAGCCAGGTTTCCACTCTGACTGAATCCTTTGCCACAATCTTGACAGTGAAATGGCTTCTCCCCTGTATGACTCCTCAAATGCCTTTTCAGGAAAGCATCCCAAGCAAAATATTTACCACAAACATGACAACACTTTGCTCCGATGTGAGTTTGTAGGTGATCTATCATACTTTCTGTGGACTGACAGAATTTTCCACACACACCACAAAGATGTTCTTTATCCTGTGTGTGCGTTTGCACATGATTTAATAAAGAAGCCATGGAGTCAAATTGCTTTCCACATACCTTACAACTAGGAGAAGCATCCCAGCTTACACTGGGTCTCGAGTGTGATTTTAGATGGTTCAATTTCCTGTCCTTAACACTATGAGAACTTTGTCCTTTTACTGCCTTTGTCCTCTTTGATTTGAGTGGCTTTAACATTAGACCTGACAGAGGTCCTCCACTCTCCATCTTGTCAATATGTCCTCTGTTTTCACTCTGAGCTGCAGAACACTCTCTATCTACTGCAGAGAAGGGCTGAGGCTCTCTGGTTGGTTCTGATACACCATAGTCTTCTACATAAGGTTCTGTTTTGATCTGTTCAGTTGAGGTGCTGGGTAGAGAGTATCTCTCTCCATGTGAGGACTGAGTTGGGTCCTGATAATAGCCACTTGATACACAGCCGTAAGAATTGATAAACTCATTGAAATTATTATCTTCCTCCTGACTGGTCCTTGGTTCATCCTGTTCATCTTTCATCTGTGTGGGTTCTGGGGCCTTCTGCCCCAGACTGGGGTTCCACTCCTGCTGCTCGGGGGAAACCACCTCATCAGACACAGTGACAGTGAGCTGCTGGGGGTCTGGAGAGGAGAGAGGGATGAAATAGAAAACTCAAGAGCTGACTTGACATACGCAGCTAACAACAAATGTTCCCACAACTTTATTTGAATATTTCCTTAAGCGTCTCATTTGGTCATTAACTAACGTTTTCATAGGAATGTTCCCGGG
This sequence comes from Salvelinus namaycush, assembly GCF_016432855.1. NCBI lineage: Eukaryota > Metazoa > Chordata > Actinopteri > Salmoniformes > Salmonidae > Salvelinus > Salvelinus namaycush. Next base: position 60,788,637 of record NC_052311.1, read on the forward strand.
ATGTGCAAGGCATGTTTCCAAGAGACCATTCCCTTAATGTCAAATAGAAAGTAATATAAATGTTATTGACATGTTTCATGGGAATGTTGCAAGAACATTCATGTCTCCAGTTTTTGCTGGTTAGGAGAATATTCCATCAATGTCCCACCAAACATACACAGACCATGGTTGCCATGTTCTCAGAACATGAAATATTAATGCTCGAGACATGTTTAATAGGGACGTTGCAAAAACATTTGTGTCCACAAAATAAAAACATTTTACACATCACATCTTGTTACTGTTGCCAAGCCAATTAAGGCCGATTAGTGAACCCCTGATTGATTCACAACTCTTTGTCTGTTGGCAAGGTTAGGGATACTCACACACACAATGCTTTTAACATACTGTGTCTTCAACTTCCATATTTGACATACATGATTATATTGTGCATGTTCAATTAATCAGTACTTATTATTCAACATGTCCACACCTGGGATTTGAACTATCAACCCCTTAATTCACAGTACTCCAATCTTCCTGCTACGCCATCATGTCTGTGTAAAGTAGGCTGTCAGTTCATCTGATTATTCTCTTATTTATTTTTTATTTTCTTATTCCAGCAATTTAAGGGCTTTCTCTATAGTTGCCTAATATTGATGGGTCATATTAACCTGTTTTAATGATACTTCTGATTCACTATGATCAATAAAATATTTTCTTGGGTTTACTTTAACAGAGATTTACTTCAAACACTGGTGTGTTGTAACTGTTGCCAAATAATGACTAACATATTGCTAAGAATGTGAGAGTAGGTCGACTCTTCCTGCGGGTCTCAAACCAAGGCCACTAGCACCAATGACGAACAACCTAACGACTGTCCCAATGAGGGTTATTTCTAGGGCAGGGCTCTCCAACCCTGTTCCTGGAGAGCTACCCTCCTGTAGGTTTTCATTCCAACCTTAGTTGTAACTAACCTGTTTCAGTTTATTCACCAGCTAATTAGGATAAGTCGGTGTGCTAGATTAGGGTTAGAGTGAAAACCTACAGGATGGTAGCTCTCCAGGAAGAGTTGGACAGCCCTGCTCTAGGGCATGTGCTCATTGGGAAAGGGGGATACTTAGTCAGTTGTACAACTGAATGTATTCAACTGAAATGTGTCTTCCGCATTTAACCCAACCCCTCTGAATCAGAGGTGCGGGGGACTGCCTTAATCGACATCCACGTCTTCGGCGCCCGAGGAACAGTGGGTTAACTGCCTTGCTCAGGGGCAGAGCCACAGATTTTTACCTTGTCAGCTGGGGATTCGATCCAGCAACCTTCTTGTTACTGGCCCAACACTAACCAATAGTTAGGCCCTGTCAAGAAGAAACCCTAACCCTCCTCCCTAGACACTTGTGTAGACCTGAAACAACGTGATATGTGTAAGCAATAGGGTGAATGAACTTTGAAGTAATTCTCAGCTCTGTTAAAAGTACACTCAAGAAAAACGTATTGATCCTAGTGATTGAGGAGTATAATCAAAACAGGTTAATATGCTGCACAAACATTAGATAATATAGAAAGCCCTTCAATTGTTGAAATAAGTCAATCAAATCAATGAGAGAAAAGTCCAATTAACTGATAACTGACACAGACATGGTGGCGTAGCAGGAAGATCTGAATGATGTGAACCAATAGGTTGTGAGTTCAAATCCCAGGTGAGGACATGTTGCATAATAATTGCTGTATATATCAACATGCACAATGTATGTCAAATGTGGTAGTTGAAAACAGTGTGTTAAAAGCCCTGTGGGTGTGTGTGTGAGTAACCCTTGCCAACAGACAAAGAGCTGTGAATGGTTTACCAATCAGGGCCTTGATGGGCTTGGCAAAAGAAACGTGATGTGCAATGCTTTTGGGGGGGGTAGAACGTTTCTTTCGGAACAAATCAGGCGACTGGTGACAACTGATACACAGAAATGTTATTGCAATGTTCCCATGAAATGTGTCTAGAACACGAATATCTTACATTCCGAGAACTTGGCAACCATGTCCTGTGTATAATTTGTGGGACGTTGTTAGAATATTCTCCTAACCCTCAGAAAACTGGACACATTAATGTTTTTGCAACGTCCCATAAAGCGCGCCTAGAACATTGATGTTATATATTCTGATAACATTGTAGCCACGTTCTTGATAAGATCTGTGTGACATTAAAGGGAATGTTCTAACTTCAACACCAAAACATGCTAACGGGTTCTCAAAATGTTTTTGCTAACATAGATATGTTTCCATAACTAACGGAAAACTGGACAAACAAACCTGGGACGATTACGGGTAACATAAAATATATATATAAGTCCTCACCCTAGAATTGTTAGCCGGGTAGTTAGATGGATTTAAGATTGAGTAATCTTCTTACAGACATTGGAACTATCTACACTCTCAACATTTTATTACATTGATAGCTTATCGTGTCTCATATTAAACGAATGTTGAAAATACAAACACACCTTCTTGTCTATGTAACTTGATATCTGCCTTAGTAAGGATATCAAGCGTGATCCGTAGACGGCTGTTCTCCTCCTTTGTGTGAGAAACCTCTTCCTGGTACTCTGCTATCGTTTCTTCAACGACACCAAATATCTCTTCCGCTGCAGCTATTAATTTCTGGTTTAGAAACATTCTCAATAACTCTATTTTAGACATTTGTAATGAAGGAACGTTTGCTAGATAGCTACCAAGTCAAAAAATATAAAGAGCGCTGAGGCAAAGCCAGAGGGTTTCACTCTCCCCTAACTCTGTCCGGAACAAGGCCAATGTGTTTATATGGGCTTATTTTTGACCCAAGGTTGTCGCCTACTTTCCCACTGTAAGGGCGGAGACATGAGCATCTCGTCATTATATATTCTTTGTGCGTGCACGACAAAATACATTTTGCTCTATCGCCACCTGCTGGAGCGGAAGGGGCAGGTCGTGAAGCTCCTGCAGTTTGCACCAGAGTTGATTCTAATTTTAAGAAAGACACTGATTACTGGGCAAAATAAATTATTATCTTGTCATTGATCAGATTGAATAAGTGTTTCCCAATCTATTCTCCAGTGTCTGTATAATTTTATTCTAGCACAGAAAATAGACCTAAATGTAATAGACTGCAGAGCTGGTGGCGCTGCTACAGCACTACTGGTGCAAATCTGAAGTTTAGATCAATCAATGCCTCCCTAGATCACTAAAGTACGCTAAAAATAGAATACACCATAATGCTATCACTAATCCAACATTCTCATGTCTGCAATTAATTAAAGGAAGAGGAGAGGAGTGATGTATTTCATAGGAATACAGAACTCAGAGAACTACATGTTTAATGCACCTCTTGTATTGTCTGAAACACTCTCCCTACACAGGAAACTACGGCCATGTTGTCAGGAGGATTTTCATCAGGTGGTCATTATGTTTTCTCCCTCTTGTGAATGTTCTCATACCTTCTAGGGGACTTCATCCATTTGAATAACAAGTATATGGCTTCTCTCCTGTGTCAATTGGACTGTTGGAGTACTGTTCTTGCATTAACATTTTGGTCATTTAGTTGACACTTACCCAGAGTGACTTACAGTCAGTGGATTCAAAACAGGTAAAACAACCACATATCAATAGTCACTGCAAGTAAAAACTCCTCAATAAAGCGGCTGAGTGAAACATGTATCACAAACAAGGTCTACAGTCAGTATTTTCTACACTAAAGTATTCTGTGCATTGTCATTATGTATTCCCAAACTTCCAGTTTATGCAAAGCCTCTGCCAGTCATGGCAGTGACGCCTTCTCTTCCATGTGAAATCTCATGCCTGTTGACTGGGTGCTAGTGCTGAAATACATGTCACAAAGACGGCAATGATATGGTTTTTCCCAAGTGGATCTTCATGTGTAGTTTCAGGTTATAATTCTGCTTGAATCCTTGGCCACAATACTGCCCTTATATGGTTTCACCCCTGTATGAGTCCTGATGTGCACTGTCAGATCAGGGTTTCTGCTGAAACATTTGCCACAAACAGGGCAGCGATATGGTTTCTCCCCAGAGTGGCTCTTCATATGCACAGCCAGGTTTCCACTCTGACTGAATCCTTTGCCACAATCCTGGCATTGATGTGGTTTCTCCCCTGTGTGGCTCCTCATATGTAAGTTTAGGTGTCCACGCTGAGTAAATCCTTTGCCACAATCTTGACAGTGAAATGGCTTCTCCCCTGTATGACTCCTCAAATGCCTTTTCAGGAAAGTATCCCAAGCAAAATATTTACCACAAACATGACAACACTTTGCTCCGATGTGAGTTTGTAGGTGATCTATCATACTTTCTGTGGACTGACAGAATTTTCCACACACACCACAAAGATGTTCTTTATCCTGTGTGTGCGTTTGCACATGATTTAATAAAGAAGCCATGGAGTCAAATTGCTTTCCACATACCTTACAACTAGGAGAAGCATCCCAGCTTACACTGGGTCTCGAGTGTGACTTTAGATGGTTCAATTTCCTGTCCTTAACACTATGAGAACTTTGTCCTTTTACCGTCTTTGTTCTCTTTGATTTGAGTGGCTTTAACGTTAGACCTGACAGAGGTCCTCCACTCTCTATCTTGTCAATATGTCCTCTGTTTTCACTCTGAGCTGCAGAACACTCTCTATCTACTGCAGAGAAGGGCTGAGGCTCTCTGGTTGGTTCTGATACACCATAGTCTTCTACATAAGGTTCTGTTTTGATCTGTTCTGTTGAGGTGCTGGGTAGAGAGTATCTCTCTCCATGTGAGGACTGAGTTGGGTCCTGATAATAGCCACTTGATACACAGCCGTAAGAATTGATAAACTCATTGAAATTATTATCATCCTCCTGACTGGTCCTTGGTTCTTCCTGTTCATCTTTCATCTGTGTGGGTTCTGGGTCCGTCTGCCCCAGACTGGGGTTCCACTCCTGCTGCTCGGGGGAAAACACCTCATCAGACACGGTGACAGTGAGCTGTTGGATGTCTGGAGAGAAGGATGAAATAGAAAACTCATGAGCTGACTTGACGTAGTTAGCGAGGCTTACAATAATAATCTTATTACAGACACTGGTTTTGTAACTAACTACCTACACTCTCAAAAAGTAAATACACATTGATAGCTTAACATGTCTCATATTAAATTCATGTTGAAAAAACAAGCACACACCTGCTCGACTATGTAACTTGATCTCTGGCTTGGTGCGGACATCCAGCATGCTCCGTAGACGGCTGTTCTCCTCCTTTGTGTGAGAAACCTCTTCCTGGTACTCTGCTATCGTTTCTTCAACGACACCAAATATCTCCTCAGCTGCCGCTATCAATTTCTGTTTGAGTAACACTCTCAAGTACTCTATTTTAGACATGTTTTTATAAGGAAAGCTGTCTAACTAGCTAAGTTAGCCAGCTAGCTACCAACGTAACTAAGTCAAGAAGACAAAGAGCGCTGTCATTCTCTGCGTGGACGGCATAATACATGTTGCACTGTCGCCCCCTGCTGGAGCGGAAGACGCAGGTCGTGGCGATCCTGCAGGTGGCGCCAGAGTCTGCTGCTTTTGAGAAGAGGACACTGATTACTGGGCAAAATGAATTCATAACTCGTCATTCATACTACTAATTACTGATCAGATTGACTAAGTATTTCCCAATCTATTCTTGGAGGTCCTCCAGTGTCTGTATAATTTTATTCTAGCACAGAAAATAGACCTAAATGTAATAGACTGCAGAGCTGGTGGCGCTGCTACAGCACTACTGGTGCAAATCTGAAGTTTAGATCAATCAATGCCTCCCTAGATCACTAAAGTACGCTAAAAATAGAATACACCATACTGCTATCACTAATCCAACATTCTCATGTCTGCAATTAATTAAGGAAGAGGGACATATTTCCTAGAAATAAAGAATGACAGTAGATTTAGGGAATGAGATGTTTTAATGTACTTCTCATATTGTCTGAAAGACTCTCCCTATATGGAACAACTGCCATGTTGTCATGAGGTATTTTGTCGGGTTGTCATTATGTTTTCTCCCTCTTGTGAATGTTGATTCACAAGAATCTTCTAGGGGAGTTCATCCATTTTAAGCATTTAGCAGCAATCATTGCCTTATGTATGTTTTTTATAAAACAATGACACGGTTTCTCTCCTGTGTCAATTTAATTTCTTGCATTTACATTTTGGTCATTTAGTTGACACTTACCCAGAGTGACTTAGTCAGTGTATTCAAAACAGGTAAAACAACCACATATTAACAGTCACTGCAAGTAAAAACGTTCCTCAATAAAGCGGCTGTGTGAAACATGTATCACAAACAAGGTCTACAGTCAGTATTTTCTACACTAAAGTATTCTGTGCATTGTCATTATGTATTCCCAAACTTCCAGTTTATGCAAAGCCTCTGCCAGTCATGGCAGTGGCGCCTTCTCTTCCATGTGAAATCTCATGCCTGTTGACTGGGTGCTAGTGCTGAAATACATGTCACAAAGATGGCAATGATATGGTTTTTCCCAAGTGGATCTTCATGTGCAGTTTCCGGTGATAATTCTGCTTGAATCCTTGGCCACAATATTGGCACTTATATGGTTTCACCCCTGTATGAGTCCTCATGTGAACTGTCAGATCAGGGTTTCTTATGAAACATTTTCCGCATAAACGACAGCAAAATGGCCTCTCCCCTGTGTGAATCTTCATGTGTGTGTTCATATAAGATTTACTGCTGAAACATTTCCCACAAACAGGGCAGCAATGCGGTTTCTCCCCAGAGTGGCTCTTCATATGCACAGCCAGGTTTCCACTCTGACTGAATCCTTTGCCACAAAACTGGCAGCGGTACGGTCTCTCCCCTGTATGAATCCTCTTGTGCGCTGTGAGATCTGGATTTTTTCTGAAACACTTGCCACAATCAGGACAGCGAAACGATTTCTCCCCTGGGTGAACCTTCATATGATCATTCAGCTCAGCACTCCCAGGGAAAAATGTACCACAAACATGACAAACTCTAGCTCCAACGTGGGTTTCTATATGATCTAACATACTTTCTGTGGACTCGAAGTGTATTCCACACACACCACATAGACATTCTTTGTCCTGTGCATGCTTTCTTGCATGATTCACTAAAGAAGCTAAGTAGGAGAAATACATTCCACAAAATTTACAGTGGATATAGGCACTTTGTTTTCTTACTGTCTGTGATCTCTTTGATTTAAGTTGCTTTGAATCTGAAAGAGGTCTACTCTCTACCCCTTTGACACATTTCATGTTTTTACTCTGAGCTGCAGAAGATACTCCATTGTCTTCTGCATCAAGTTCTGGTTTGATCTGTATCATGTTCTGTTCAGTGGAGGTGCTGTGTAGAGAGTAGTTCCTCTGTGCAGTCGATGTGCTGGGAAGACAGTACGTCTCTTCGTAGTCTTCACTTTGGGTTTCATAAAGAAGTGAGGACTGAGTCAGGTCCTGGTGGTTGGAGTCATTTTTCAAAGATGACTCTAGTTCCTCTGGTTCCTCTTTTATCTGTATGTAATGTGGGTCTTCCTGCCCCAGACTGGGGCTCCACTCCTGCTCACAGTGTTGCTGCTCAGGGAGAACCTCCTTTTCAGATACAGGGTGAGTGGGCTGTTGGATGTCTGGAGGGAAGGATAGAGAATTAAATAAAACATCTAAAATGTTGACATGAATAGTATTCTAGTTAGATAGTATCTAAATACCTAGCTAGCTAACACAGCTGATAGCTGTTATATTTTAAACGTTCTTTGCATTTGTCAAGTGGTCAATAACATGATTTATCAACCAAAACCAATGACAATGTAGCTAACATAGCTAGCTACATTGTCATTGGTTTTGGTTGATAAATCATGACATTGACCACTTGACACATGCAACGAACGTTTAAAATATAACAGCTATCAGCCTCAGCCACACACCTATTCTGTGTAATAGTATATCTGGTTTAATAACGATATCCAGCATGCTACGCAGACGGCTGTTCTCTTCCTGGTACTCTGCTATTGTTTCTTCAACGACGCCGAATATCTCCTCAGCTGCCATTGTCAATCTCTGGTTGAGAAACACTCTCAAAAACTCTATTTTAGACATTTTTAGAGGAGAAACGTTGGGCAGCTTGCTAGCGGATAATCACAGGTACATTTGCAACAACATAGCGTAGACACCGTAAGCGTTAAACAAAGGAGGGCGTTCCTTTGAGCACGGCGGCAAACACACGTTGCACTATCGCCACCTGCTGGAACGGAATGTGACTTCGGTCTTTCAAATTCTTGTATTTTTTTCTCGTCCAAAAAGCTTATCTGGGAAGGGGAAACATAGTCAGTTGTATGGGGGCAATTTCACGCCATATGTATTGATTCTAAATCAAATAAAACATGAACATTAAAAATAAAGTTGAGAATGTAAACATTATATTTTCGAGGACGGGTGAAATAATGGATGTTGAAATCAAAAACCAAACAATAGAAAGCAAAATGTATAGAATTATAAACAAAAAATAATACATTTTTATTTTATTTATTTCACCTTTATTTAACCAGGTAGGCTAGTTGAGAACAAGTTCTCATTTGCAACTGCGACCTGGCCTAGATAAAGCATAGCAGTTCGACACATACAACAACACAGAGTTACACATGGAATAAACAAATCATACACTCAATAATACAGTAGAACAAAAGAAAACAAAAGTTTATATACAGAGAGTGCAAATGAGGTAAGATAAGGGAGTTAAGGCAATAAATAGGCCATGGTGGCGAGGTAATTACAATATAGCAATTAAACACTGGAATGGTAGATGTGCAGAAGATTAATGTGCAAGTAGAGATACTGGGGTGCAAAGGAGCAAGATAAATAAATAAATACAGTATGGGGATGAGGTAGGTAGATAGATGGGCTGTTTACAGATGGGTTATGTACAGGTGCAGTGATCTGTGAGCTGCTCTGACAGTTGGTGCTTAAAGCTAGTGAGGGAGATATGAGTCTCCAGCTTCAGAGATTTTTGCAGTTCGTTCCAGTCATTGGCAGCAGAGAACTGGAAGGAAAGACGACCAAAGGAGGAATTGGCTTTGGGGTAGACCAGTGAGATATACCTGCTGAAGCCCGTGCTACGAGTGGGTGCTGCTATTGTGACCAGTGAGCTGAGATAAGGCGGGGCTTTACCCAGCAGAGACTTGTAGATAACCTGTAGCCAGTGGGTTTGGCGACGAGTATGAAGCGAGGGCCAACCAACGAGAGCGTACAGGTCGCAATGGTGGGTAGTATATGGGGCTTTGGTGACAAAACGGATGACACTGTGATAGACTGCATCCAGTTTGTTGAGTAGAGTGTTGGAGGCTATTTTATAGATGACATCACCGAAGTCGAGGATCGGTAGGATGGTCAGTTTTACGAGGGTATGGTTGGCAGCATGAGTGAAGGATGCTTTGTTGCGATATAGGAAGCTGATTCTAGATTTAATTTTGGATTGGAGATGCTTAATGTGAGTCTGGAAGGAGAGTTTACAGTCTAACCAGACACCTAGGTATTTGTAGTTGTCCACGTATTCTAAGTCAGAGCCGTCCAGAGACATCAAAAGCAAAACCCCCAAAACTTGTAGGTGTAGGTAACTGGTTCGCCATACACCTGCGCTGAACGTTGCCCAACAGGTAAGCCTGTCTGTCATGTTCATTGATTGGGTTAAAACGTACCTTCGCTCCAAAACTAGCGGACCAATGGAGACTCATTCTCTACGCCTCCCTCTTAACCACGCCCTCCACGTCATCGACACCCGGCCCTTACGAAAAAAGATTGCAGTCAGAGTGCAGTATACAGCAAATACTGCGTACAAAATAACAGCTTTTTTTTTACAGCAGAAATGTTGCCTGTAATTGCAGTTAGAGTGCTGTATAACTACAGTCCAACTGCAGTTATTCTGCATCCAAAATACCACAGTGAATTGCAGTTACTGCACTTTCAAAACTGCAATCATTTTTTGTAAGGGGGGAGCAGTTGTTGGGGGTTAATTGCCCTTCTCAAGGGCAGAACAGCATATTTTTCCACCTTTCCAGCTCAAGGATTCAAATCAGCAACCTTTTGGGTACTGGACCAACCGCTTAACAGCTAGGCTACCTTGTTTTTCCAATCAATGAGCTGTATAATGCTTCTTATTTTAATAGGTCAGTGTTGCCCCTGGATACAGCATTATTCCTTTTTTAAAATTTACACCCTTTTCCTCCCCAATTTCGTGATATCCAATTGCGATCCAATTACGATCTTGTCTCATCGCTGTAACTCCCCAACAGGCCCGGGAAAGGCATAGGTCGAGTCATGTATCCTCCGAAACATGACCTGCCAAACCGCACTTTATAATACCCGCCTGCTTAACCCGGAAGCCACCCGCGCCAATGTGTACTGTTCAACTGACAACCGAAGTCAGCCTATAGGCGCCCAGCCCGCCACAAGGAGTTCCTAGAGTGGGATGAGGCAAGTAAAGCCCCCCTGGCCAAACCCTCTCCCAACCCGGACGACACTGGGGCAATTGTGCGCCACCCTATGGGATTCCCGATCGAACCCGGGTCTGTAGTGATGCCTCAAGCCCCTGGATACTGCTTTTATCAATCCTAACCATCTCAGGTCTATGATTACAGGAGTACACAATAGGCATATTCTTCATCACATCCTTATGGGCCTTGGCCACTCCAGAGCCATGTATTTAGAATATCTAAATACATGGCTCTGGGCCTCACTATAACCTTAAAGGCAGCATATACTAAAACAATCTGCTGTACACTAATTGTTAACACTCACACTTTGTGTCCATCTCACCAGATTACACAGCTTCTCTCAGTTGCACCTTACTGGTGGCATAATTTCAGCTTCTGAGGGACAACAACGACACCGTCCTCACAGCCAAGATCCAGCTCTGGATCCAAAATGATGCTTTGACTTCAACTCAAGCTGAGCTACAGAAAATGAACAGCTATGTGGCTGTGGTTAAGGACCAACTTGAGAGAGACTACATGTAACTTGTCGCAACCAAGGACCAGTCAGAGAGGCAACATAGAGACCTTGCTGCTTCTCATAACCAATTAGAAAGAGAGTATGAAGGCCTACTGACATCCAACAACCAATTGCAAAAAAACTATAGACCTGACGGCATCTAAAAACCAACTACAGAGAGAGATAAAAGATCTCACATGAACCAGGGAACGGTCACAGAGACAACACCTGAACATCAGTGCAGCTTAACGCCTCGATCACACCGACAGCGTCATTGCATTTTGGTACACCAGAAGTACATTCATTTCCAATGGAATGCTGCGTTTGCCGTCCAGCATTGTAGAGGCAGTTGCAGTGCGTTCTGTGTGGTGCATACGTTGGATTTATCCAATACATGCATCAAACTGTATGCCTAGACGGCTCGACAGAAATGGTAGCAGAAGGTAAATGTTGAACTTTTATTGCAAACATATCCAGATGATGCTGCGTATCATTTTGCACAAAGACGCTGTTGGAAGATTTTCTCCTCCAGGTGTTACTTCTTCTCCACTGAGAGGAGGGGCTGGAGCAGCGGTCGGGTCGACTGTGTTCAACAGTGCGGAGATCTGGTGGTCATTGACAGTCCAGAGGAACAGGTGAGAGACTTTGTATTGGAGATGCGCAGAGGTAGGTTAGATCTATGGTGCAAGGTGGTTGGGCCCGAAGACAATCTTTACTCTGGTAGTAATACAGGATATAATACACATAGATTATGGGCATTGGATGTATAAAAATCAGTGTATCTCTGTGGACTTCCCCAGGTAGAAAGAGTGCTGTGAGTGTGAGGAGAGAGTGTGTGCCTCCACCCTCAGAGAGACCAACCCTTCTCGGAGCTGGAGAGAAGAGACCTGCAGCATCATGTCTGGATGGATCTGTGAGAGCCCAGCGCTCATACGGTCAGAATATATATATATATTTTTTACCTTTATTTAACCCTTAGGCCAGTTGAGAACAAGTTCTCATTTACAACTGCGACCTGGCCAAGATAAAGCAAAGCAGCAAGACACAAACAACACAGAGTTACACATAAACAAACGTACAGTCAATAACACAATAGAAAAAAATCTATATAGTGTGTGCAAATGAGGTAAGATTATTGAGGTAAGGCAATAAATAGGCCGTTGTGGCGAAGTAATTACAATTTAGCAATTAAACACTGGAGTGATAGATGTGCAGAAGATGAATGTGCAAGTAGTGATACTGGGGTGCAAAGGAGCAAAAAAACTAAACAATATGGGGATGCAGTAGTTGGATGGGCTATTTATAGATGGGCTATCTACAGGTGGGCTATATTCAGGTGCAATGATCTGTGAGCTGCTCTGACAGCTGATGCTTAAAGTTAGTGAAGGAGATATGAGTCCCCAGCTTTAGTGATTTTTGCAATTTGTTCCAGTCACTGGCAGCAGAGAACTGGAAGGAATAGGCTTTGGGGGTGACCAGTGAAATATACCTGCTGGAGCGTGTGCTACGGGTGGGTGCTGCTATGGTGACCAGTGAGCTGAGATAAGGCAGGGCTTTACCCAGCACAGACTTATAGATGACCTGGAGCCAGTGGGTTTGGCGACGAATATGAAGCGAGGGCCAGCCAATGAGAGCATACAGGTCTCAGTGGTGGGTAGTATATGGGGCTTTGGTGACAAAACGGATAGCACTGTGATAGACTGCATCCAATTTGCTGAGTAGAGTGTTGGAGGCTATGTTATAAATTACATCGCAGAAGTCAAGGATCGGTAGGATAGTCAGTTTTACGAGGGTATGTTTGGCAGCATGAGTGAAGGATGCATTGTTGCAAAATAGGAAGCCAATTCTAGATTTAATTTTGGATTGGAGATGCTTAATGTGAGTCTGGAAGGAGTGTTTATAGTCTAACCAGACACCTAGGTATTTGTAATTGTCCACATATTCTAAGTCAGAACCGTCCAGTGTAGTGATGCTGGACGGGCGGGCAGGTGCGGGCAGCGATCGGTTGAAGAGCATCCATTTAGTTTTACTTGCATTTAAGAGCAGTTGGAGGCCATGGAAGGAGAGTTGTATGGCATTGAGGAGGTTAGTTAACACAGTGTCCAAAGAAGGGCCAGAGGTATACAGAATGGTGTCGTCTGGGTAGAGGTGGAGCAGAGAATCACCAGCAGCAAGAGCGACATCATTGGTGTATACAGAGAAAAGAGTCACCCCGAGAATTGAACCCTGTGGCACCCCCATAGAGACTGCCAGAGGTCCGGACAACAGGCCCTCCGATTTGACTCACTGAACTCTGTCTGAGAAGTAGTTGGTGAAGCAGGCGAGGCAGTCATTTGAGAAACCAAGGCTGTTGAGTCTGCCGATAACAATGTGGTGATTGACAGAGTCGAAAGCCTTGGCCAGGTCGATGAATACGGCTGCACAGTATTGTCTTTTATCGATGGCGGTTATGATATCGTTTAGGACCTTGAGCGTGGCTGAGGTGCACCCATGACCAGCTCGGAAACCAGATTGCATAGCCGAGAAGGTACGGTGGGATTCGAAATGGTCGCTGATCTGTTTGTTAACTTGGCTTTCGAAGACCTTAGAAAGGCAGGGTAGGATAGATATAGGTCTGTAACAGTTTGGTTCTAGAGTATCTCCCCCTTTGACGAGGGGGATGACCGCTGCAGCTTTTGCCATATAGACACACAGAACACATTTATATGTAGCCTTAAAATCCTCCAATAAAATAAAACATTAATTCACGATGGGGCGTAATTTCTTGTGGCAATAGCATAGCGGTGCTGGTCATAGTACAAGGTGAAAACAGGATGTTTATTAGATATTCCGGGAAAATTATCTGATAGGTCATACTGTCTTGAATCAGCAATACTGCCTCATTCACATTCTTCATGAATAAAATGAGTAGGTCTGACTACAGCATCTTCGTCTCTTTGCTAACTACCCAGTACTACCCAGTGTAGTTAGCAAATGGCGGTAGATCACTGCCAACACGTCTTAAAAAATTAAGTGCAGTGATTGGTTACTGCCTGTTGATGTTCTACTGCCAACTCTGCGTGCGAGACGAGGCGTATTCATTAGTGGATTCAGTTGCAAAACGTTTTGCAACGAAAACGAGTTTCTATTGGACACATTTAGGCAGGTCCCTCCCCGCTTCGTTCCTGTTCCATTTTTTCTGTTTGCTTCTTCGAGTAAATGGTTTCCGTTTTGCAACAGGAAAAACGTTTTAAAACCGAATCTGACTAATGAATACACCCCCGCTGTATTGACAACATTGACCATCTTCGAACAACGAAGGCGAGTTTCACAAAATAACACATTATTTAGATTGTTGCAACGATTAACAATATTATATTGACAATGAATTACCGCCTTTAGTCTTTACATGTATTTGAACGTCTTGATTCATCTTCATGGTATAGTCAGCTGTTGTTGTTGCTAGCTAGCGATAATTTCGTAGCTAACGTTAGCTATCTAGCTACCCAAATGGTTCCTCCAGCTGCAACTAATTATTTTGATGTTTCCATCTAGCTTGCTATCAAATTGAGACAAATGTAGCTATGTATGAGGGACCATCTCTATTTTGGACCGTTTTCAAGGACTGTCAATCTGAATTTAAAGTGCAGTTTTTTTTCTTCCAGTGGAACGTCTGTTACGTAACGTAATTTGTTGCACTGTCAACACAGTTTGTACTTGCAAGGTATGGTGGCTCGGCGAGATCTCGAGCTCTGTAACGTTGCCACAACGAAAACGAAGTAGCTTTGTGTTTCACACCTCCACATCGCTTATTATTAGATAGTTGCTTGCATGTTAAAGCCTGTAACTGTCCATGTCAAAATCGTATTGTCCATTCGCGTTGTGGCTGCTATCTGGCTTGTTATTTCATAACCTGATAAACCTAGCCAGTCCTCCTGTTGTTTAGTTTGACATTTTGAGTCGTTACTTCATTGCTACTCACATTGTCTAATTAACTTTATTCTTATCACATAGAAACGTCTGGCCAAGGTGCATTGGGAAAGGATAGCCAGCTAGTTTGTAAACAATGGCAACCATGCGTCGTCCAAGGTACTCTCTCCGAGACTCTCTGTACTGGGATGAGACTGAGTGCCTGACGTACTATGGGATGCTCTCTCTACACGAGATGTTTGAAGTTGTCGGTTCTCAACTGACAGAGACAGACGTTGAGGTGCTGTCGTTCCTCTTGGATGAGACCTATCCGGCTGGAGGGCACCCCTTGGACCCAGCTGGCTGGACCAGCGAGCCCGGTGAGGAAGACCCTGAGGCCAGTAAAGGAGTCTCCCCCAGCCCAGTGCTCCTGGAGGCCTGGCGGCGGTTACAGCCCAAGGGTCCTGCCTTGGCCTGCCCTACTGCTGCCCGCCACAAGCCCAAGAGTGGTCTAGAACTGCTGCTGGAGCTGGAGAGACGTGGGTACCTCAGTGAGGGTAACCTGGAGCCCCTGTTGCAGCTGCTGCGAGTCCTGACACGACACGACCTCCTGCCTTTGGTGTCCCGCAAAAAAAGGAGGACAGGTAAGGGACATTAACAGAGTGCTGTTCATAACTGGAAGCCAACATGCAGTAATAGAGATAATGTTGTCATAATCACCTGTAGGCCTACTTTTCCCAGCAGATTAAAGTCAGACACTGACACAGCAGAGTGCATACAGAGTGCATACGCACTCTGAGTACATACACAGCAGAGTGCATACAGTGTCTGACTTGAATCTGCCTCTCAGTATCACCAGAACGTTTCAGAGTGGACTACGGGACAGAGGACAGAAGACAGGTTTGCACATCTGGACTGACTGACCCCTGTGCACAGACAGAATCACATGATGAACACGCCACACAGCAATGGAGGGGGGGTAAGCTACACTCCGGCACAATCTGCATGCCTGAACTTGTCTCTAAGAAATGTCAGTAACTGTTTCTGAAATTGTCTGGATTTGCACCAGTTAAACATTGCTGATTGGCTGGTTTTTGTGTCTGTCCAATAGGTGTTGACTCTGCCAGGCCAATGCCCGCCCCCCTACGGAAGAAGAGGGGTAAAGGCCGCCGCTGGACCAGCAAGCCCACCGCCCACAGGAGAAGAGCGGGCATCCCCGAAACGCCTCCCCCACCTATACCTGAGAAAGTGACCTGCGGTAAGACCAGCCTCCATGCCTTTCTCTTTCTCTCTAGTTTCCCTTCCATCTCTCTTTCTCTAATTTCTTTCCATCTCTCTCTTTAACCCACTTGCTCATTCACCACACTCTCTCTTGGTTCCTCTCTTGCCATTATACATGTGTCTGAGTCTCTCTCTCTGGCTTACATCCATTTTCTATCTCACTTCTAATGAGAAGCTGTAAGCACCATCACCCCAACAGTCCTTAATAACAGTGATGATACTAAAAATCTCTGCCATATCAGAATGTCCCAGGCACCACCTTGTTTCACCAGTAAGTTTGAACTTAAAATGTCCATATCAAGCAACCTTGAATCCATGTCAGTCAGTGCCGTGTTCATGTCCTCACATAAGATAACGACTTCAGTTTGCTCCCTCTGCTCAGCCTATACCCTGACCATAAGCTGACCATCCCACCCTTGCTGGTTTGAGAATGGTTTGCATGGGCCTCCTGGTAGATCAATACTACCCTGCAGGCATGTTGGACTGAGTGGGCTGTGCTGTAACGATACTGTGAGAGCAGAGGATGTGTGAATGAGTGACCGCTCATCAGTAAATACAACCCATACTGACTGGCTGTGTTTGACCTGACTTAACCCCTCAACCTGGTCATCATATGCTCTCTGTGGTGGTGAAACTGTCTCGCACTCAAACATCACCAGGGTTTCAGACAGCGTTTTACACACTCCCGGGGTCTTTGATTGTGTGCTCCCTGCCACACTAACAAAAATAACAACCTGAAACTGAATGAAATGAAATCTATCTGGTCTGTTGTTTCGTGATGACCGTAGCACAGAGTGGAATTGGGTTGGCTCGCCGACAACTCCCAACTATCGAATATACTAGGCCTATGTCAGCCATTGTCTTCATCATTACCCGCTAGTGTCTCAAACTGAATAAGCATCCAGCCTTAATACTTGCCTTTTACCTATCCTGGCCATTCAGATAATGGGGAGGACACAATGGAAGGAAGCCTCTTTAGACTATTGAGATGCACCCTAAGAGGAATTCACACACCCAATGCACAGCTGTGTGAGTCAGCGTTTCTGTCTGAGCTCCACACAGCAGTGTGTCAGCGTTTCTGTCTGAGCTCCACACAGCAGTGTGAGTCAGCGTTTCTGTCTGAGCTCCACACAGCAGTGTGAGTCAGCGTTTCTGTCTGAGCTCCACACAGCAGTGTGAGTCAGCGTTTCTGTCTGAGCTCCACACAGCAGTGTGAGTCAGCGTTTCTGTCTGAGCTCCACACAGCAGTGTGAGTCAGCGTTTCTGTCTGAGCTCCACACAGCACAGCATTGTGAGTCAGCGTTTCTGTCTGAGCTCCACACAGCACAGCATTGTGAGTCAGCGTTTCTGTCTGAGCTCCACACAGCACAGCATTGTGAGTCAGCGTTTCTGTCTGAGCTCCACACAGCACAGCATTGTGAGTCAGCGTTTCTGTCTGAGCTCCACACAGCACAGCAGGCTTAGTGTAGTAGTGGGACATGGCATTTCAGTGTGGCATTCAACCTTAAACTCACAAGCGTGTTATGTTTCAATGGGACATTTCGGCGTCAACCCACAAGCTCGTTAAACGGAACAATTTAGTCTGTTCTGTGCAGACCAAAATAATGTTAAGCTGCCTTGCTCTATTGTGACAATACTTGTGGGAAAAATGTATGCTTTAGACCTACATACCATAGCTGCCACACATGGTTGGAATGCTGCCTCGTAATCACTAGCCTGTGGTCCAGACTGAGGCCCAGGGGAAGGACAGTTAGGTGGTTTACTGTCTTCTACATTCGGTCTTTCACTTTATACGTCCACTATATACTTGTCAACCGAGCTTGTCTTTCTTCTTCATATAGCATAACTACTAGCCTGGTCCCAGATCTGCTTGTGTGATCATGCCACTCCTTGTCACTCATTTTGCATGACAAGGAGTGGAATGATATCTCAAATTGACTGGTACCCAGGCTACAAAACTACTGCTTGTGCTATCCCTTTCTCCATTTTTCTTCTCTCACTTTTCATCTCCCCCGACATATCTCCCTCTCTCTCTCTTACCCAGTTTTTTTCAGCTCCTGTTCTTAAGAACCCTGCCTGGTAGGTCTCCTGTCTCTTATGTTGGTAGTACTGTCTGTCTTCTTCTATCCCTAACAAAGTTTAGAGAAAGTCCCGCTGAATTTCTGAATGTGTACTGAACATATAAGTTGAATTGATAGCCTCACACTTGCTGACATCTTCCCAGACCAGGGTCCGGTTTCCCAAAAGCATCTTAAAGCTAAGTTTGTTAGAACCTTTGTAGGAGCATTATTAAATCTCAGAGCTGTTTCCCAAAACCTTCGTTATTAACGTTACACTTGTAATCTAACGCTTGTCTCAGACCACTCATAGAACAGCTAAGTGGGTCTTTAGATGCATTTTTTGCCCTCCCGCGTCACTTTATACACAGAAGAGCTCCGCTAAACATAGAATCACATGGTTTATCCGCCTCTGTGACCGCTGATAACTTCCGAACAAAGTCGACTACAAATACAAAGTTGACAATGTCTTTGCAATTGATACAAACAAGCAGCTTATACAAATTTTGGTGAAATTAAAACGTGAGATGTCTACATTAAAATATACATATAGTAGGCCTATTTCAATCATTTATGGAGTTATATTTTGCTACTTGTAATTTGTCTGTATATATTTCATGCCTAATGTGTGCAATGATGTGCCAAATCTTGATTATCAAATGTTTTATATAACTAGGCAAGTCAGTTAAGAACAAATCCTTATTTACAATGACGGCCTTGTTCAGGGGCAGAACGAAAGATTTTGTCATTTGTCATCTCTGGGATTCGATCCAGCAACCTTTCAGTTACTAGCCCAACGCTCTAACCACTAGGCTACCTGCCGCCCCTAATGTTAAGGTTAGATTTGAATGGAGAAAGCTGATCCGAGAGCAGAGTTTCCTTTCTTTCAATACTATCAGTATCGACACAAGCCTCAACGACACACTTGGCGAACGTTCTCTCTGCGCGGTGTTTTTGGAAACACATGTTAGATCTTTGGCCGTTATAGGAAAGATGCATCGTTAAAACACTAGTAAGCCTAAGTTCAATCGCTATCGGGAAACCGGGCCCAGGTCAATAGGCCCTTAGCCCTTCCAGTTCTGTTGCTGTACCTACCCTACCTGACAGCCAACTAACCCCTCGTACTGTGGCTATCCCAGACACAGCCACTCCCACAGCCTGACACGTACTAATGAATGATACTGCTTATTTATCAATATGATCTGATTTTAACAACTTTTCGCAATCCATGAAGTCTCTTCTTCAGGGAGACAAAGATGTTTATGATTTTACGCTGGCTTCGTAGCGCTCAAACATAACACTGCAACCCTTTCAAATGTGCCATTTTGTCCCCGTCGATCAGAACAGCCTTCTCTAAATCAACTGCACTAAGTGCCCTGTGATCAAACCCAAAACAATCTACCGAGGGATATCTGCCCCTTGCCCTCTGCAGTAGCCTTGCCCTCACAGTCCCAGCCATGTACCATACACAGTGTTGTTGCTTTGCCTCTGAACATGTTGCTGTCTTGACTCCGCATTTGATCCCCACCAGGTTGACTCAGGATTGTGACTCAGATCGAGTAACCTAGAGAGCGGACCTAGAGAGCGGAGAGAAAGGCTGGACAAAAATAAAAGTCTGGTCTGGCCTTTCACTCTGTCCGTACGATCTGCAGTGTGTGCTCACCTCAGTCGCTCGCTCTCTCGTCAGTCTGGCCCGATGCCCAAGGTAAAGAGGCCCTCCCCTTCAGAACGAGGGGGGGCTGCCACTATGCTCTGTGTTCAATGCCTGTGTATTATTCTAGCTATCCTGTTCCTCCTTACCCCATTCAGAAAAACCAGTATGCTCTCCACAAAGTGTTCTGGAATGTTCCATGATTTGTCTATTACTCTAAAGAGGGGTGTTGGCCTCAGTGTTTCACAGAACTGACCAAAGTGTCCTCGGAAATATGCGTAGAATATTCCAGAAGTTTCTTAATCACCGTAATGCGACCTTGAACCTGACCCCTCTTCTGAATACCATGCTCTGACTCTCCAAATGACTCAAAGCTCAAACTGACCTGAACATGTTTTCTTAAAGGGGTAGTTCACTTCAAAGCCAAAGTTTGACAGATGTTTTCCTCAAAAGTGATAACTGAGTGCATATTCCACACTGTCAAGTCTGGTGTATATCCCACTGCATGCATAACGAAAACATCTGATTAACTTTAGTTTTGGGGTAAACTACTCTTCTAAAGCAGCCATCAAAATGGAGCCTTTTAACTGAGTCCCAATGGTTCTTGTGGCATCAACTTCAGTAGATACCTCTGGTCAGTGATCACAAATACCTTTCTCAGAATTCAAACAACCCAACTGATTCTGGTTTACTAAAACAAAAAGAGACTAAACCCATTCTGGAATCTCAATTAAAAAATGTCAAACTGGTCTCAGAGATCCATTGATCTCAGTCCTCTTGTCAGTCTGAACTCGAATTCTATCCTTTATATGAACATAAAATGGCCGCCGACAGCTTCTCTGGAACCTTTGCTCGAGCAGTTCTGAGGAAAATGACCCAACAGTGTTGTGTTAAGGGCTGTGTAACCGCATGCTGTATCTCATCTCTGACCCCTGAATGAGCTCCCAGTGTGGGGAGCAGAGATAGATGGGACAGTCCAGTCCAATGCTGCCTCACAGCATTCAGACCAAACCCATTACTACCTCTACTATCTTACCAGTCAGTTTGTTTTCACATAATCAGTTCCTTTTCTCAGTTCAAGCGTTTCAGTTACAGTATTTCACTTATTTGTGGTTACAATTTCTTATGCCAAACTGTAACCTACGTTTAGAAGCGACGTAAAACTGTCCACCTAAACCGTAATGTTAAACAGTGGATTTGGAGGCATCAAAAACAATTCAAACTCCAAGTGATTGCCTTTGAACCAGTGTTAAGCTTGCCTGCTTGATCTTGAGAAACAACCAAATTGACAGATATCCAATCCAACTGTGCTTGTCTCTTTCTCTCTCTTTCTCTCCTTTCTCTATGTTCGCAGTTCAAAACAGACCGACTCGTGTGTCAGGAAAAAACATCCTCTCACACACACTGAGAGGGAGAGAACGAACACTAAATGCTCAAACCACACAAACCAAAAAAAGAAAGAGAGCTTTGGTCAAAGGGGAATAGAGAGAGGTCTATCTACCTGTCTCTCTCTATCCCAACCTCTCTCCCTCCCTCCCTCTCTTGGTCTGTCGTTCAGCAGAAAAACGGATCGATAAAGAGTTGAAGCTCTTCGCACCAAGTGACTCCTCGTAAATGGGTACTTTTCTGTGGGGTGAATGGAGAATCTAACCAACTCCTTGTTTTAAAGGGAGAAAATGAAAGTTGTGCCTCCTAATGTTCTGTCTAAATGGATCTATCTGTCTCTGATGAAGCGTAAAGTACTCTGTAACCTTAACAAAATCACTATGTACCCATTGTTTTTAAGGGCCTTCCTTTCCTGGTGCTCTCAGCAAGTCCATTTTTCACAAGTAGGTAGGAAGGAGCAGTCATTTAGAAGTATGGGGACATTGTGTAGTAGGTGTTGATGTCACAGTTCCCACACAGTATGTGACCCATGTCGCTAGACTTGTACATTGCAAAAGTGCACAATTGTTACAGTTTTACTCAGTTTATTATTTATCTGAAATGTTTTACCATATCGACAATTGACAGGGGTATTATGCAGTCCTGGTAACTTTCAGATGTTATTAGTTTGAAGCTGACTTTCAGTTTCCTCTCAGAGCAGTACTGTGCCTTGTCAGCTGCACATCCTGTTTTAGCTGATTTGACACCCTGCTGGCAGGGAGAGATAAATGTATCCCCTAGAGCAGGGCTTCCCAAACTGGGTCCTGGGGTGCACATTTAGGTTTTTGCCCTAGCGCTACACAGCTGATTCAAATAATCAACTAATCATCCAGTTTTGATTATTTGTGTCAGCTGTATAGTGCTTGGTCAAAAACCAAAACGTGCACCCCTTAGGGTCCCCTGGATCGAGTTTGGAAATACTGCCTTAGGAACAAACCATGTATTTTCTGATACGAAATGCCCTCAAATTGACAATGTATTTCCTGAAAGGGTCCATGATTTTACATGCAGAACCATCTCCCCAGAGTAACAATGGGGAGATGTTGGTGAGACATTGGAGTAGTGATGAGAGAAGGCAACCCTTCAACTATATTTCACAACATGTCAGATTATAGGGCTGTGTGCATTTAGTCTTATTTTCGGGACTGTATGCGTCTTACTGTTCTCTATCAACCTCATTGACAAATGTCCTAAGAGCTGCTGTATCAATAGAGACAGAAATGTTCCTTGTACCATAACTTTGCCTCCTGGAAGAAAAAAAAAATTTCAAAACACCTTCTGTATCCGATTTCTTTGTGTGCAAACTAACAGTTGAACTTCATGAAATATGATCATGATTATCATATTTGGCCTAATGTGATATAAGACATATTTTAGCTATCTACTTGCAGTTGATCTTAAGATACATTTTTGTTACTGTGTTGTACATCAGAGCATGTTTTCAATGTTGGCAGCAAATGTAGGAGATCTGTCTAACCTGAGGATGTCTAACCTCCCCGATGGTCCAAGTAGTATGTGTTTTTATCGCCTCCTCATTGCAACCTTATAAAGCAAAGAAAGAAGGAACCAGTGTTTGGTTTTCTCTTACAAATGTTAAGAAATTCATAATCAATTCAACATTTGCATTTCTAATGTTGGCATTTTCCAAAGCTGCCCCCTCCAGAGGCTGTCCCCCATGGCCCTGAACAATAATGTGGATGGAGACAAAGAACTAAAATTAATCACATATTCTAAGGCACAGTCATGTCCCTGGTTCATTTGGTACAACATTCCAGTTTAAATTGTATGGTTCTATTTCTTGTGTCCTCGTTAGAGGAAGCAACTATTTGTCAGTTTCTCCTTTACCCAAACCTGGCTCAGTGTCTTCAGAGACCAAGGTATGTTTAGGTACCCAGTTCCTTGTGTATGGTACTACTACCCCCCCCCCCCCCCCCCCCCCCATCCTTTCCTTTCTGCCCTTTCCGTTCCATATTCCTTGTCTCTCACACTTTAAAAAAAATCCAGTTCTACTCTTTATCGTTGCTCCATTTTCTGTTACATGAAGTTGGGGAGGGCAAGGTGGGTGGGGGTAAATCCAGATACACAGTTTGACAAATTATCCTCCATGTTGGCAACAAACATTCTTTGACAAGAATATTCTAATTTGAATAATTGTTTTCTTGGAACGTTTGGTGCTAACATGTTGCCGTGAAAGTAGTCTCAAAAAAAGTTTGCCAATCTATTTACATCTCTGGTGGGGTGGGGTAGTGTGGGACTGGGAAGGTTTGGATTTTTTGTTGCAGCGAAGTCGGAAGGCCGCTGGTTCTGCTGGGCGCTTGGTGAATAATGGCAGTAGAGGAGGATGAGACAGAGGTCTGCTTGCCTTTGCTCAGTACAGTATGTATCTCCTGACCCATCTAACTGTGCTGTTGCTGCATGACTGCTAATTCTCCTGTTTCTGAAACAGAACAAAAACATGTCACTGAAAGGTTGCTATCCATCCCAAGGGCTGTTTACAGTGTTAGAGTGACCTAACAAAATCCTACAACCCTCACAACAAGTAGCATTTTATTTATGCCTGTTTTGTGCCACCTATAACTCATTATTACTGTAATTACAGTGTAACGAGCTTTGTAATTACTCAGAGAAATGGATTACATAGTTATAGCTCTAGCTTTCAGTGCGTAGAGGTTTTGTGTAGATTACAGTGCCTGGCTGAAATCTCCTGGGCGAATAATGATGGGGGGTGGACTATTAGAACTGCACAGAGTGGTGTGGTGGTGTTTTTCCCTGATGAATATGCTTGTTATCCATCCTCTGATTTCACTCTACTACTACAACAACAGCTCTTGGTAGTGGGTGTTGTGAAAAATAGATCTGGTTAGTCATACAGTAAATCCTCAGTGATGCTCTTCTTGACCCGACCAAGTCATATTTGTTCCCACTGTCAGGTTAGTGATGGTAGACGGCCTGGTTGCTATTACATTCACCTCTGTGCTCCACAGCTGTCTTCAGTTCTGCCTTGCCTGTATCACTCTTAAAGACAGACTTTTGTTATCAACTGTAGTTAATGACACAGCAGTGTCCTACACCAAATCAAATCCAAGTTTATTTGTCACATGTACCAAATACAACAAGTGTAGACTTTACCGTGAAATGCTTACTAACAAAACCGTAACCAACAGTGCAGTTCAAGAAGAGTTAAGAAAATCTAATACCAGTAAGTATTTCTATGTGGTATCCTACACTAATCACTAGTTTAATGTCAGATACAGTCCTGTTGAATGTAGTATGCTCCCCTTAAATATTCTTTACTTTGGCACTTGTCTATCAACCCTCCCATAGCCTGTTCTTGACAATTTTTGGGATAATATTCTGTGATTACGGCTTTATTTGAAAAGTTGTCTTATCATTTTATTTTGTGTTTTTGTCTCCATCTCTCTCTTCCCTTTGTTCTGACTCAATGATCCCACCCTCCTTCTCATATTTGATTTTCACTCTCACGTGTACTTGATATATCTCACCCCGCTCAATCTCCTGCTTCTACAATTTCCCTCTGTCCCTTTTTGAATATGTTTCACCTCTTTGCACCCTAAAATCACCTCTCCTGTGCCTCCTCTACATCTACCCCTCTTCTCTCCTCCCCTACACCTTCCCCTCCACCACTCTCCCTCCCTCTTCTACCCATTCCTCTTCTCTCTCTCTGTCCCCTTTCCTCCCTTCACTCTTCCCCTACCTCCGTCCATCTCCTCACCCTCCCCCTCCCTACAGACATTCGTCTGCGTGTGCGAGCAGAATACTGGGAGCATGAGTCGGCTCTGCGCGGCGGCGTCTCCTCGGACAAGCAGCAGCCCCTGGAGCGGCAGTTTGAGCTGTTCAGTCGTGCCACCTCCGTGCTGCGCGCCCGCGACCTGGGCTCCATCATCTGCGACATCAAGTTCTCAGAGCTGGACAACCTGGAGGCCTTCTGGGGGGACTATCTGAGTGGAGCGCTGCTAGAGGCCCTGAAGGGGGTGTTCATCACAGACTCTCTGCGGAGGGCGGCGGGGAGAGAGGGGGTCCGGCTGCTGATCAGTGTGGACCAGGATGACTACGAGGAGGGTCGCAGACTGCTGCTGGACGCACAGGAACAACAGGCCGGCTGCTGGGGACGAGACAGGTGAGCCTCACTGCTCTCTCCATTCTGGTTCTGTTATACTGTGTTAGTAAGCTGGTTTCTTAAAGTACTTATCTGTTATGTGGTATGTACTGGGGCCATGCTGACCACTACAGGGGGTGGGGGGGTCATAGATATGGACTTGACTGGTGGTCATGAATTGGAATAGCTATGTAATGCCACCAATAACCACTAGATGGCAAACTTTGCCCACAGGCATCAGAGCCATATACACTACCTGGTCTCACGTTGTCATACTTCCTAGACCCAACCTGAGAAAGCTGGTTATGGACGTTCGGCTCTGACAGACAGACAGTCAGCTGTGCGAGGTTGTGTTAATCATTTTCGGCTCACGACAGTTCACACAACAGTTCTAGAATCCTCAGAGACAATGAATAATAGTTGTAATTCTAACCACCGTCCTCCACTATGTTCCCTCTGCAGGTCATGAGCCCAAGGATAGAGGAATGAAAAGGAGAATAAAATATGAAGAGGAACATTTTCTTTTTTCTCTCCTTTTTAAGTCTCTCATGCTGAGAATAGAGGATACACAGCCACTCCTAGGTCAGGGGAATAGTCCCCAGGGAAAACAGCCAAACTTGAAGTGAAGGCAAACTGGACTAAAAGACTTGACACACGGTTCTGTTTGGAATTGATAACACAAGTTGCACTGAGCCTAGATGCCCTCACGGCACTGAGGAAGAGAGTGCCTCTGAGACACACAGAGAGAAACTAAACTTCCACTGTAACACACACACAAACTACCACTGTATCTAACATACACGCTCTGTAAAATCATCCACACGATGAACCATCAGCGCTGCCTGTAAGACTCATTGAAGCCTAGAGACATTTCTTGCTAACAGTGACAGCCCAGATACCAACTAGACTGTGCGCTAATGCTGAGAATCTCTGGTTATGTTTGAGGAGCGTGTGAGATGCCCTGCAAGGCGAACTTCACCCGCCTAAATATTAGTTTGCGTTTCCATTGAAATGTATGATTTTGAAAAGATGAGCGAGACTGCAGCTCTCAGACACTGAGGGAGAGATGATGGGGAAATGAGATTATGTTTTGACCTTTTGGGAGAGAATTAGAAATAGATGGCGAAGTGAAGACTACCTGAGGACAGTGTAGTGGACAAATCGCTGGTCCTTCGAGAACTCCAGTCCACACACACACACACACACACACACACACACACACACACACACACACACACACACACCATGATCACAAGCCACTGGTAGTCCCATCACTGTGCCATGCTAACCCAGGGCCTGATAGCTGTGGTCAGTGGCCATCTCATCTCAGATGCCAGGAGATGATGGGAGTGATTACCTCTCAACCTCAGCCAACCATGGAGAACTCATCACATCACCACAAGTTGTTGAACAGCAGCTGGGATAACACACACTAGGCTGTGCTCACCCCGGCTTCCAGCAAGGCCACTGCCTTTCCCATTGGAACTGGAGCACAGGACAGTGCTTCAGTCAATAAAACTGATGTGGAGGAGATCAAAATCAGAAGGATACATCCTAGTTCCACTCAGCCCTGCCTTGTAGGCCCCACTAGAGTGGCTCACAGAGCGCTGTCTGTCTCTAGTCTAGTCACCCTGGTGGAACTAATGCCTGAACTCCTCTGAGTGGGATCAATAACCCCCTCTGTCTCTCCACCACCACCATGGGAGGAGAAGGAGTAAGGGGAAAGAGAGGAGAGGTAGGAGAAGGGGGAAGAGGGAGAGGGGGGAAGGATCCCCACCTCCATCCCGCCTTTCAGCTCCTGGACAGCCGCCTCATCCTCTGCAGGATAAGTCTCCTGGTGCAACCAGGCTGCCTGGTCTGCTACAGCACTGTGTCTGGTTCACACAGCCCTATGGGACCAGGGATGGAGGCACTCAGGAAAACCTTAGTAGTGTTTTGCTTTTTCTGTGTTTTGGTATATGGATTCGTTAGTGTAGCTTTGTATTGTTCATAAGAGAAAATAACAAAAATACTGTGTGTTCTAGTTCATTAACTTAGGGTGAACTTTTGTTTAAGTAGCTGGATATTTTATTTAGGCACTGCAAAAGTGCTGTATATTAGTTTAATATATTAGTGGAAAGTTGGAATTATTTCAAATAAAAATAAATGATTTATCAAAGGTTTATTGCATCTATGATGTAACCGTGTCTTCAGAACATATTCACACCCCTTGACTTTTTCCATATTTTGTTGTTACAGCCTGAATTTTAAATGTATTAAATTGAGATGTGTCACTGGCCTACACACAATATCCCATAATGTCCAAGTGGGATAATGTTTTTACAAATGTATTACAAATTAAAAGCGGAAATGTCTTGTCCAAAAGTATTCAACCCCTTTATTATGGCAGACCTAAATAAGTTCAGGAGTTAAACAATAAAAAAGAATTATGCAATTTAACATGTTTAACATGACCTTTGAATGACTAGCTCATCTCTGCACCACACACATACAATTCATTATCTGTAAGGTCCCTCAGTTGAGCAGAGATTCAACCACAAAGACCAGGGAGGTTTTCCAATAGGTAGATGGGTAAAAAAAAAAAAACAGACATTGAATATCCCTTTGAGCATGATGAAGTTATTCATTTCACTTTGGACGGTGTATCAATACACCCAGTAACTACAAAGATACGTGTCCTTCCTAACTCAGTTGCCAGAGAGGAAGGAAACTGCTCAGGCATTTCACCATGAGGCCAATGGTGACATTAAAACAGTTACATAGTTTAATTGTTGTGATAGGAGAACTGGGGATTGATCAACAACATTGTAGTTACTCCACAATACTGACCTAAATTACAGAGTGTAAAGAAGGAAGCCTGTACAGAATACAAATATTCCAAAACATGCATCCTGTTTGCAATAAGGCACTAAAGTAAAAATGGCAACAAAATTAACTTTGTCCTGAATACAAAGCGTTATGTTTGGGGCAAATCCAACACATCACAGAGTACCACATCATATTTTCAAGCATGGTGGTGGCTGCGTCATGTTATGGGTATGCTTTTTATCAGGAAGAACTAGCAAGTTTTTACTTATAAAAATAAACTGAATAGAGCGAAGCACATGCAAAATGATAGAGGAAAACCTGGTTCGGTCTGCTTTCCAACAGACACTGGGAGACAAATTCACCTTTCAGCAGGACAATAACTTTAAACACAAGGCCAAATATACACTGGAGTTGCTTACCAAGACGACATTGAATGATCCCGAGTGGCCTAATTAGTTTTAACTTAAATCAGCTTGAACATCTATGGCAAGATTGAAATGGCTGTCTAGCAATGATCAACAATCAACCTAACAGAGCTTGAAGAATTTTTTAAAGAATAATGTGCAAATATTGTACAATCCACATGTGCAAAGCTCTTAGACTTACCATGAAAGTCTCACAGCTGTAATCACTGCCAAAGGTGATTCTAACATGTATTGACTCAGGGGTGTGAATACTTATATACATTTATTTAACCAGGCAAGTCAGTTAAGAACAACTTTTTCACTTCCTCATTATGAGGCATTGTGTGTAGATGGGTGAGAAAAATGTATTTAATACGTTTTGAATTCAGGCTGTAACAACAAAATGTGGAATAAGTCAAGGAGTATGAATACTTAAGGCACTGTGCATGGTTGTTTTTTTGGTTCATCTGTCTTTGTAAGTAGCATTGAAAGATACTGTTTGGACCACTGTTAGTTGTAAGAACAAGAACTGTAAAGTAATGTACAAAGTGCACACATTTGAAAGAGGCATATTTGTTTTTTAACAATGTATTTAATATGTCAACTTAAACAACATGAGGAAAAGGGCTTTGAAGAAAATGTAGCAAACTTTTCAACTTCCTTTTTTTGCAAAAACACCCAGAAAGGAAATATTTCTTATTTAATGCATGTATGCCTGAATTCTACTAAAACCATATGAACTAGGAACTGAAAGTGGGCTTTTTTGACCACAAACCACTAACATCTCATGCTGAGGCTCCAGACCCACATATTTGACAACATTTAAGAAAACAGACTGAACATGACTTCATCGTTCCACTTGTGAGTCTTGTGCCAGGCCCTGAAGCAGTTTCTGCCCGGTATGAGACAGAGGGCCACCTGACAGGCCTCACACTGCCAGATGGTCTTCATCCACTCTTTCTCCTGTTTACACCACACACAGGCCTTCCTGCCCTGGGTGGCCCTCTGCGACCGACAGACAGACAAGGGGTTGTTCAGCGGGACAGGGCAGCACCTCGCCCTCTTCTTCATCTTCCTCTCAGGGGGGGTGGGAACGGCCGCACCACTGCACCTGGCCCTCTTCCTGTTCTTCTTCCTCATCTTCTTCCTCTCAGGGGATGTGGAAAAGGCTTCACCACTAGATGGGGATGTGGCTACACCTGACTTCAAGGTAGGGCTTGTCGCTACCTTAGATCTCAAGGTAAATGTAGTTACACCTATCTCACAGGTAGGGGGTGTGGCTGTAGGTGGCCTACGTCTAATCTCCACTAGGTTAGGGGTCCAGGGGCTGGGAGGACATCTGGATCTCTTCACTTGCTGAGTGGCAGGTGGGCCAGGGATTATTTTCTTCTTCTTTGACTTCCTGGTGTCTGGAGGTTCAGAGAGAGGGGCTGGCTCCAACTTCCTGAAGTAGAACATGATAGAACAGACACAAATTAAACAGAAATCTTAGAACAGAAAACAATGTGGACAATAGAATCTGAAAATAAGAAATGGAGATTCAACTGACTACATAATAGTGTGACTATAATATGAGAACTAGAGAGTGACCTGGTCCTCTTCAGTCTCTTTGTGGCAGGTGGACCTGGGATCTCCATTTCCGCTGACTTCATGCTCTCTGGTGGCTCAGAGAGAAGGCCTGGGTCTGGCTCAGAGAGGCCTGGGGCTGGTTCCAACTTTCTGAGGTAGAAGTGACACAAAAGAAAATCTTAGAACAGAAAACAATATTGACAATGTGGAATTAGAAATTGGGATTCAACTAACTAATGGTGTGAATATAGTATGAAATAACTATGACTAAAGTGTAACCTGACCTGGTCCTCTTCAGTCGCTTTGTGGCAGGTGGGTTGAAGATTCCTGCCTTCTGCTGGGGCTCGCTGGTCTCTGCTGGCTCAGAGAGAGGTACTGGGTCTGGCTCAGAGAGAGGGACTGGGTCTGGCTCAGAGAGAGGGACTGGCTCTGGCTCAGAGAGAGGGACTGGCTCTGGCTCAGAGAGAGGGACTGGGTCTGGCTCAGACATCCTGAAGGAGGTGGTCAAATGCGCAGTCACACTCACAAATCATGAATTGTTCATTTAATTGAATCGTGTAACTCTGTTACTCACAGGGTTGGGAAAAGGCACCTTCTCTTTGGGATGGTATTGGGGCTAAAACAATGGAAATGGGTTTAGATGCATGTCAGGTGTGTTAATTCGATTTTTTATAACAAAAAACGAGAACTGAGCATTTAGAATGTTTGAGACTTGCCTACTGGTGTCAGTTGGGCCATCATGAAACTTCTCTGCATCCTGTGTGACAGGTGGTCTGGGGAAAGTCGTCTTCTTCTTTGACATCCTGGTCTCTGGTGGTTCTCTGGTGGAGTCAGACACAGGGACCGGAGCTGCGTCCTCTTCCCTGAGAGAGGACATGTATTACAAGAACTGAGTTAAAGGTAGACTCAGCGATATGATGTAGATACAGAAAGTAAACAGCATAGTACGTCAATTTCTACAACAACTAAGCGTTGAAGTGCAAGGCTCAACTTCTTCTGCTGTTTTGGCCCCCTGGCTACCACGCTGTAACAGTGTGAAGCAAACCTGTGCACATGTGCAGATACTGTGTGTGACTTTGTGTGACTGTGTGAGAGCGTGAAGCCAAGTGCTCTGCTGGTCAGCTACTGCATAGCAACCTAGCGGTGCCAAATCCCCTGGTCTGACTTAGAAAGTCTATATAAAGTATGATAGCTAGAATGGCCAAACATTTTTTTTTTTTTAACAGCTGGTTTTGCCTCTAAAATGTGTTTACTATGATCAAGTTCGATCCCACAGTGAATTATTTTAAAATTCGCTACAAATCGATATATGAAATTAAATACGGATCCATTTTGACTACTAGTCCTCACACATGACCATGTTTAAATAAATAAACAATATTTAACTAGGCAAGTCAGTAAAGAACAAATTCTTATTTACAATGACGGCCTACCCCAGCCAAACCTGGACAACGCTGTGCCAATTGTGCGCCACCCTATGGGACTCCCAATCACGGCCGGTTGTGACACAGCCTGGATTCAAACCAGGGTGTCTGTAGTGACGCCTCTAGCACTGAAATGCAGTGCATTAGACCGCTGAACCAATCGGGAGCCCGACACAGACCAGACCAATGCACTGACACAGACTAATCACAGGCCGGCAGGCTACGAAGAGGCGTGCGCCCTCATGCACGCTCTTTGCACGTGTCTCTCAGGCAGGATGAAAATGACTACATCGAACATTATCCTTTGCTGATTTTGGCCACTTTCTCGATGATCCTTAGCAATGTTGGTGCCATTCAGCCCAATGGGGCGGCAGGTAGCCTAGTGGTTAGAGTGTTGGGCCAGTAACTGAAAGGTTGCTGGATTGAATCCCTGAGCTGACAAGGTAAAAATATGTCCTTCTGCCCCTGAACAAGGCAGTTAACCCACTGTTCCCTGGTAGGCCGTCATTGTAAATAAGAATTTGTTCATAACTGACTTGCCTAGTTAAATAAAGGTTAAATATAGGCAGGTCATGACTAGAAGGGATCCAGCTTCTGACAAATTAACATCAGATTTTACTTCGTAGCAGGTTAGGAAAAATTACAAAGCAGGTTAGGATAATTAATAGCTGGTTAGGATAATATGGTTAAAGTAAGGTTAGGAAAATGGTTAGAGTTATCTAAAATCCAAAAAGATTCAACTTTTGATGTTAATTTGACAAAAGCTGGATACCATCTTGTCTTGACCCATTCAGCAATATGGGGCGTTTCAAATTCAAATATTTCCTACTTCATGAGCCATCGGGATTTTTCCATAGGGATACGAGGATGACGTCGGTGCTATCTAATGGTTTTAATGTCTATGGGGAGGAAAGTCTTGCATCTAGCTCATCTCAATATCTGTGGTGCTGCTTGTGGCAACGTCATTTCGCTGAGTCTACCTTTTATATAGAAAACAGTACAGTACAGGCACGTGTAGCCTATTAATTCACATTTACTCACAGGTCAAGAGGTGGGAAAAGCCAAAGACACCTTTTCAGTCGTCTGGTGACTTTTGGACTAAAACAAAGTAAATAGATTTAGATACATGTGTAGAGTATACCTAAATGTGAAGGTCTTTAATCGTAACTAATTTAGTTAAAACAGAAACTCTTTAGTGTCAAGGCATCCACTGTTTGATGAGATATCGTCAGAGGATCCAGAGCGCCTGTGTCCAAACGTCTTCTTAAATAGCAGATGTGCTTAAAACATGAATGTTGGTTGCAATTTCCTACAAACTCGAGATTTTCTAAATTCTAATTTCATACCCAACCTTTAACTGAAATGGAAGTGTTGCTCTTTTATTTAATCAGTTCTGGGCATGCTTGGTCCGAGCCGAGTCGCATGCAAATTGGAGCTAACAGGTTTACAATGCATAAAAAAGGATAAGCTAAACATAAATGTATATGTATATTTCATAACTCACCTCTTGGACTTATTCTGGACATTATGCTTGGTCTGTCTACTCTGGTCCTCGCTTTTCATCTCCAGAAAGGACGTGGGCTTTTTCAGCCCGCGCTCACAATAGTTGGGGTCTAGGTTTTCGACTGGTGCCAGCAGGAATAATATCCGATGTCCAACAACGATACAATTAATCCGCGCGCTGACTCACTGATGTTGGTAAATTAGTTCCACGGCGTTTCTAATGTTCAACATAGGCTAATATCTAAAGTTAGAAAGACTAAAATAATATTGCAGTATTCTTAACTCAATGTACTGAAATCTTTATTATGCACAGTTCAAATATAAACAACCAAGGTTAAAATATAATCTACCCATCTCTTCCAGGTGGGCCTGTGGTCATTGTGCGAGCGACTAGTGAATTTGAAAAGGTAGGAAGATCCATCCATTTTGTGTGTAAACTTACTGTACAAAAAATATGTGGTGTAAATTTGGTTACATATAAATAAAGACCCAAAGCTCCTGATTTTGCCTAAAACCACCTTTCTATGTGCCTGTTCCAAAGTAGCATTTAGTTATAGTATGAAGCTACGAAAATAGCCTAGGCTACCACATTTATTCTGGCAATTTGGGTAACAGGTAGGCTATGTTGTGTGTGTTCTGCAGCAGTGAAAACATGAATTATTTTCCTATTCTCTCAATTTCCGCCACGACGGTAAAAGTCTTAGAACCGTGAAACACATTATTACGTGCTTCGCGGTTCACAGTTATGATGACTACCTTGTTTTAGTGTGGATCACAACGTTGATGTAACAATGTTATGGGTAATAATGTTGCGTTCTGACCACGACCACCCTTAATAAAGCCTAGGAATTTTCAAATGTCTCCATAGTTTGATCAGCAGACATGGAGAACAGCAAGGGGGACCAACCCCCAGAGAAAAATCTGACTGGGCCTTCACTGCCTTTCTAAGAGGCGGTATTATTCGATGGCCAGCCAGACTGCCAGAGGTATCCCTTGATGAACCGAGGGATGTTTGGAGGCCTGTCCTTCTCAACACAAAGCCAGGAACCAGGGACACCCAGGCTCATGCGCACCAACTCTGACTTCTGCAGAGAACTGAAGGGTCAACTGAAAGGCTGCTTTGATGGTCCAGCTCTGAGCAGTGACTTCCTTAATGAAGACCCTGTCTCTCTAAAAAACTATTTTTTCAAAGAGTTAGGGGATCTAGGCCTGGAGAACTCTGGGGCAACATGTTCAACCATGGAGGAGCCTCAGCCTGCTGTGACCAACACCATGCTCCTGGAGACCAACACCCCTGAGCCTGGCTCTCCAAGCCAACCGCCAACTGTCTTCCCTGTGGACCTGGCCGCTGAGACTGCCCCTTCCCTTCAGGAGCTCTTCCAGCCACAGATGTTCCCTGAAGTGTTCGGACCAGGCTGTGGTATAAGTAGCACTGACCTGCTGCTGCCTACCAGCACACCCCCTCCTGGTTACTCACCAGCCTGTGGATCCACCCAGGGTGATGATGGACCCAACAGGGGCTCTATGAACAACCTCAGTCTGGACACGAACTCAGCCCCGATAACACCGCTACTATCCCAGCATGCCCTGCCACAGGTGGAACAGGCTCAGTGCTTTCAGCTCTGCCGTGACTACATCTTTGAGCCAGGGTTTAGCCCATCCCACCTCTGGCCCCAGATGGTGAAGTTTGATGCTACCCCCCAGGCTCCCACCACCGTGCATCTCTCCGACCCCATGGAACCCACTGACACCACCACTCTGCTCTCCCAGCCCAGCAGCCCTCTGTCAATGAGCACCAGGGACGCCGGCCAGATCCACATCCATGTCACCGGGGTCAATGAGGTGTTTGTCATGGTGACCGAGGTGGAAGGAGAGGAGGCGGAGGAGCTTCAGAGCCTGATGACCATGGCGCCCCAGTCGTCGTGCTGCCAGCTGGTGATGGAACAGCCAGAGAATGCAGTGAGAGAGGAAGAGGGGGATGAGAAGAAGAAGGAGAAGCCTGGACGCTGCTGGAGTGGAGGGTGCTGTTTCTTCTCTTGCATGTCGAGCAAAACAGAGCAATGAATAAAAAGCAGTATTCGTTTTTTTAATTACATTTCTATCTGTTGTGTGTTTTTATACTGTATGATTTACACTGAGTGTACAGAACATTAGGAACACCTTCCTAATATTGAGTTGCACCCCCTTTTGCCCTCACGGCCTCAATTCATCAGGGCATTCTTAAAAACATGAATGTGGGCTACAATTTCCTAAAACTTGGCATTTTCTAAGTTCTATATAATTTCATACGAGGCAACCTTGAACTGAAATGGAAGCATTGCTCTGTTATTTCATCAGTTCTGGACATGTTTGGTCCGAGACTAGATGCATGCAAATTGGAGCCAACAGGCCTGGTAGCTAACTCCACCATAGGGTTACAATGCATAAAAAAAGATAAGGATTAGCTAAACATAAACATACATTTATATGCATATTTCACAACTCACATCTTGGTCTTATTCTGGACATTATGCTTGGTCTGTCCACCCTGGTCCCCGCTTTTCATCTCCGGAAAGGACAGGTGTGCTTTTTCACACCGCGCTCACAATTGTTGGGGGCTAGGTCTTCGACGGTCTAAAGATAATAGAGCTGGAGCTCTCTGGGGAAGGGATTACTGTATGTCCACCTGAAGCAGGCTAGGCTATCTCCCATTCTGTTTGTGCGGTAAATTCTGCTGTGTCTATGTTCGTGCACACAGATGTCTACCATTATCATCAAGGAATATGTTACACAAATAAGTAAATCCACCAAAAACAAGGTTCTCATTCATTCTTTTTTTCTGTTAAATAACACTGTTTCTGGCCTGCAGATGGCAGCATGAGGTGAATAGTCCATTTGAAGAGAGCTACATATAGAAAAAGCCTCACTGAATATCCAGAGTTAGGCCTATATGTCCGGTATAGGAACTGTGGATCTAACTTCTGTTCCAGGTCATTGCGTTTTAGGAATTGATGGACCATGAATATTGACCATTTAATGTTAATTGATTGCTAGGCTATTAAGAGGCTATTGTCTATTAATTAATCAGCTTTTAACAGCCACTAGCCCTTCAAAATTATCTGTGACAACAAATGTGTCACCTCTCATAAGCATGTCAGGACACCTTTTTCGTATACCTTTTATTCTATATGCCTTCTTTATACTGTATGAAATCATACTATTCCGCAGAATACAGAATACAGCCAACACTGATGATTTTACTGTGTGTTATTACCATATTATGAAATGTCCATTTTGAATTTGATTTCTTAGAAATTTCGAAATCTGTCCTCACACTCTTAAATGACAATCTCTGCCTCTCTCTCTCTCTCTCTCACACACACACACACTATCCCTCTTGCTCTCCCGGTCTCACATGCACGCGCCTCTTTCTCCTCAGCAGCAGCACCACAAACACCACGTCGCCATGGAAACCGCTGAGAGACGTCGAGAGTGAAAGATGGGAAGGGAACGCGAGCTGTGGAGAGAGAGCGAGAGAGGAGAGCAGAGGAGAGGGGGACACAATTAGGACAGCAAGGGAGACATGAAAGGTTAGGGTGTTAGCTACCATAACAGGGCGGACGCGTGCTCCCAACCCCCGCACCCCAAAACCCAGCCTTCACCTCTAACCTTCTCCCAATTTCTAATTCACAGCCCCCACCCCAGATTGTGTTCCCCTTATGCCCTTCCTCCCTTTTTCCCTGGCCCCCCATACACACACCTCTCCCCATCTTTGCACTCCATCCCTCTCGTGTTCAGACAGGCAGCTCGCATGGCGGGGATAGAGACGTTCACCGATGGAAGCTCTGGTAAATTTTCACCTCCAAAAAAGATAAAGATTTCATATAAGAGCTCAACTTTGCATAGTGATAACTTATCTTTGCATTCTGCTTCCCATGTTTCCCCTCTGCCTCTCCCCATCCTCTCTAAACCCTCCACCTTCTCAAGTATATTGCTTTTCTGTTTCAATCCACAACCAGAAAGACTTTAGTCCAATTTCGAGGCCAACTTGCCTGTGTCACAGAGAGGGAGAGAGAGAAGGCGATGGACAGAGAAATAACGGCCTTAGTGATTTCTTGCGCGGACAGGGGTTTTCTTTTTATTGATTAGAAAATAAATAAATTCATGTGGGCAACCCTTTCCCTCTGTCCCTCTCATACCCCCGCTTTCCTTCTCTCGGTGGGCGAATGGCGCTGTCATTCACATGCTCTGCATGCTGTATTTCTGGTTGTGAATCGCGCGAATATTTGATTTGGAATATGAGTTCGCTCTACATTATGTATGCACGTGCATCATGTGTCTGTCTGTGCTTGCATTCGTTGAATGCGAACATTACACACAGAATGTTTCCTCTTATCGTTTATTGATATGATATGCTGTGTGTTTTGATTATAATGTCATATGTCTATTTACATAGCAAGAGTACATGACTGGGGTTTGCGATGAGTCATTTGATTCAGATATCCAGCCGGAACGTTGCATAACAATGAGTGGTTATTTAAAGTCGTTTTTTAAATAGGCTACAACCCGAATTCAGTGGAATCCCTTGATGCCGCTATGAGCCGTTTGTTGTTTAATTGTGTATAGTCTTCAAATGTCTGCCATGAGAGAAAAGCCTATATGTTCACCCACTCAGTGGACACGAATAGGCTATTATTTGCCCTTGACTGTGACAGTATAAAGACTATGTGTATTTAGTGTTATTGGGTGGGATTGTTAATCAATGTGGTCGATATTTGTTCGGCAGCTTGCCCGATCGCCGCAGATAATAGGCTACCTTCCACAATAACACGGCCCCTACACGGCCAGTAAGAGTGTTAGTGCCGTTGTAGGGCAGCTAGACCGCAGAAGGGAAATCGATGGACAGAGTGAGTTAATTATGAGAAAATCAATTAAGAGGAGGGGATTGAGCCTTTATAAGGCCGAGCACTGAGACAGAGCACCCGCAGAGGAGAGCTGGGGACGGGCGGACACACTCAGCCTGCAGGGCTGGCGGAGGTTCATCCTCTGTCCGCCCGGCTCTGCTCTTCCATCTCGCTCCTGACTCTAGGAAACTGAGCGTTCCATGTGATGTAATTGAACAAAGGCAATGTGATCTTATCTCTTTTAACCAAAATCTATTCATGAAATACAGTATTGATCACTGTGTTGAAATGATGATTGTCACGTAGGCTAGTTGTGTTTTGTGTTTTTATGTAATGTAATATTAAGGATTGTATCATCCTGGAAATCGTTGCTATTTGAAACACATTCTTCTCACACATAACAGCAACTGGGCAGCAGTGTGTGCCTACAACACACACCACACCTCTGCTGCCCAGTTGCTATGTGTGTGCGTGCATGTGCAAGTGTCCATATATTACTGGTGTTGGGCCGCTAACATTCGGAGAACCTATTGCCATTTAGAGGTCATTATGTGGCTCCACGTGCAGTGGTTGATTCACGGACAACGTGCGGTGTAAATAGAGGGACTAAGGACTTGGAGCGACAGACAGACAGGCACGAGAAGAAAAGGCACAGGAAGACACAATACACAAAATATGCCCCCGAAGACATGATACACGAAATATGCCCCCGGCAGCCCCCCAAACCGTAGTCCACTGGTTAAAAAGCAACAGACACTGGTCAGTGGTCAGAGGCAGATGTTTCAGACAGGGTTTGGGCTGAGACAGAGAGAGAAGCAATATCATATTATTAGTTATGGCCATTGATAAGCCTACTTGTTAACCACGCAAACACACGTTTAATCCGATATTGGGTGATAGTTTGTTAGCTGGAATATAATGTTTAAATATGAACGATCTTGCTTCTATGGGCTATATTTCGGTAAAGTCCACACAATACACAGGTGTACAGTCCAATGTAGGCTATTTTAATATTATGGGCTTACATCTCTATATCTGCCTACATAGGCCTCCAATATTATCTAATAATGTGGTTTAAAATATATAGTATGTTCGTGTGTAGTGCCGTGCTTATGAATTATTTTGTAAAAACTGTGAAAGAATTGTGTGCACCTAAAATATTCCAATGTGATTTAATACATTCCACATAAAGTAGGCCTATACTGTATAGCTCTCTCATTTTTACATCTCAAAGTCGTGATGGTGATGAGTTTTAAAAGTATTCAGTTAGCCTGCAGATACATAGGCTATGTATTCAATAAGCATATGAGGCAAGTCTGGTTAGCGTTTTCCCCCAATCTCTTTTAAATTCGGTAAAGGGGAAACCCACTCTGCTCTGTTCTTAATCCAGTCAATTGACTAACGATGATAATTCGAGGGTTGGTTGTTTGATTAGGCTATACATCTCTCTTTAACTAGTAAGAATACAATATGTCAAGTTTAAACGGTAAGTGAAAAACGGTGGTGTGTGTGTGTGTGTGTGTGTGTGTGTGTGTGTGTGTGTGTGTGTGTGTGTGTGTGTGTTAAAGCACTTGAATATGTGCACTGGAATGCAAATAAACACGATTTCCTGAATATGGTTATGTAATAGCATATGCATATTTGCATTCAACATTCAGTTGATTATCAAAAAAACGAAAGGAAAGTCTTACAATTGCACTACCCTATAATAATAATAATAATAATATTTGAATGCAGAATTTCATGCTCTTAATACGATAGGCCTATTTGAACGCAAATGAGAGTTAAGACAAGGAAAGTCATTGAATGTAATATAGTTTCAAGAACCCCCAGAACTTCCAGAGGTAATTTTCAGAATGTTCATATTATTGTGGTTTTAGGAAAGTCATAGGAACAAAGTAGGCCTCTCTAAAATGACGAACTAACCCTTAACCAGAGAACGTTAGGATTTCCTTTTCATGCTTTTATAATAGGCTGTATTTCCGAATGCAGACATGTAAAATTGCCATATATCTGTGAATATGGAACGATATTGCGTTTTAAACAGCCCTACTTTTCGCTGGAAAACTAAATGTTTTTTATAGCATGTCTTCAAATGCTTAGGCAATGTGATTCAATTCCCTGATTCCAACCACAGTATGGCTGTTCTGAGTTATTCCAACCACAGTATGGCTGTTCTGAGTTATTCCAACCACAGTATGGCTGTTCTGAGTTATTCCAACCACAGTATGGCTGTTCTGAGTTATTCCAACCACAGTATGGCTGTTCTGAGTGATTCCAACCACAGTATGGCTGTTCTGAGTGATTCCAACCACAGTATGGCTGTTCTGAGTGATTCCAACCACAGTATGGCTGTTCTGAGTTATTCCAACCACAGTATGGCTGTTCTGAGTGATTCCAACCACAGTATGGCTGTTCTGAGTGATTCCAACCACAGTATGGCTGTTCTGAGTGATTCCAACCACAGTATGGCTGTTCTGAGTGATTCCAACCACAGTATGGCTGTTCTGAGTTATTCCAACCACAGTATGGCTGTTCTGAGTTATTCCAACCACAGTATGGCTGTTCTGAGATTCAGTGTTTTTATGCCTATATCTGGAATATTTAAAAACCATGAAACAAGACTTTAACGATGTTATTTCTGTCAGGTGAAATATATATTCCTTAGCATTAGCTATGTAGGCCTATATTCATTTTGTATATTTATATGTATGTCTTCTTGTGCACTAGGCTACATTACGTTTCATTCTGCTTATTCATTTGCGTTTTGTAACTTTGACACTATCTGCAAGAAGGTGTTTTGCACCATTTGTTGGTGTGCATTCTTTCGCACGCGTTCAAAGAGATTGGACTTCGCTTAAAAAAACCTGATTGTTCACATAGGCTACCCTATAATTATAAAGTTTAGCCTGCATGACGTAAATTATTGCATGAAGCTCAGATGCTGCAAAAAGCATATAACGTGCGAAAAAGCCTATAACATGTCGGAAGGGATCTGCATTAGTTTAGCATAATGACACAGCAGAAATATTTCAAAGAAAGCATTTTTGGAGGATGAATGGAGAATTGTTCATACATAATATTAAAATCTACATATATATATATTTTAAATGCTTTTATTTTATATTGCCCACTTGCAAATTCATGGGGACATGTACACAGGCTGTACTCATTTATTGTTGCTCGAATATCAAGATATACACCATGCATAACGGGACAAAGTTGAACCACTTTGCAATGAAACTTGCATATACATTTAAAAAAAAAAAAAACAATTTTCAGAAGGAATATCAGAGAGTCTTCATTCTCTTAGTCAATCGATCTAAACATATCTCTGAGATTAGGAGGAGTTTTAAATTATACACAAACTCCATATACCTCAAATATTAACTAAAATGTGTTGATACGTCGTTTACAATAGATGTTATCGGACCAAAAGTTTTTGAACTTGAACTAATGATCAGAATTAAATGAACTACGATATTATAATTCCAATAAGCAAAAGCTGTGTAGCCTACAAGTCTACGTCGTTATACATACCATACGACATGAAATATTCAATCAAACTGATGTGAAACAAACTGTTGTTAATCTATTTTCCTGGACTGTTCTTTTGTAAATATGTTCTATAGGCTTACTGTATGTCAGAGAATACTTCGGCTACCTATCCAAATATAGGGTCAACGTAGCCTGTTGTGTTAGAGGTTACACATGTTTTTAAACTGTCTTTCAATTGTATAGTCATAAGTTATTTTTGATGTTGCAAAACGAAACCCTCAATTTATCTAAAATGGTGGTTATGGTTGGTGAGTAGCCTATATAGGATATTTTTATGCAACCGAACAGGCTAAAAGGATTGGGCTATGCAATGTAGCCTAATATCTGAAACCAAGTCCTAAATCGTTTCTTGGGACCTTGTTAGAGCTCAGTTGGCAGGTGTACTTCACAAATCCTCATAGGTTTATTGCACCAACTATTTTCAGTGTCTCAACTTTACAAGTCATAGGCTAAGATAACTTATAAAACAAGGATACATTGTCTATAGATTTTTCGTTATAGTTCCAGTCATTATCAGCACAGCAGGCCGTTTAAAATGAATCAATTTTCTGCGCACGATTCTCCCAGCAAATGGTGTTGGGTCTCTCCGCGGCCCGGAGCACAATGCAGTAATGACCCGCGGGTCAAAGGCCGCTTGGCCAGTCCCTCAATTAAAGCGGAAAAATTGCAATTGCACGTTGCAGCCTTTCTGCGACAAGAAGGGACCATATTTCGGGATATGTGCCATTTTGCTCTACGTTTTTTCCCACCATACTTCTCCACATTGTTCGACTTAAAAATGCATTATAACATGGGTTAATTCAATTCGTTTTGTTGGATTGTATTTAACATATAGAGCCCATATTTTATTTTAAGTAATTTAGCAATATAAAATGTCTGCAGTAGGCCTATGTAGAGAGGCATATATGTTAGAAGTTGTAGGTTATGCCTTTATAAAAGCTGCTACATACCCTAGTTAGTAGGCTATCATTGTTTTTAGTTGGAAATATTTTTCGGGAAATATTAAATAGGTAAAGTGGATGAATGAATAACAGTGGAAATATTACGCACATTTTTGGGGGGAATGTAGGCTATTAGCCTATTGTAATATATTTTAATGTAATTGATCGTGGTGCTTTTGTTTTTGTGATACTTTGATGCTGCGGTTGTTCAAGATATCGCTCGTTATTTTTCCACTCCACACCACATGATATAAATGTCATGAACCCTCCAGCGTCGGTTGCTATTGAATAGTATCCGATTCCTAGCAAATTCATGACTAAATCACGATCATTGCTCGATCGATTGGCTTGATAAATCCTTGTAATCACCCGACATTTTCGCATTGGCAAAAGCGTTGACTTTCTTGCCAAACCAGCTTTATCTGACAATATAGGTTTTCAGTAGGTGACAGGAAAGAAGTGATAAATTGATCAACAATGACCACAATGAAAAGACTCTTGTGAGGACACACATGCCCTTTCTGTGAGTGTGTCTGTGGTCTGTGTGTGGTTAGAATATGATCAAGCCTGGGGTCAGAGTTCAGGATCATCCCAGACAGACAGGACCCTGGGAGACAGAGTGACCTCTGCGTTTAAACTTGGGTGGGGGAGGAGAGAGAGGACAACCGGGAAGGAGAGACGGACAGGGGAAGGAGAGAGGAACAGGAGAAGGAGGAAAGGGTAGGAGACCGAGGGACAGGGTGAAGGAGATGAGGAGAGAGGGGGGAAGAAGGAGTGAGTTAGGGACTGAAAGGTGGTGAGAGAGGGAGGAAGAAGTGAGATGGGGAGTTGAAGGGGAGAGGTGAGACAGATAGACAGACAGACAGATCCACCCACAGGGATGATCATTGAATATAACTTGGTTTGTCCATGTATGTTCCAGCAGCGGTCTGGTCTGGATGTGGTCCCTCCTGCTCCTGCTGCTAGATGCAGTGAATTAACACCTGACCCTGGCTTCTGACCCCACTCCCCTTCCCACTGCTACACACAGCTACCCCCAGCAGCAGCAGCAAATGTGTGTTATCTAGCCTGGACACGCACGCACGCACGCACGCACGCACGCACGCACGCACGCACGCACCACACACACACACACACACACACACACACACACACACACACACACACACACACACACACACACACACACACACACACACACACACACACACACACACACACACACACACACACACGCTTACAAGCACACTGTGTAGTGAATTATATAGTGAATATATGAGGAAGTGGATTGAGAAGATGTTCTCTTTACACACAACCCCCCGATCCTGCTTTCTAATCCCACAGTCACAACCCCCCGATCCTGCCATCCAATCCCACAGTCACAACCCCCCGATCCTGCCATCCAATCCCACAGTCACAACCCCCCGATCCTGCCATCCAATCCCACAGTCACAACCCCCCGATCCTGCCATCCAATCCCACAGTCACAACCCCCCGATCCTGCCATCCAATCCCACAGTCACAACCCCCCGATCCTGCCATCCAATCCCACAGTCACAACCCCCTGATCCTGCCATCCAATCCCACAGTCACAACCCCCCGATCCTGCTTTCTAATCCCACAGTCACAACCCCCCGATCCTGCTTTCTAATCCCACAGTCACAACCCCCCCGATCCTGCCATCCAATCCCACAGTCACAACCCCCCGATCCTGCTTTCTAATCCCACAGTCACAACCCCCTGATCCTGCCATCCAATCCCACAGTCACAACCCCCCGATCCTGCCATCCAATCCCACAGTCACAACCCCCCGATCCTGCCTTCCAATCCCACAGTCACAACCCCCCGATCCTGCCATCCAATCCCACAGTCACAACCCCCCGATCCTGCCATCCAATCCCACAGTCACAACCCCCCGATCCTGCTTTCTAATCCCACAGTCACAACCCCCCGATCCTGCCATCCAATCCCACAGTCACAACCCCCCGATCCTGC
This sequence comes from Salvelinus namaycush, assembly GCF_016432855.1. Taxonomy (NCBI): domain Eukaryota; kingdom Metazoa; phylum Chordata; class Actinopteri; order Salmoniformes; family Salmonidae; genus Salvelinus; species Salvelinus namaycush. The sequence goes on from NC_052311.1 coordinate 60,833,110, forward strand.
TTTCTAATCCCACAGTCACAACCCCCCGATCCTGCCTTCCAATCCCACAGTCACAACCCCCCGATCCTGCTTTCTAATCCCACAGTCACAACCCCCCGATCCTGCCATCCAATCCCACAGTCACAACCCCCCGATCCTGCCTTCCAATCCCACAGTCACAACCCCCCGATCCTGCCATCCAATACCACAGTCACAACCCCCTGATCCTGCCATCCAATCCCACAGTCACAACCCCCCGATCCTGCCATCCAATCCCACAGTCACAACACCCCGATCCTGCCATCCAATCCCACAGTCACAACCCCCCGATCCTGCTTTCTAATCCCACAGTCACAACCCCCAGATCCTGCCATCCAATCCCACAGTCACAACCCCCCGATCCTGCCATCCAATCCCACAGTCACAACCCCCCGATCCTGCTTTCTAATCCCACAGTCACAACCCCCCGATCCTGCCATCCAATCCCACAGTCACAACCCCCCGATCCTGCTTTCTAATCCCACAGTCACAACCCCCCGATCCTGCCATCCAATCCCACAGTCACAACCCCCCGATCCTGCTTTCTAATCCCACAGTCACAACCCCCCGATCCTGCCATCCAATCCCACAGTCACAACCCTCCGATCCTGCCATCCAATCCCACAGTCACAACCCCCCGATCCTGCCATCCAATCCCACAGTCACAACCCTCCGATCCTGCCATCCAATCCCACAGTCACAACCCCCCGATCCTGCCTTCCAATCCCACAGTCACAACCCCCCGATCCTGCCATCCAATCCCACAGTCACAACCCCCCGATCCTGCCATCCAATCCCACAGTCACAACACCCCGATCCTGCCATCCAATCCCACAGTCACAACCCCCCGATCCTGCTTTCTAATCCCACAGTCACAACCCCCCGATCCTGCCATCCAATCCCACAGTCACAACCCCCCGATCCTGCTTTCTAATCCCACAGTCACAACCCCCCGATCCTGCCATCCAATCCCACAGTCACAACCCCCTGATCCTGCCATCCAATCCCACAGTCACAACCCCCTGATCCTGCCATCCAATCCCACAGTCACAACCCCCTGATCCTGCCATCCAATCCCACAGTCACAACCCCCCGATCCTGCCATCCAATCCCACAGTCACAACCCCCCGATCCTGCCATCCAATCCCACAGTCACAACCCCCCGATCCTGCCATCCAATCCCACAGTCACAACCCCCTGATCCTGCCATCCAATCCCACAGTCACAACCCCCCGATCCTGCCATCCAATCCCACAGTCACAACCCCCCGATCCTGCCATCCAATCCCACAGTCACAACCCCCCTGATCCTGCCATCCAATCCCACAGTCACAACCCCCTGATTCTGCCATCCAATCCCACAGTCACAACCCCTCCGATCCTGCTTTCTAATCCCACAGTCACAACCCCCCGATCCTGCCATCCAATCCCACAGTCACAACCCCCCGATCCTGCCATCCAATCCCACAGTCACAACCCCCCGATCCTGCTTTCTAATCCCACAGTCACAACCCCCCGATCCTGCTTTCTAATCCCACAGTCACAACCCCCCGATCCTGCTTTCTAATCCCACAGTCACAACCCCCCGATCCTGCCTTCTAATCCCACAGTCACAACCCCCTGATCCTGCCATCCAATCCCACAGTCACAACCCCCCGATCCTGCCATCCAATCCCACAGTCACAACCCCCCCGATCCTGCCATCCAATCCCACAGTCACAACCCCCCCGATCCTGCCATCCAATCCCACAGTCACAACCCCCTGATCCTGCCATCCAATCCCACAGTCACAACCCCCTGATCCTGCCATCCAATCCCACAGTCACAACCCCCCGATCCTGCTTTCTAATCCCACAGTCACAACCCCCTGATCCTGCCATCCAATCCCACAGTAACAACCCCCCGGTCCTGCTTTCTAATCCCACAGTCACAACCCCCTGATCCTGCCATCCAATCCCACAGTCACAACCCCCTGATCCTGCCATCCAATCCCACAGTCACAACCCCCCGATCCTGCCATCCAATCCCACAGTCACAACCCCCCGATCCTGCTTTCTAATCCCACAGTCACAACCCCCTGATCCTGCCATCCAATCCCACAGTCACAACCCCCTGATCCTGCCATCCAATCCCACAGTCACAACCCCCCGATCCTGCTTTCTAATCCCACAGTCACAACCCCCCGATCCTGCCATCCAATCCCACAGTCACAACCCCCTGATCCTGCCATCCAATCCCACAGTCACAACCCCCGATCCTGCTTTCTAATCCCACAGTCACAACCCCCTGATCCTGCCATCCAATCCCACAGTCACAACCACCCGATCCTGCCATCCAATCCCACAGTCACAACCCCCTGATCCTGCCATCCAATCCCACAGTCACAACCCTCCGATCCTGCCATCCAATCCCACAGTCACAACCCTCCGATCCTGCCATCCAATCCCACAGTCACAACCCTCCGATCCTGCCATCCAATCCCACAGTCACAACCCCCTGATCCTGCCATCCAATCCCACAGTCACAACCCCCCCGATCCTGCCATCCAATCCCACAGTCACAACCTCCTGATCCTGCCATCCAATCCCACAGTCACAACCCCCTGATCCTGCCATCCAATCCCACAGTCACAACCCCCCGATCCTGCCATCCAATACCACAGTCACAACCCCCCGATCCTGCCATCCAATCCCACAGTCACAACCCCCCCGATCCTGCCATCCAATCCCACAGTCACAACCCCCCGATCCTGCCATCCAATCCCACAGTCACAACCCTCCGATCCTGCCATCCAATCCCACAGTCACAACCCCCCCGATCCTGCCATCCAATCCCACAGTCACAACCCCCCGATCCTGCTTTCTAATCCCACAGTCACAACCCCCCGATCCTGCTTTCTAATCCCACAGTCACAACCCCCCCGATCCTGCCATCCAATCCCACAGTCACAACCCCCCGATCCTGCTTTCTAATCCCACAGTCACAACCCCCTGATCCTGCCATCCAATCCCACAGTCACAACCCCCCGATCCTGCCATCCAATCCCACAGTCACAACCCCCCGATCCTGCCTTCCAATCCCACAGTCACAACCCCCCGATCCTGCCATCCAATCCCACAGTCACAACCCCCCGATCCTGCCATCCAATCCCACAGTCACAACCCCCCGATCCTGCTTTCTAATCCCACAGTCACAACCCCCCGATCCTGCCATCCAATCCCACAGTCACAACCCCCCGATCCTGCTTTCTAATCCCACAGTCACAACCCCCCGATCCTGCCTTCCAATCCCACAGTCACAACCCCCCGATCCTGCTTTCTAATCCCACAGTCACAACCCCCCGATCCTGCCATCCAATCCCACAGTCACAACCCCCCGATCCTGCCTTCCAATCCCACAGTCACAACCCCCCGATCCTGCCATCCAATACCACAGTCACAACCCCCTGATCCTGCCATCCAATCCCACAGTCACAACCCCCCGATCCTGCCATCCAATCCCACAGTCACAACACCCCGATCCTGCCATCCAATCCCACAGTCACAACCCCCCGATCCTGCTTTCTAATCCCACAGTCACAACCCCCAGATCCTGCCATCCAATCCCACAGTCACAACCCCCCGATCCTGCCATCCAATCCCACAGTCACAACCCCCCGATCCTGCTTTCTAATCCCACAGTCACAACCCCCCGATCCTGCCATCCAATCCCACAGTCACAACCCCCCGATCCTGCTTTCTAATCCCACAGTCACAACCCCCCGATCCTGCCATCCAATCCCACAGTCACAACCCCCCGATCCTGCTTTCTAATCCCACAGTCACAACCCCCCGATCCTGCCATCCAATCCCACAGTCACAACCCTCCGATCCTGCCATCCAATCCCACAGTCACAACCCCCCGATCCTGCCATCCAATCCCACAGTCACAACCCTCCGATCCTGCCATCCAATCCCACAGTCACAACCCCCCGATCCTGCCTTCCAATCCCACAGTCACAACCCCCCGATCCTGCCATCCAATCCCACAGTCACAACCCCCCGATCCTGCCATCCAATCCCACAGTCACAACCCCCCGATCCTGCCATCCAATCCCACAGTCACAACACCCCGATCCTGCCATCCAATCCCACAGTCACAACCCCCCGATCCTGCTTTCTAATCCCACAGTCACAACCCCCCGATCCTGCCATCCAATCCCACAGTCACAACCCCCCGATCCTGCTTTCTAATCCCACAGTCACAACCCCCCGATCCTGCCATCCAATCCCACAGTCACAACCCCCTGATCCTGCCATCCAATCCCACAGTCACAACCCCCTGATCCTGCCATCCAATCCCACAGTCACAACCCCCTGATCCTGCCATCCAATCCCACAGTCACAACCCCCCGATCCTGCCATCCAATCCCACAGTCACAACCCCCCGATCCTGCCATCCAATCCCACAGTCACAACCCCCCGATCCTGCCATCCAATCCCACAGTCACAACCCCCTGATCCTGCCATCCAATCCCACAGTCACAACCCCCCGATCCTGCCATCCAATCCCACAGTCACAACCCCCCGATCCTGCCATCCAATCCCACAGTCACAACCCCCCGATCCTGCCATCCAATACCACAGTCACAACCCTCCGATCCTGCCATCCAATCCCACAGTCACAACCCCCTGATCCTGCCATCCAATCCCACAGTCATAACCCCCTGATCCTGCCATCCAATCCCACAGTCACAACCCCCCCGATCCTGCCATCCAATCCCACAGTCACAACCTCCTGATCCTGCCATCCAATCCCACAGTCACAACCCCCTGATCCTGCCATCCAATCCCACAGTCACAACCCCCCGATCCTGCCATCCAATCCCACAGTCACAACCCCCCCGATCCTGCCATCCAATCCCACAGTCACAACCCCCCGATCCTGCCATCCAATCCCACAGTCACAACCCTCCGATCCTGCCATCCAATCCCACAGTCACAACCCCCCCGATCCTGCCATCCAATCCCACAGTCACAACCCCCCTGATCCTGCCATCCAATCCCACAGTCACAACCCCCTGATTCTGCCATCCAATCCCACAGTCACAACCCCTCCGATCCTGCTTTCTAATCCCACAGTCACAACCCCCCGATCCTGCCATCCAATCCCACAGTCACAACCCCCCGATCCTGCCATCCAATCCCACAGTCACAACCCCCCGATCCTGCTTTCTAATCCCACAGTCACAACCCCCCGATCCTGCTTTCTAATCCCACAGTCACAACCCCCCGATCCTGCTTTCTAATCCCACAGTCACAACCCCCCGATCCTGCTTTCTAATCCCACAGTCACAACCCCCCGATCCTGCCTTCTAATCCCACAGTCACAACCCCCTGATCCTGCCATCCAATCCCACAGTCACAACCCCCCGATCCTGCCATCCAATCCCACAGTCACAACCCCCCCGATCCTGCCATCCAATCCCACAGTCACAACCCCCCCGATCCTGCCATCCAATCCCACAGTCACAACCCCCTGATTCTGCCATCCAATCCCACAGTCACAACCCCTCCGATCCTGCTTTCTAATCCCACAGTCACAACCCCCCGATCCTGCCATCCAATCCCACAGTCACAACCCCCCTGATCCTGCCATCCAATCCCACAGTCACAACCCCCTGATTCTGCCATCCAATCCCACAGTCACAACCCCTCCGATCCTGCTTTCTAATCCCACAGTCACAACCCCCCGATCCTGCCATCCAATCCCACAGTCACAACCCCCCGATCCTGCCATCCAATCCCACAGTCACAACCCCCCGATCCTGCTTTCTAATCCCACAGTCACAACCCCCCGATCCTGCTTTCTAATCCCACAGTCACAACCCCCCGATCCTGCTTTCTAATCCCACAGTCACAACCCCCCGATCCTGCCTTCTAATCCCACAGTCACAACCCCCTGATCCTGCCATCCAATCCCACAGTCACAACCCCCCGATCCTGCCATCCAATCCCACAGTCACAACCCCCCCGATCCTGCCATCCAATCCCACAGTCACAACCCCCCCGATCCTGCCATCCAATCCCACAGTCACAACCCCCTGATCCTGCCATCCAATCCCACAGTCACAACCCCCTGATCCTGCCATCCAATCCCACAGTCACAACCCCCCGATCCTGCTTTCTAATCCCACAGTCACAACCCCCTGATCCTGCCATCCAATCCCACAGTCACAACCCCCCGATCCTGCTTTCTAATCCCACAGTCACAACCCCCTGATCCTGCCATCCAATCCCACAGTCACAACCCCCTGATCCTGCCATCCAATCCCACAGTCACAACCCCCCGATCCTGCTTTCTAATCCCACAGTCACAGCCCCCCGATCCTGCCATCCAATCCCACAGTCACAACCCCCTGATCCTGCCATCCAATCCCACAGTCACAACCCCCCGATCCTGCTTTCTAATCCCACAGTCACAACCCCCTGATCCTGCCATCCAATCCCACAGTCACAACCACCCGATCCTGCCATCCAATCCCACAGTCACAACCCCCTGATCCTGCCATCCAATCCCACAGTCACAACCCTCCGATCCTGCCATCCAATCCCACAGTCACAACCCTCCGATCCTGCCATCCAATCCCACAGTCACAACCCTCCGATCCTGCCATCCAATCCCACAGTCACAACCCCCTGATCCTGCCATCCAATCCCACAGTCACAACCCCCCCGATCCTGCCATCCAATCCCACAGTCACAACCTCCTGATCCTGCCATCCAATCCCACAGTCACAACCCCCTGATCCTGCCATCCAATCCCACAGTCACAACCCCCCGATCCTGCCATCCAATACCACAGTCACAACCCCCCGATCCTGCCATCCAATCCCACAGTCACAACCCCCCCGATCCTGCCATCCAATCCCACAGTCACAACCCCCCGATCCTGCCATCCAATCCCACAGTCACAACCCTCCGATCCTGCCATCCAATCCCACAGTCACAACCCCCCCGATCCTGCCATCCAATCCCACAGTCACAACCCCCCGATCCTGCTTTCTAATCCCACAGTCACAACCCCCCGATCCTGCCATCCAATCCCACAGTCACAACCCCCCGATCCTGCCATCCAATCCCACAGTCACAACCCCCCGATCCTGCCATCCAATCCCACAGTCACAACCCCCCGATCCTGCCATCCAATCCCACAGTCACAACCCCCTGATCCTGCCATCCAATCCCACAGTCACAACCCCCCGATCCTGCCATCCAATCCCACAGTCACAACCCCCCGATCCTGCTTTCTAATCCCACAGTCACAACCCCCCGATCCTGCCATCCAATCCCACAGTCACAACCCCCCGATCCTGCTTTCTAATCCCACAGTCACAACCCCCCGATCCTGCCATCCAATCCCACAGTCACAACCCCCCGATCCTGCCATCCAATCCCACAGTCACAACCCCCCGATCCTGCTTTCTAATCCCACAGTCACAACCCCCTGATCCTGCCATCCAATCCCACAGTCACAACCCCCCGATCCTGCCATCCAATCCCACAGTCACAACCCCCCGATCCTGCTTTCTAATCCCACAGTCACAACCCCCCGATCCTGCCATCCAATCCCACAGTCACAACCCCCTGATCCTGCCATCCAATCCCACAGTCACAACCCCCCGATCCTGCTTTCTAATCCCACAGTCACAACCCCCTGATCCTGCCATCCAATCCCACAGTCACAACCCTCCGATCCTGCCATCCAATCCCACAGTCACAACCCTCCGATCCTGCCATCCAATCCCACAGTCACAACCCCCCGATCCTGCCATCCAATCCCACAGTCACAACCCTCCGATCCTGCCATCCAATCCCACAGTCACAACCCTCCGATCCTGCCATCCAATCCCACAGTCACAACCCCCCGATCCTGCCATCCAATCCCACAGTCACAACCCTCCGATCCTGCCATCCAATCCCACAGTCACAACCCTCCGATCCTGCCATCCAATCCCACAGTCACAACCCCCCGATCCTGCCATCCAATCCCACAGTCACAACCCTCCGATCCTGCCATCCAATCCCACAGTCACAACCCTCCGATCCTGCCATCCAATCCCACAGTCACAACCCCCCGATCCTGCCATCCAATCCCACAGTCACAACCCTCCGATCCTGCCATCCAATCCCACAGTCACAACCCCCTGATCCTGCCATCCAATCCCACAGTCACAACCCCCCGATCCTGCTTTCTAATCCCACAGTCACAACCCCCCGATCCTGCCATCCAATCCCACAGTCACAACCCCCCGATCCTGCTTTCTAATCCCACAGTCACAACCCCCTGATCCTGCCATCCAATCCCACAGTCACAACCCCCTGATCCTGCCATCCAATCCCACAGTCACAACCCCCCGATCCTGCTTTCTAATCCCACAGTCACAACCCCCTGATCCTGCCATCCAATCCCACAGTCACAACCCTCCGATCCTGCCATCCAATCCCACAGTCACAACCCCCTGATCCTGCCATCCAATCCCACAGTCACAACCCCCAGATCCTGCCATCCAATCCCACAGTCACAACCCCCTGATCCTGCCATCCAATCCCACAGTCACAACCCCCCGATCCTGCCATCCAATCCCACAGTCACAACCCCCCGATCCTGATTTCTAATCCCACAGTCACAACCCCCCGATCCTGCCATCCAATCCCACAGTCACAACCCCCTGATCCTGCCATCCAATCCCACAGTCACAACCCCCCGATCCTGCTTTCTAATCCCACAGTCACAACCCCCTGATCCTGCCATCCAATCCCACAGTCACAACCCTCCGATCCTGCCATCCAATGCCACAGTCACAACCCCCTGATCCTGCCATCCAATCCCACAGTCACAACCCCCTGATCCTGCCATCCAATCCCACAGTCACAACCCCCAGATCCTGCCATCCAATCCCACAGTCACAACCCCCTGATCCTGCCATCCAATCCCACAGTCACAACCCCCCGATCCTGCCATCCAATCCCACAGTCACAACCCCCCGATCCTGCTTTCTAATCCCACAGTCACAACCCCCCGATCCTGCCATCCAATCCCACAGTCACAACCCCCCGATCCTGCCATCCAATCCCACAGTCACAACCCCCCGATCCTGCTTTCTAATCCCACAGTCACAACCCCCTGATCCTGCCATCCAATCCCACAGTCACAACCCTCCGATCCTGCCATCCAATCCCACAGTCACAACCCTCCGATCCTGCCATCCAATCCCACAGTCACAACCCCCTGATCCTGCCATCCAATCCCACAGTCACAACCCCCCGATCCTGCTTTCTAATCCCACAGTCACAACCCCCTGATCCTGCCATCCAATCCCACAGTCACAACCCTCCGATCCTGCCATCCAATCCCACAGTCACAACCCCCTGATCCTGCCATCCAATCCCACAGTCACAACCCCCAGATCCTGCCATCCAATCCCACAGTCACAACCCCCTGATCCTGCCATCCAATCCCACAGTCACAACCCCCCGATCCTGCCATCCAATCCCACAGTCACAACCCCCCGATCCTGCTTTCTAATCCCACAGTCACAACCCCCCGATCCTGCTTTCCAATCCCACAGTCACAACCCCCTGATCCTGCCATCCAATCCCACAGTCACAACCCTCCGATCCTGCCATCCAATCCCACAGTCACAACCCCCTGATCCTGCCATCCAATCCCACAGTCACAACCCCCCGATCCTGCCATCCAATCCCACAGTCACAACCCCCCGATCCTGCTTTCTAATCCCACAGTCACAACCCCCCGATCCTGCCATCCAATCCCACAGTCACAACCCCCCGATCCTGCTTTCTAATCCCACAGTCACAACCCCCTGATCCTGCCATCCAATCCCACAGTCACAACCCCCCGATCCTGCCATCCAATCCCACAGTCACAACCCCCCGATCCTGCTTTCTAATCCCACAGTCACAACCCCCTGATCCTGCCATCCAATCCCACAGTCACAACCCCCTGATCCTGCCATCCAATCCCACAGTCACAACCCCCCGATCCTGCTTTCTAATCCCACAGTCACAACCCCCCGATCCTGCCATCCAATCCCACAGTCACAACCCCCTGATCCTGCCATCCAATCCCACAGTCACAACCCCCCGATCCTGCTTTCTAATCCCACAGTCACAACCCCCTGATCCTGCCATCCAATCCCACAGTCACAACCCCCCGATCCTGCCATCCAATCCCACAGTCACAACCCTCCGATCCTGCCATCCAATCCCACAGTCACAACCCTCCGATCCTGCCATCCAATCCCACAGTCACAACCCCCCGATCCTGCCATCCAATCCCACAGTCACAACCCTCCGATCCTGCCATCCAATCCCACAGTCACAACCCTCCGATCCTGCCATCCAATCCCACAGTCACAACCCCCCGATCCTGCCATCCAATCCCACAGTCACAACCCTCCGATCCTGCCATCCAATCCCACAGTCACAACCCTCCGATCCTGCCATCCAATCCCACAGTCACAACCCCCCGATCCTGCCATCCAATCCCACAGTCACAACCCTCCGATCCTGCCATCCAATCCCACAGTCACAACCCCCTGATCCTGCCATCCAATCCCACAGTCACAACCCCCCGATCCTGCTTTCTAATCCCACAGTCACAACCCCCCGATCCTGCTTTCTAATCCCACAGTCACAACCCCCTGATCCTGCCATCCAATCCCACAGTCACAACCCTCCGATCCTGCCATCCAATCCCACAGTCACAACCCCCTGATCCTGCCATCCAATCCCACAGTCACAACCCCCAGATCCTGCCATCCAATCCCACAGTCACAACCCCCTGATCCTGCCATCCAATCCCACAGTCACAACCCCCCGATCCTGCCATCCAATCCCACAGTCACAACCCCCCGATCCTGATTTCTAATCCCACAGTCACAACCCCCCGATCCTGCCATCCAATCCCACAGTTACAACCCCCTGATCCTGCCATCCAATCCCACAGTCACAACCCCCCGATCCTGCTTTCTAATCCCACAGTCACAACCCCCTGATCCTGCCATCCAATCCCACAGTCACAACCCTCCGATCCTGCCATCCAATGCCACAGTCACAACCCCCTGATCCTGCCATCCAATCCCACAGTCACAACCCCCTGATCCTGCCATCCAATCCCACAGTCACAACCCCCAGATCCTGCCATCCAATCCCACAGTCACAACCCCCTGATCCTGCCATCCAATCCCACAGTCACAACCCCCCGATCCTGCCATCCAATCCCACAGTCACAACCCCCCGATCCTGCTTTCTAATCCCACAGTCACAACCCCCCGATCCTGCCATCCAATCCCACAGTCACAACCCCCCGATCCTGCCATCCAATCCCACAGTCACAACCCCCCGATCCTGCTTTCTAATCCCACAGTCACAACCCCCTGATCCTGCCATCCAATCCCACAGTCACAACCCTCCGATCCTGCCATCCAATCCCACAGTCACAACCCTCCGATCCTGCCATCCAATCCCACAGTCACAACCCCCTGATCCTGCCATCCAATCCCACAGTCACAACCCCCCGATCCTGCTTTCTAATCCCACAGTCACAACCCCCTGATCCTGCCATCCAATCCCACAGTCACAACCCTCCGATCCTGCCATCCAATCCCACAGTCACAACCCCCTGATCCTGCCATCCAATCCCACAGTCACAACCCCCAGATCCTGCCATCCAATCCCACAGTCACAACCCCCTGATCCTGCCATCCAATCCCACAGTCACAACCCCCCGATCCTGCCATCCAATCCCACAGTCACAACCCCCCGATCCTGCTTTCTAATCCCACAGTCACAACCCCCCGATCCTGCTTTCCAATCCCACAGTCACAACCCCCTGATCCTGCCATCCAATCCCACAGTCACAACCCTCCGATCCTGCCATCCAATCCCACAGTCACAACCCCCTGATCCTGCCATCCAATCCCACAGTCACAACCCCCCGATCCTGCCATCCAATCCCACAGTCACAACCCCCCGATCCTGCTTTCTAATCCCACAGTCACAACCCCCCGATCCTGCCATCCAATCCCACAGTCACAACCCCCCGATCCTGCTTTCTAATCCCACAGTCACAACCCCCTGATCCTGCCATCCAATCCCACAGTCACAACCCCCCGATCCTGCCATCCAATCCCACAGTCACAACCCCCCGATCCTGCTTTCTAATCCCACAGTCACAACCCCCTGATCCTGCCATCCAATCCCACAGTCACAACCCCCTGATCCTGCCATCCAATCCCACAGTCACAACCCCCCGATCCTGCTTTCTAATCCCACAGTCACAACCCCCCGATCCTGCCATCCAATCCCACAGTCACAACCCCCTGATCCTGCCATCCAATCCCACAGTCACAACCCCCCGATCCTGCTTTCTAATCCCACAGTCACAACCCCCTGATCCTGCCATCCAATCCCACAGTCACAACCCCCCGATCCTGCCATCCAATCCCACAGTCACAACCCTCCGATCCTGCCATCCAATCCCACAGTCACAACCCCCTGATCCTGCCATCCAATCCCACAGTCACAACCCTCCGATCCTGCCATCCAATCCCACAGTCACAACCCCCCGATCCTGCCATCCAATCCCACAGTCACAACCCTCCGATCCTGCCATCCAATCCCACAGTCACAACCCCCTGATCCTGCCATCCAATCCCACAGTCACAACCCCCCGATCCTGCCATCCAATCCCACAGTCACAACCCTCCGATCCTGCCATCCAATCCCACAGTCACAACCCCCTGATCCTGCCATCCAATCCCACAGTCACAACCCCCCGATCCTGCCATCCAATCCCACAGTCACAACCCCCCGATCCTGCTTTCTAATCCCACAGTCACAACCCCCCGATCCTGCCATCCAATCCCACAGTCACAACCCCCCGATCCTGCTTTCTAATCCCACAGTCACAACCCCCTGATCCTGCCATCCAATCCCACAGTCACAACCCCCCGATCCTGCTTTCTAATCCCACAGTCACAACCCCCCGATCCTGCTTTCTAATCCCACAGTCACAACCCCCCGATCCTGCCATCCAATCCCACAGTCACAACCCCCAGAACCTGCCATCCAATCCCACAGTCACAACCCCCTGATCCTGCCATCCAATACCACAGTCACAACCCCCCGATCCTGCCATCCAATACCACAGTCACAACCCCCGATCCTGCCATCCAATCCCACAGTCACAACCCCCTGATCCTGCCATCCAATCCCACAGTCACAACCCACCGATCCTGCCATCCAATACCACAGTCACAACCCCCCGATCCTGCTTTCTAATCCCACAGTCACAACCCCCCGATCCTGCCATCCAATCCCACAGTCACAACCCCCTGATCCTGCCATCCAATCCCACAGTCACAACCCCCTGATCCTGCCATCCAATCCCACAGTCACAACCCACCGATCCTGCCATCCAATCCCACAGTCACAACCCCCCGATCCTGCTTTCCAATCCCACAGTCACAACCCCCCGATCCTGCCATCCAATCCCACAGTCACAACCCTCCGATCCTGCCATCCAATCCCACAGTCACAACCCTCCGATCCTGCCATCCAATCCCACAGTCACAACCCCCCGATCCTGCTTTCTAATCCCACAGTCACAACCCCCCGATCCTGCCATCCAATCCCACAGTCACAACCCCCCGATCCTGCTTTCTAATCCCACAGTCACAACCCCCCGATCCTGCCATCCAATCCCACAGTCACAACCCTCCGATCCTGCCATCCAATCCCACAGTCACAACCCTCCGATCCTGCCATCCAATCCCACAGTCACAACCCCCTGATCCTGCCATCCAATCCCACAGTCACAACCCCCTGATCCTGCCATCCAATCCCACAGTCACAACCCCCCGATCCTGCCATCCAATCCCACAGTCACAACCCCCCGATCCTGCTTTCTAATCCCACAGTCACAACCCCCCGATCCTGCCATCCAATCCCACAGTCACAACCCCCCGGTCCTGCTTTCTAATCCCACAGTCACAACCCCCTGATCCTGCCATCCAATCCCACAGTCACAACCCCCCGATCCTGCCATCCAATCCCACAGTCACAACCCCCCGATCCTGCTTTCTAATCCCACAGTCACAACCCCCTGATCCTGCCATCCAATCCCACAGTCACAACCCCCCGATCCTGCCATCCAATCCCACAGTCACAACCCCCCGATCCTGCTTTCTAATCCCACAGTCACAACCCCCTGATCCTGCCATCCAATCCCACAGTCACAACCCCCTGATCCTGCCATCCAATCCCACAGTCACAACCCCCCGATCCTGCTTTCTAATCCCACAGTCACAACCCCCTGATCCTGCCATCCAATCCCACAGTCACAACCACCCGATCCTGCCATCCAATCCCACAGTCACAACCCCCTGATCCTGCCATCCAATCCCACAGTCACAACCCTCCGATCCTGCCATCCAATCCCACAGTCACAACCCCCCGATCCTGCCATCCAATCCCACAGTCACAACCCTCCGATCCTGCCATCCAATCCCACAGTCACAACCCTCCGATCCTGCCATCCAATCCCACAGTCACAACCCCCTGATCCTGCCATCCAATCCCACAGTCACAACCCCCCCGATCCTGCCATCCAATCCCACAGTCACAACCCCCCGATCCTGCCATCCAATACCACAGTCACAACCCCCCGATCCTGCCATCCAATCCCACAGTCACAACCCCCTGATCCTGCCATCCAATCCCACAGTCACAACCCCCTGATCCTGCCATCCAATCCCACAGTCACAACCCCCTGATCCTGCCATCCAATCCCACAGTCACAACCCCCCCGATCCTGCCATCCAATCCCACAGTCACAACCTCCTGATCCTGCCATCCAATCCCACAGTCACAACCCCCTGATCCTGCCATCCAATCCCACAGTCACAACCCCCCGATCCTGCCATCCAATCCCACAGTCACAACCCCCCCGATCCTGCCATCCAATCCCACAGTCACAACCCCCCGATCCTGCCATCCAATCCCACAGTCACAACCCTCCGATCCTGCCATCCAATCCCACAGTCACAACCCCCTGATTCTGCCATCCAATCCCACAGTCACAACCCCCCCGATCCTGCTTTCTAATCCCACAGTCACAACCCCCCGATCCTGCCATCCAATCCCACAGTCACAACCCCCCGATCCTGCCATCCAATCCCACAGTCACAACCCCCCGATCCTGCTTTCTAATCCCACAGTCACAACCCCCCGATCCTGCTTTCTAATCCCACAGTCACAACCCCCCGATCCTGCTTTCTAATCCCACAGTCACAACCCCCTGATCCTGCCATCCAATCCCACAGTCACAACCCCCCGATCTTGCCATCCAATCCCACAGTCACAACCCCCCCGATCCTGCCATCCAATCCCACAGTCACAACCCCCCCGATCCTGCCATCCAATCCCACAGTCACAACCCCCTGATCCTGCCATCCAATCCCACAGTCACAACCCCCAGATCCTGCCATCCAATCCCACAGTCACAACCCCCCGATCCTGCCATCCAATCCCACAGTCACAACCCCCCGATCCTGCCATCCAATCCCACAGTCACAACCCCCCGATCCTGCTTTCTAATCCCACAGTCACAACCCCCCGATCCTGCCATCCAATCCCACAGTCACAACCCCCCGATCCTGCTTTCTAATCCCACAGTCACAACCCCCTGATCCTGCCATCCAATCCCACAGTCACAACCCCCTGATCCTGCCATCCAATCCCACAGTCACAACCCCCCGATCCTGCTTTCTAATCCCACAGTCACAACCCCCCGATCCTGCCATCCAATCCCACAGTCACAACCCCCTGATCCTGCCATCCAATCCCACAGTCACAACCCCCCGATCCTGCTTTCTAATCCCACAGTCACAACCCCCTGATCCTGCCATCCAATCCCACAGTCACAACCCTCCGATCCTGCCATCCAATCCCACAGTCACAACCCCCTGATCCTGCCATCCAATCCCACAGTCACAACCCCCAGATCCTGCCATCCAATCCCACAGTCACAACCCCCTGATCCTGCCATCCAATCCCACAGTCACAACCCCCCGATCCTGCCATCCAATCCCACAGTCACAACCCCCCGATCCTGCTTTCTAATCCCACAGTCACAACCCCCCGATCCTGCCATCCAATCCCACAGTCACAACCCCCCGATCCTGCTTTCTAATCCCACAGTCACAACCCCCCGATCCTGCTTTCTAATCCCACAGTCACAACCCCCTGATCCTGCCATCCAATCCCACAGTCACAACCCCCCGATCCTGCTTTCTAATCCCACAGTCACAACCCCCCGATCCTGCCATCCAATCCCACAGTCACAACCCCCTGATCCTGCCATCCAATCCCACAGTCACAACCCCCCGATCCTGCTTTCTAATCCCACAGTCACAACCCCCTGATCCTGCCATCCAATCCCACAGTCACAACCCCCCGATCCTGCTTTCTAATCCCACAGTCACAACCCCCCGATCCTGCTTTCTAATCCCACAGTCACAACCCCCTGATCCTGCCATCCAATCCCACAGTCACAACCCTCCGATCCTGCCATCCAATCCCACAGTCACAACCCCCCGATCCTGCTTTCTAATCCCACAGTCACAACCCCCTGATCCTGCCATCCAATCCCACAGTCACAACCCTCCGATCCTGCCATCCAATCCCACAGTCACAACCCCCCGATCCTGCCATCCAATCCCACAGTCACAACCCTCCGATCCTGCCATCCAATCCCACAGTCACAACCCCCCGATCCTGCCATCCAATCCCACAGTCACAACCCCCCGATCCTGCCATCCAATCCCACAGTCACAACCCCCCGATCCTGCCATCCAATCCCACAGTCACAACCCTCCGATCCTGCCATCCAATCCCACAGTCACAACCCTCCGATCCTGCCATCCAATCCCACAGTCACAACCCCCCGATCCTGCCATCCAATCCCACAGTCACAACCCCCTGATCCTGCCATCCAATCCCACAGTCACAACCCTCCGATCCTGCCATCCAATCCCACAGTCACAACCCCCTGATCCTGCCATCCAATCCCACAGTCACAACCCCCCGATCCTGCTTTCTAATCCCACAGTCACAACCCCCCGATCCTGCTTTCTAATCCCACAGTCACAACCCCCCGATCCTGCCATCCAATCCCACAGTCACAACCCCCAGAACCTGCCATCCAATCCCACAGTCACAACCCCCTGATCCTGCCATCCAATACCACAGTCACAACCCCCCGATCCTGCCATCCAATACCACAGTCACAACCCCCCGATCCTGCCATCCAATCCCACAGTCACAACCCCCTGATCCTGCCATCCAATCCCACAGTCACAACCCACCGATCCTGCCATCCAATACCACAGTCACAACCCCCCGATCCTGCTTTCTAATCCCACAGTCACAACCCCCTGATCCTGCCATCCAATCCCACAGTCACAACCCCCCGATCCTGCCATCCAATCCCACAGTCACAACCCCCTGATCCTGCCATCCAATCCCACAGTCACAACCCACCGATCCTGCCATCCAATCCCACAGTCACAACCCCCCGATCCTGCCATCCAATCCCACAGTCACAACACCCCGATCCTGCCATCCAATCCCACAGTCACAACCCTCCGATCCTGCCATCCAATCCCACAGTCACAACCCTCCGATCCTGCCATCCAATCCCACAGTCACAACCCTCCGATCCTGCCATCCAATCCCACAGTCACAACCCTCCGATCCTGCCATCCAATCCCACAGTCACAACCCCCCGATCCTGCCATCCAATCCCACAGTCACAACCCCCCGATCCTGCCATCCAATCCCACAGTCACAACCTCCTGATCCTGCCATCCAATCCCACAGTCACAACCCCCCGATCCTGCCATCCAATCCCACAGTCACAACCCTCCGATCCTGCCATCCAATCCCACAGTCACAACCCCCCGATCCTGCCATCCAATCCCACAGTCACAACCCCCCGATCCTGCCATCCAATCCCACAGTCACAACCCCCCGATCCTGCTTTCTAATCCCACAGTCACAACCCCCCGATCCTGCCTTCTAATCCCACAGTCACAACCCCCCGATCCTGCTTTCTAATCCCACAGTCACAACCCCCCGATCCTGCTTT
Source organism: Salvelinus namaycush (assembly GCF_016432855.1). NCBI lineage: Eukaryota > Metazoa > Chordata > Actinopteri > Salmoniformes > Salmonidae > Salvelinus > Salvelinus namaycush. Next base: position 60,851,340 of record NC_052311.1, read on the forward strand.
CTAATCCCACAGTCACAACCCCCCGATCCTGCCTTCTAATCCCACAGTCACAACCGCAAGATTCTGCCTTCTAATCCCACAGTCACAATCCTGAGAGATCTCAGTGTCACTGCCTTAGACCATAATGACCATGAAATAATAGTCTTATCTCCACGCAACTCCACCAAGTCCCGTCCCTTGCTCTAGCCCTGGGTCCAATATGCCCTTGCTCCAACCCCAGCCCCAGTCCAGTCTCCTAACCTCATTGTCTTCTGCTGGACTGATGGTTACACTGTGTGATAAACAGTCCAATGGTCCCTCGGTCATTACATGGTGCAGTACCAGCCTCTGACCTGTGAGTGGCAGTAGAGAGCAGGTGGTCTGGCTCGGTTACGTTTCCTAACGATCTTCCCAGTTAGACAGAGGAGGAAGGGAGTAAAGAGGTAGGAAGCAGCACAGAGGAGAGGAAGGAAAATAGATGAAGCAGAACAATACCTATTTTATCCCTGCCCTCTCTGTCAAAGCTCTTTGTCTGTCTCATCCTTCACTCCTCCTCTCACTGTCCTTCTCTCTCCCACTCCCCTAATCCTCATCCTTTTCCACGCACTTGTTCCTTAATCCCAAATATATCTCTCTCACCACCCCTCTCTCAATTGCTTCTACCTCTCTCTACTCCTCCTCTATCACTCCCAAACATGCCACCTCTCAGTATAACCCCTTTTAAACACTTCAGATATAGTGATGCTGATGATTGGACAGTACAAGTACTGCATATATGTTATTATGATGTTTTTTTGTGTGGTAGTTGTACTAGTAGTGTAGCAGCAGTTAATGTTGCTGTACTAAACTCATTTGTCTATTTTTTACATATTTCTTTATTTTTCTTTCTCTCTTCTACTGTCTACTCCTTTCAGTCTTTCATTTTCTTCTTTGTCATCATCCATCCATACTGTTTTGGTCTCTTCTCACCCGCTGCTTACCTCTCGTATTCTTCTGTTTCTCTATGTGTAGTTCATATTACTCTGTTAGGCTGTGACAAATTGCCTCAATCACCATTGACTCAGTTGCTATTTAAGTGAATTAAATCATACCAATTATAACATTTATAAATTATTATAGAGTTTGTTACCACAGTCTGAACCTCATTCTCTTCAGTGTACCTGCTAGGGGAGAGTGTTCTTATCTTGGCGTGGAAATATCGAGCTCACACCCATTTTAGACTCTGCAGCCATTTTGTAGAATGTGTTCAATTTTCTGTGATTTGTCTGCAGTCGTCAGTCTCTCCAGTTGGCCAGTGTTGCTTTCTATTGTGTTTGGATTCTGTTGTGGTACAAAGATACGTAACTATTGATATTACAGTGTTCTTACCTTTATATAATCAATTATGTGAACATAAGAGATGTGTCATTGGGATTAAATGTCTACACTCTTCTAAATGGCCACTTCAAAAGGGTTAGGGTTATGCTTAGTGGCAATACACTGGACTTAAACATATACCTCAGCTCTTTTTAAATTGATTCGGTGGGATCCATGGCTCTGTCAGTCGGTTATCAAATCAAAATGGAATGTTGTTTTTAAAACCTGTCAATGGTTTCAATAGTGCAGCATTTCATTGTGTAAAGCAAGCAATGAAAGACTTGAGACGAAAGAGCTTCGGAGAAAGACGCTTAAGGGGAAAATATCTCTGAGAGGGATGAGAGAGCCAAATACTGAGTCTGGATCATTTCCCCATATCCTCCTACTTTGTATGGTGCAGATATTGGACCTAAAGCGAGAAATTTGGATTCCGTTTCCTTGTAATGGAAACATGTGTCTGTCAGACTGAAATAGGTCTGTTATACGGAACCAATGTATCCAGACTACTCTACCCTTCCTCTCAGTAGGCCCTTTTTCCATCTCTCTCTTTCTCTCCATTTCTCTGCCTCCCCACCATTTCTACCTCTCCCTCTCTCCCCTGCCTGTCTCCTTTCTCTCTCTCTCCTTCTTCCCTTTTCCCTGACGTCTCCTTCCCCATCATAGCCATGGCAGCGTAGAGGGAAGGGTTATGATTAGGCTGTAAAGCAGAATCATGTTTGCTATGCCCTGGCTGCATGCTGTCCATGATGGACCTATGCTGGATAGACAACACCATGGAAGGATATCTGACTGGAAAATAAATGCAGTTCAATTCATACGCCTCTCACTTTCATTTTCCCTGTGTGTTAAACGTCTGAAAAGGGATTGGTGAAAAGGGATTGGTGAAAAGAATATCAGAAAGAAAGAGAGAGAGAGTTCTGTTGGGTGCTTTGGCTGAGCTGTCACAGAGCAATGTGTATGGATGATTATCAAATTCCAAACACATGCACGGATCCTATTGCGTTATGGAGATATCATGTTTTAATATGATTTATGTTTGTCTTTATCATGAATATCAATATGATTTGACGGATCTGTAGAAAATCTATTTCCAAACATGCATGAATCCTACTTAGCTTTGAAGATATGACTTGTATGATGTATATCATGCGTAGATTGAAACTAATTCATAAATGAACCCGGTTTATCTGGAGATAGCTAGCCTTTTGAATACCATGCATATGAATATGATTGAGCTTTTTAAATATCATGCACATCAATATTGAGCTTTTTAAATATCATGCACATCAATATTGAGCTTTTTAAATATCATGCACATCAATATTGAGCTTTTTAAATATCATTCACATCAATATTGAGCTTTTTAAATATCATGCACAGCAATATTGAGCTTTTTAAATATCATTCACATCAATATTGAGCTTTTTAAATATCATGCACATCAATATTGAGCTTTTAAATATCATGCACATCAATATTGAGCTTTTTAAATATCATGCACATCAATATTGAGCATTTAAATATCATGCACATCAATATTGAGCTTTTTAAATATCATTCACATCAATATTGAGCTTTTTAAATATCATGCACATCAATATTGAGCTTTTAAATATCATGCACATCAATATTGAGCTTTTTAAATATCATGCACATCAATATTGAGCTTTTAAATATCATTCACAGCAATATTGAGCTTTTTAAATATCATTCACATCAATATTGAGCTTTTAAATATCATGTATATGAGTTTGATTCAGGGCTGTACTGTTAGATGTAGCCTGTAGCTGTCTGTCAGAGCGATCTCACTGATGTACTGCGGCTAGCTGCTGTGTTTGTTGTAACTCATCCTGTTTTCAGCCTTTCATTTTTTACACAAAGGGAAAATGAGGAAGAGAACAAAAGCAACATATGAAAACTAAAACATGACAGAGAGGAGAGAGAGACAGAGGGAGGAGAGGAGGGAGAGGAAGAGGAACAGAGGAAGGAGAGGCAATCTATAAAAACAAGAGGTCTTTCAAAAGTAAAGGATGAAAGCTAGTCCGGCTGTTATTTTTGACAAATGATCCTTGTGTGGTGCAGCCCTAAAGAGACAGGTAGTGGTACATAATGTTTTGCTACTTGAGAACACTGTGGCTAGTTTTGGCTGAAGACTGAATAACACAGTAGTAACACATTTGAAACATGCTATTTTTCCAGTTTTTCAGAGCAATTTGTATGTCATGACCATCATTTCTATCCGTTTGATTAAAATATAGGTCTATGTGGTATGATGGTCAATTACAATTACATAATTCATGTCTAAATATTTATTTCAGTGGTAAAAGTAGTCTATGTGAATTACCATTGATAGAGTTACTACCATAGAAATATAACCCATGGATATCTATTTATGAGAAGACACTTACGGTCCACACTCACTCCCCTTAATGCAGGCCAGTGCACCAATCAGAGACACCTGCATTAGAGTGAAACTGCCATCTATTCACAGCCATTTTGAGTCCCCTCTCTGACCCTGCGGTCTAGCTCCAGAGGTAACATCCATGCTATCCTGTTTCTGACTAGAGAGACAATGAGGCCTGAATACAGAGCACAGCAGTGGGGTGGGGTGGGGGGGGGGGGGGGGTTGGAGACATACATTAGATCTACTTAAACATCTCAGTCATTTAGGTGACGCTCTTATCCAGAACAACGTGCAGTAGTGAGTGCATACATTTTCTTACTCCCCCCATACTGGTCCCCTGTGGGAATCAAACCCACCACACTGGTGTTGCAAACACCATGCTCTACCAACTGAGCCACATGGGACCTGTATTAAAGATGCACTCCAGCTATTTTGGAACTTTTCTTATTGAAAAACACTATCTCGCGTGTAAATACAGTAATGTACACACACCCAGGGGTGAAAAATAGTGTTGAGCAAAGAAAGTGGTAACTTTATGGATTAGGCCATTCAAGGAGTTTGTCTGATGAAGCCCTCTGATGTCATCAGCCTCCCCCCTTTCTTGAGGAATAATAGAGGAACAATAGAGAACAAAAGAGGAAAGCCCCCCCCACTTGTACCATGTCATGACTTACCTGTACCACCTATTGAGATGTGCCTTTTGTTAAGAAGATCAGGTGTTGAATGAGCTGAAAAGGAGACTGGAGTGCCACTTTAAACTGAACTATTGTATGAAGTTCTCTTACAGGGAATCAGAGTCTGACAGAATGTCAATCTGTGGTGGAATGTGTGTGTCAGTGTTGGCGCATCTGTGTATTTTCAAATGGTGTCTCCTGGCGTATCAATAGGTTAATAGCCGTGGTGTCAGTGTCACAGACTGCCTGATTAGTTGTGTGCTCACTAATCTAGACCCAGCCTGGGAACTATTGGCTCCCTATTGATTTTAGCACGGTGAGCAGCCACAAGATAGAGGGAGGCCAGCTCTATTGATTGACCCCAAATTACCCCCCACCCCCCCATCAACGTCTCCTCGCTCAATTCCTGCCTCCTTATTGGACGTCTGGCCTGAAAAACACTCAATCTGATTGGACGGTTCAGTGAGGTAGAGTTTCTTGGTTGGATCTACCAGATTTGTAAAGAGCTGGTTGTTTTTGGAGGTGAGTCAGGTGTTGTTGATGGATCGTGTCATGGGGTTCAGTGTGTTGTTGATGGATCGTGTCATGGGGTTCAGTGTGTTGTTGATGGATCGTGTCATGGGGTTCAGTGTGTTGTTGATGGATCGTGTCATGGGTTCAGTGTGTTGTTGATGGATCGTGTCATGGGGTTCAGTGTTTTGTTGATGGATCGTGTCATGGGGTTCAGTGTGTTGTTGATGGATCGTGTCATGGGGTTCAGTGTGTTGTTGATGGATCGTGTCATGGGGTTCAGTGTGTTGTTGATGGATCGTGTCATGGGGTTCAGTGTGTTGTTGATGGATCGTGTCATGGGGTTCAGTGTGTTGTTGATGGATCGTGTCATGGGGTTCAGTGTGTTGTTGATGGATCGTGTCATGGGGTTCAGTGTGTTGTTGATGGATCGTGTCATGGGGTTCAGTGTTTTGTTGATGGATCGTGTCATGGGGTTCAGTGTGTTGTTGATGGATTGTGTCATGGGGTTCAGTGTGTTGTTGATGGATCGTGTCATGGGGTTCAGTGTGTTGTTGATGGATCGTGTCATGGGGTTCAGTGTGTTGTTGATGGATCGTGTCATGGGGTTCAGTGTGTTGTTGATGGATCGTGTCATGGGGTTCAGTGTGTTGTTGTGTTGGATTAAAGACAGTGGGAATTTCTGGATTTCCTGGAAGATTGACTCAACTGAATTATGGTCAGAATTGTCTGTATGTCAGAATCCAACCAGTCGTGTATGTTGTTGCCTTCCTCCACTCTGACTGTATTTGATGACTTGGGGGATCAGGTTGTGATCAGATTTAGGAATCAAACCATTTGATAAGAGAATGATCCCATTGATGACACTGTGGAGCCCTGTGCTTGGTTCTGACTACACCACAGTTCTGGGTTTGTGTCTGACATTGGCCACATACAGTATTCTGGATATTTGCTTTGGATAAAAGCATCAGCTTTTATGATCATATTTTTATTGTTTGGTTTCGTCTAGCATTACACGAGAGTTAGAAAAAGCCAAGAAGATACATTTAACATGAATTCATCGTAAAAGACTGATACTTGATGCATGCCAGAACCCAGTTGTCTTTGGTGTGACCACCTCATCTGTTCCCTGTTGACTTCTGTTTATTTCCATTCCCATCCCTCACTCCTCCCAGCCTCGCTCCACCCATCCCTCACTCCTCCCAGCCTCGCTCCACCCATCCCTCACTCCTCCCAGCCTCGCTCCACCCATCCCTCTCTCCTCTCTTCCCCCAGACTAAGCTTGGGGCTCTCCCTCCTGATCATTTCCTTCCCATCTATCACTTCATCTCATCCCTCTCTGTCTGCCTCTGATATCCCCATTCCTCTCTTCCCTCCATCCCTCTCTTCCTGCCTCTGTGTGTAAGCAAGAGAGAGGAGGTTGTTAAACATTTTTCTTCCCCCTAATTGTTTTGACTGGGCTGATTGGCATCCCGATTAGTCCCATTGATTTCCTGGCACTAAGTGCATTGATTTTTACATTTCTTATTGATCCCCGCTCTAAGTCTCCCACACACAGCCTGGCTGCTCGCAGAGGGAACGAGGGAGTGAAGAAGAGAGGAGAGAGGGGAAGAGAGAGAGGGTTAGGTACACACACTGGCCAGAGACACTACAGTGCATTAAAAGTGAGAGAAACAGAGAGAGAGAATGTGAGGATGAACTGGGAAACGAGAGAGAATGAGAGAGATTCCATTTAACCTAGAGACCGACATTTCATGGGTGGGCACAACTATTAGATAGTTAGATGGAAGGATAGATAGTTAGATAGATGGAAGGATAGATAGTTAGTTAGATGGAAGGATAGATAGTTAGATAGATGGAAAGATAGATAGTTAGATAGATGGAAGGATAGATACACTGCTCAAAAAAATAAAGGGAACACTTAAACAACACAATGTAACTCCAAGTCAATCACACTTCTGTGAAATCAAACTGTCCACTTAGGAAGCAACACTGATTGACAATAAATTTCACATGCTGTTGTGCAAATGGAATAGACAAAAGGTGGAAATTATAGGCAATTAGCAAGACACCCCCAAAAAAGGAGTGATTCTGCAGGTGGTGACCACAGACCACTTCTCAGTTCCTATGCTTCCTGGCTGATGTTTTGGTCACTTTTGAATGCTGGCGGTGCTCTCACTCTAGTGGTAGCATGAGACGGAGTCTACAACCCACACAAGTGGCTCAGGTAGTGCAGTTCATCCAGGATGGCACATCAATGCGAACTGTGGCAAAAAGGTTTGTTGTGTCTGTCAGCGTAGTGTCCAGAGCATGGAGGCGCTACCAGGAGACAGGCCAGTACATCAGGAGACGTGGAGGAGGCCGTAGGAGGGCAACAACCCAGCAGCAGGACCGCTACCTCCGCCTTTGTGCAAGGAGGTGCACTGCCAGAGCCCTGCAAAATGACCTCCAGCAGGCCACAAATGTGCATGTGTCAGCATATGGTCTCACAAGGGGTCTGAGGATCTCATCTCGGTACCTATTGGCAGTCAGGCTACCTCTGGCGAGCACATGGAGGGCTGTGCGGCCCCACAAAGAAATGCCACCCCACACCATGACTGACCCATCGCCAAACCGGTCATGCTGGAGGATGTTGCAGGCAGCAGAACGTTCTCCACGGCGTCTCCAGACTCTGTCACGTCTGTCACATGTGCTCATGTGCTCAGTGTGAACCTGCTTTCATCTGTGAAGAGCACAGGGCGCCAGTGGCGAATTTGCCAATCTTGGTGTTCTCTGGCAAATGCCAAACGTCCTGCACGGTGTTGGGCTGTAAGCACAACCCCCACCTGTGGACGTCGGGCCCTCATACCACCCTCATGGAGTCTGTTTCTGACCGTTTGAGCAGACACATGCACATTTGTGGCCTGCTGGAGGTCATTTTGCAGGGCGCTGGCAGTGCACCTCCTTGCACAAAGGCGGAGGTAGCGGTCCTGCTGCTGGGTTGTTGCCCTCCTACGGCCTCCTCCACGTCTCCTGATGTACTGGCCTGTCTCCTGGTAGCGCCTCCATGCTCTGGACACTACGCTGACAGACACAACAAACCTTTTTGCCACAGTTCGCATTGATGTGCCATCCTGGATGAACTGCACTACCTGAGCCACTTGTGTGGGTTGTAGACTCCGTCTCATGCTACCACTAGAGTGAGAGCACCGCCAGCATTCAAAAGTGACCAAAACATCAGCCAGGAAGCATAGGAACTGAGAAGTGGTCTGTGATCACCACCTGCAGAATCACTCCTTTTTTGGGGGTGTCTTGCTAATTGCCTATAATTTCCACCTTTTGTCTATTCCATTTGCACAACAGCATGTGAAATTTATTGTCAATCAGTGTTGCTTCCTAAGTGGACAGTTTGATTTCACAGAAGTGTGATTGACTTGGAGTTACATTGTGTTGTTTAAGTGTTCCCTTTATTTTTTGAGCAGTGTAGTTAGATAGATGGAAGGATAGATAGTTAGATATATGGAAAGATAGATAGATAGTTAGATAGATGGAAAGATAGATAGTTAGATAGATGGAAATATAGATAGTTAGATAGATGGAAAGATAGATAGTTAGATAGATGGAAAGATAGATAGTTAGATAGATGGAAAGATAGATAGTTAGATAGATGGAAGGATGGAAAGAAAGATAGATAGATGGAAAGATAGATAGATAGAGATGGAAAGATAGATAGATAAAGATGGAAAGATAGATAGATAGATGGAAAGATAGATAGATGGAAAGATAGATAGAAAGATGGAAAGATAGATGGAAAGATAGATAGATAGATATATAGATGGAAAGATAGATAGATAGATGGAAATATGGAAAGATAGATAGATAGATGGAAAGATAGATAGATAGATGGAAATATAGATAGATAGATGAAAAGATAGATAGATAGATAGATGGAAAGATGGAAAGATAGATAGATGGAAAGATAGATAGATAGATAGATAGATAGATAGATAGATAGATAGATAGATAGATAGATAGATAGATAGATAGATAGATAGATAGATAGATAGATGGAAGGATAGATGGATGGATATAAGGAAGGATAGATGGAAGGATTGATGGATAGATAGATAGATTGATAGATGGAAGGAAGGATAGATGGAAGGATAGATGGATAGATAGATGGATTGTCAGAGTCGTGTGTATAGGTGGCAGGGAAGTCAGGCGCAGGAGAGTCAAATGGAGTGAAATGGAAGGATAGATGGATGATAGATGGATGGATAGATGAATTGTCAGAGTCGTGTGTATAGGTGGCAGGGAAGTCAGGCGCAGGAGAGTCAAATGGAGTGAAATGGAGTCTTTTTAATAGAAGTCCAATAAACATACTCCAAACACTAAAAGTACATCAAAACAAAAGTGGGTACGAGGACCCGTCGCACACCTATACAGAAATATACTACACTGACATAAAAAGAATCTCTGACAAAGACATGAGGAGAAACAGAGGGTTAAATACACAACAGGTAATGAATGGGATTGAAACCACGTGTGTAGGAAGACAAGACAAAACCAATGGAAAATGAAAAATGGATCAATGATGGCTAGAAGACCGGTGACGTCGACCGCCGAACACCGCCCGAACAAGGAGAGGCAACAACTTCAGCAGAAGTCGTGACATGGATGGATGGATGGATGGATGGATGGATGGATGGATGGATGGATGGATGGATGGATGGATGGATGGATGGATGGATGGATGGATGGATGGATGGATGGATGGATGGATGGATGGATGGATGGATAGATAGATAGATAGATAGATAGATAGATAGATAGATAGATAGATAGATAGATAGATAGATAGATAGATAGATAGATAGATAGATAGATAGATAGATAGATAGATAGATAGATAGATAGATAGTTGGATAGATAGATAGATGGATGGATGGTTAGATGGATAGATAGTTAGATGGATAGATAGTTAGATGGATAGATAGATAGATAGATAGATAGATAGATAGATAGATAGATAGATAGATAGATAGATAGATAGATAGATGGATGGATGGATGGATGGATGGATGGATAGATAGTTAGTTAGATGGATAGATGGATAGATAGTTAGATGGATAGATAGTTGGATAGATGGATGGATGGATAGATGGATAGATAGTTGGATAGATGGATGGATAGATAGATGGATAGATAGATAGATGGATAGATAGATAGATGGATAGATAGTTGGATAGATAGATAGATTACATTACATGGATATTACTGTGTCATTGTTAGTGAAGGTGGTGCCACTAATCAGCCGTGTGCGTGTGTCTCCGTGTGTGTGCGTGCGTGTATGACATTTGCTGTGGCTTTTGGGCCTGGGCTCAAATCCTTCAGTTGATAGTGTTTCTCTATTTAGCTACAGTTACAGTACTTGACCAAAATTGTGGTAACCTTTTTCTAAAGTAATTTGCTGCTTTTCACTTAGTGAAGTCTGTCCTGCATGGACCTGGAAAACATGTATGGTATGGAGGCAGTCTGTCTTTATGGCATGGAGTCAGTCTGTCTTTATGGCATCGAGTCGGTCTGTCTTTATGGCATGGAGTCAGTCTGTCTTTATGGCATGGAGTCAGTCTGTCTATATGGCATGGAGTCAGTCTGTCTCTGGCTGGATGAGTCAGGTCTATAGCGAGTCAGTCTGTCTTTGGCATGGGTCAGTCTGTCTTTATGGAGGTAGTCTGTCTTTGTCATGTAGTCAGGTCTTATGGCATGGAGTCAGTCTGTCTTTATGCATGGAGTCAGTCTGTCTTTATGGAGGTAGTCTGTCTTTGTGGCATGTATCATTGATCATGGATGTCTTTATGGCATGGAGTCCAGTCTGTCTTTATGGCATGGAGGTCAGTCTGTCTTATGGCATGGGTCAGTCTGTCATGGTCTTAGGAACTTTTTTGAGATTCTGTCCTTTGTGGCATGGATGGCATTGATGGCATGGATGGTCTTTGTGGCATGGAGTCAGTCTGTCTTTATGGCATGGAGCCAGTCAGTCTGTCTTTATGGCATGGAGTCAGTCTGTCTTTATGGAGTCAGTCTGTCTTAATGGCATGGAGTCAGTCTGTCTTTTTGTAGTCAGTCGTCTTTATGCATGGAGCAGTCTGTCTTTATGGAGTCAGTCTGTCTTTAGCATGGAGTCAGTCTGTCTTGTGCATGGAGTCAGTCTGTCTTATGGCATGGAGCAGTCTTTCTTATGGAGTCAGTCTGTCTTTATGGCATGGAGTCAGTCTGTCTTTAGGAGTCAGTCGTCTTAAGGCATGGAGTCAGTCTGTCTTTTGTAGTCAGTCTGTCTTTGTGGTATGGAGTCAGTCTGTCTTTATGACATGGAGTCAGTCTGTCTTTATGGAGTCAGTCTGTCTTTGTGGTATGGAGTCAGTCTGTCTTTATGATATGGAGTCAGTCTGTCTTTATGATATGGAGTCAGTCTGTCTTAATGGCATGGAGTCAGTCTGTCTATATGGCATGGAGTCAGTCTGTCTTTATGGAGGTAGTCTGTCTTTGTGGCATGGAGTCAGTCTGTCTTTGTGGCATGCAGTTAGTCTGTCTTGTGGCATTGAGTTGGTCTGTCTTTATGGCATGGAGTCAGTCTGTCTTTGTGGCATGGAGTCAGTCTGTCTATGGAGTCAGTCTGTCTTTGTGGCATGTAGTCAGTCTGTCTTTATGGCATGGAGTCAGTCTGTCTTGATGGCATTGAGTTGGTCTGTCTTTGTGGTATGGAGTCAGTCTGTCTTTATGGAGTCAGTCTGTCTTTATGGCATGGAGTCAGTCTGTCTTTATGGCATGGAGTCAGTTTCTCTTTATGGCATGGAGTCCGTCTGTCTTCATGGCATGGAGTCAGTCTTTCTTTGTGGCATGGAGTCAGTCTGTCTTTATGGAATGGAGTCAGTCTGTCTTCTTGGCATGGAGTCAGTCTGTCTTTATTGCATGGAGTCAGTCTGTCTTTATGGCATGGAGTCAGTCTGTCTTTATGGCATGGATTAAGTCTGTCTTTATGGAGTCAGTCTGTCTTTATGACATGGAGTCAGTCTGTCTTCATGGCATGGAGTCAGTCTGTCTTTATAGCATGGAGTCAGTCTGTCTTTGGCATGGAGTCAGTCTGTCTTTATGGAGGTAGTCTGTCTTTGTGGCATGTAGTCAGTCTGTCTTTATGGCATGGAGTCAGTCTGTCTTTATGGCATGGAGTCAGTCTGTCTTTATGGAGGTAGTCTGTCTTTGTGGCATGGAGTCAGTCTGTCTTGATGGCATTGAGTCGGTCTGTCTTTATGGCTTGGAGTCAGTCTGTCTTTATGGTATGGAGTCAGTCTGTGTTTATGGCATGGAGTCAGTCTGTCTTTATTGCATGGAGTCAGTCTGTCTTTGTGGCATGGAGTCAGTCTGTCTTTATGGCATGGAGCCAGTCTGTCTTTATGGAGTCAGTCTGTCTTTATGGCATGGAGTCAGTCTGTCTTTGTGGCATGGAGTCAGTCTGTCTTTATGGCATGGAGCCAGTCTGTCTTTATGGAGTCAGTCTGTCTTTATGGCATGGAGTCAGTCTGTCTTTATGGAGTCAGTCTGTCTTAATGGCATGGAGTCAGTCTGTCTTTTTGTAGTCAGTCTGTCTTTGTGGTATGGAGTCAGTCTGTCTTTATGACATGGAGTCAGTCTGTCTTTATGGAGTCAGTCTGTCTTTGTGGTATGGAGTCAGTCTGTCTTTATGATATGGAGTCAGTCTGTCTTTATGATATGGAGTCAGTCTGTCTTAATGGCATGGAGTCAGTCTGTCTATATGGCATGGAGTCAGTCTGTCTTTATGGAGGTAGTCTGTCTTTGTGGTATGGAGTCAGTCTGTCTTTGTGGCATGCAGTTAGTCTGTCTTGATGGCATTGAGTTGGTCTGTCTTTATGGCATGGAGTCAGTCTGTCTTTGTGGCATGGAGTCAGTCTGTCTATGGAGTCAGTCTGTCTTTGTGGCATGTAGTCAGTCTGTCTTTATGGCATGGAGTCAGTCTGTCTTGATGGCATTGAGTTTGTCTGTCTTTGTGGTATGGAGTCAGTACTGTCTTTATGTCACTGTCTATGGCATGGAGTCAGTCTGTCTTTATGGCATGGAGTCAGTTTCTCTTTATGGCATGGAGTCCGTCTGTCTTCATGGCATGGAGTCAGTCTTTCTTTGTGGCATGGAGTCAGTCTGTCTTTATGGTATGGAGTCAGTCTGTGTTTATGGCATTGAGCCAGTTTGTCTTTATGGGGTCAGTCTTTCTTTGTGGCATGGAGTCAGTCTGTCTTTGTGGTATGGAGTCAGTCTGTCTTTATGATATGGAGTCAGTCTGTGTTTATGGCATGGAGCCAGTCTGTCTTTATGGAGTCAGTCTTTCTTTGTGGCATGGAGTCAGTCTGTCTTTATGGAGTCAGTCTGTCTTTGTGGTATGGAGTCAGTCTGTCTTTATGGCATTGAGCCAGTCTGTCTTTATGGGGTCAGTCTTTCTTTGTGGCATGGAGTCAGTCTGTCTTTGTGGTATGGAGTCAGTCTGTGTTTATGGCATGGAGCCAGTCTGTCTTTATGGAGTCAGTCTTTCTTTGTGGCATGGAGTCAGTCTGTCTTTATGGAGTCAGTCTGTCTTTGTGGTATGGAGTCAGTCTGTCTTTATGATATGGACCAGTCTGTCTTAATGGCATGGAGTTAGTCTGTCTTTATGGAGGTAGTCTGTCTTTGTGGCATGGAGTCAGTCTGTCTTTGTGGCATGCAGTCATTCTGTCTTTATGACATGGAGTCAGTCTGTCTTCATGGCATGGAGTCAGTTTGTCTTTATGGCATGGAGTCAGTCTGTCTTTATGGCACGGAGTCAGTCTGTCTTTGTGGCATGGAGTCAGTCTGTCTTTATGGAGTCAGTGTTTCTTTGTGGTATGGAGTCAGTATGTCTTTATGGAGGTAGTCTGTCTTTGTGGCATGGAGTCAGTCTGTTTTTGTGGTATGCAGTCAGTCTGTCTTCTTGGCATTGAGTCGGTCTGTCTTTATGGCATGGAGTCAGTCTGTCTTTATGGTATGGAGTCAGTCTGCGTTTATGGCTTGGAGCCAGTCTGTCTTTATGGAGTCAGTCTGTCTTTATGGCATGGAGTCAGTCTGTCTTTATGGAGTCAGTCTGTCTTTATGATATGGAGTCAGTCTGTCTTAATGGCAGAGAGTCAATCTGTCTTTATGGAGTCAGTCTGTCTTTGTGGTATGGAGTCAGTCTGTCTTCATGACATGGAGTCAGTCTGTCTTCATGGCATGGCGTCAGTCTGTCTTTATGGCATGGAGTCAGTCTGTCTTTATGGCATGGAGTCAGTCTGTCTTTGTGGCATGTAGTCAGTCTGTCTTTGTGGTATGGAGTCAGTCTGTCTTCATGACATGGAGTCAGTCTGTCTTTATGGCATGGAGTCAGTCTGTCTTTATGGCATGGAGTCAGTCTGTCTTTGTGGCATGGAGTCAGTCTGTCTTTATGGAGTCAGTCTGTCTTTGGGGTATGGAGTCAGTCTGTCTTTATGGAGTCCGTCTGTCTTCATGGCATGACTCAGTCTGTCTTTGTGGCATGGAGTCAGTCTGTCTTTATGGAGGTAGTCTTTCTTTGTGGCATGGAGTCAGTCTGTCTTTATGGAGGTAGTCTTTCTTTGTGGCATGGAGTCAGTCTGCCTTTGTGGCATGGAGTCAGTCTGTCTTCATGGCATGGAGTCAGTCTGTGTTTATGGCATGGAGTCAGTCTGTCTTTGTGGCATGGAGTCGGTCTGTCTTTATGGAGTCCGTCTGTCTTTGTGGCATGGAGTCGGTTTGTCTTTATCGAGTCAGTTTGTCTTTGTGGCATGGAGTCAGTCTGTATTTATATCATCAGAGGTGTGTAGAATGCTCACACACACACACACACACATTTACACACACACACACACACACACACATTTAAACAGCCTCAAAACACAAACACACTAATAAAGACACTCATAGTAATATACCTGTCTTTGCATATATGCACTTACATGCAGCACAATACGTTTTCATTCTGTGTAATTAAGTATTAAGGCATCTCTGTGGTTTGTAGTATGTGCTCTTAAGCACGACGCAACCCGGAGTGCCTGGATACAGCCCTTAGCTGTGGTATGTTGGCCATATACCACAAACCCCTGAGGAGCCTTATTGCTATTATAAACTGGTTACAAATATAATTAGAACAGTAAAAATAAATGTTTTATCATTCCCGTGGTATTCGGTCTCATATACCATGTCTTTCAGCCAATCAGCATTCAGGGCTCAAACCAGCCAGTTTATAATTATGTGTATACAACTGCAAGACAAACAGTTATACATTTCCCAAGACAAATCTGTCGCCCTGAACTCGTGTCGCATTGATCATTTCCACAATTTCTCCTGCAAAACACGGGCAGATTTTTTATTTCGTTGCTTCTGATTGTTTCTATCCCTGTGAAACGGTGGTTGCTTTGCTGAAATACTGCAGTGTTTATTACGGCTCCCCCTCTCTCCTCCTCTCTTCCCCCTTCTCTCTCCCCCTCGTCTCTTACCCATTTTGTGTCCTCTCTTCCCCATCTCTCTCTTTTTTTCCCCTCTCTCCCATTCACGATTTTGTCCAACGACGCTGCACTCTCCTCTCCCATCTCCTCCTTCTCCCTCTCCCCCTTCTCTCTCCCATTCCCTGGTTCCCGTGTGGATAGGTTAGGTTAGGGGGGGCTGGCTGGAGCAGCAGCCTGGACCAATGACGTGGTGCGACATGTAACCATGGCGCTGGAGAGGAAATCAATAACTGAAACGATGAGGGGCGCTGGGCTGGGCTGGATTAACGTCAGGGGGCCAAGAGGCCAGGGGGGTTTGGGGGGGATGGGAGGGGGGGTGCTTTGGGGGCCTGGACTGGAGATTTGAGGTTGGGCGACCTAAGGTATGGGGAGGGGGGAGACAAATTGGGCAAGATGTACAGTCCTCAGACCAGGTCCCAGTGTACACCGTTCTTCTCTCTGTCTTTCCTTTAGTTGTTCAAATGTGTATCACTACCAGGACCAACTACACAGATGAACTGCTGGTCCCAAATAGGCCAATATAGAAGTGTTATAGAAAAATGCCACTGTATATGGTTAGGATAGAAACAGCTAGTGAACTACTAATATCTCCCTGCCTTCTCTGTCTAACTTTCCCCAGAGAGGAGAGAGTGTGGAGTCTGAGAGGAGAGTGTGTGGAATCAGAGAGGAGAGTGTGTGTGGAGTCAGAGAGGAGAGTGTGTGTGGAGTCTGAGAGAGAGTGTGTGTGGAGTCTGAGAGAGAGTGTGTGTGTGGAGTCAGAGAGGAGAGTGTGTGTGGAGTCAGAGAGGAGAGTGTGTGTGGAGTCTGAGAGGAGAGTGTGTGTGTGGAGTCTGAGAGGAGAGTGTGTGGAGTCAGAGAGGAGAGTGTGTGTGGAGTCAGAGAGGAGAGTGTGTGTGGAGTCTGAGAGAGAGTGTGTGTGTGGAGTCAGAGAGAAAGGTGGTGAGAGTCGAGAGAGAGTTGTGTGTGGAGTCTGAGAGGAGAGTGTGTGTGTGGAGTCTGAGAGGAGAGTGTGTGTGGAGTCTGAGAGAGAGTGTGTGTGTGGAGTCTGAGAGAAGAGTGTGTGTGTGGAGTCAGAGAGGAGAGTGTGTGTGTAGAGTCTGAGAGGAGAGTGTGTGTAGAGTCTGAGAGAGAGTGTGTGTGTGGAGTCAGAGAGAAGAGTGTGTGTGTGGAGTCTGAGAGAGAGTGTGTGTGTGGAGTCAGAGAGGAGAGTGTGTGTGTGGAGTCAGAGAGGAGAGTGTGTGTGTGGAGTCAGAGAGGAGAGAGTGTGTGTAGAGTCTGAGAGAGAGTGTGTGTGTGGAGTCAGAGAGGAGACTGTGTGTGGAGTCAGAGCGGAGAGTGTGTGTGTAGAGTCTGAGAGAGAGTGTGTGTGTGGAGTCAGAGAGGAGAGTGTGTGTAGAGTCTGAGAGAGCGTGTGTGTGTGGAGTCAGAGAGGAGAGTGTGTGTGGAGTCAGAGAGGAGAGTGTGTGTGTAGAGTCTGAGAGAGAGTGTGTGTGTGGAGTCAGAGAGGAGAGTGTGTGTGTGGAGTCTGAGAGGAGAGTGTGTGTGTGGAGTCTGAGAGGAGAGTGTGTGTGTAGAGTCTGAGAGAGAGTGTGTGTGTGGAGTCAGAGAGGAGAGTGTGTGTGTGGAATAGAGAGAAGAGTGTGTGTGGAGTCAGAGAGGAGAGTGTGTGTGTGGAGTCATAGAGGAGAGTGTGTAGAGTCAGAGAGGAGAGTGTGTGTGTGGAGTCTGAGAGGAGAGTGTGTGTGTAGAGTCAGAGAGAATAGTGTGTGTGTGTGGAGTCAGAGAGGAGAGTGTGTAGAGTCAGAGAGGAGAGTGTGTGGGGAGTCAGAGAGGAGGAGGTTGTGTGTGGAGTCGAGAGGAGAGTGTGTGTGGAGTCAGAGGAGAGTGGTTGGAGTCAGAGATGATGAGTGTGTGTGGAGGTCGAGAGGAGAGTGTGTGTGTGGAGTCAGAAGGAGAGTGTGGTGGAGTCTGAGAGGTAGAGTGTGTGTGGAGTCAGAGAGGAGTTGATGTGGGTAGGAGAGTGAGTGTGTGTGTTGTGTGGAGTCTGAGGAGAGGTGTGTGTGAGTCAGAGAGGAGAGTGTGTGTGTGGAGTCATAGAGAGGAGAGTGTGTGTGTGGAGTCAGAGAGGAGAGTGTGTGTGTGGAGTCAGAGAGGAGAGTGTGTGTAGAGTCTGAGAGAGAGTGTGTGTGTGGAGTCAGGAGGGGAGTGTGGTGGAGTCAGAGCGGAGAGTGTGGTAGAGTCTGAGAGAGAGTGTGTGGTGGAGTCAGAGAGGAGGGGTGGTGTAGAGTTGAGAGAGGGTGTGTGTGGAGTCAGAGAGGAGATGTGGTGGAGTCAGAGAGAAGAGTGTGTGTGTGAGTCGAGAGAGAGTGTGTGTGTGGAGTCATAGAGGAGAATGTGTAGAGTCAGAGAGGAGAGTGTGTGTGTAGAGTCAGAGAGAATAGTGTGTGTGTGTGGAGTCAGAGAGGAGAGTGTGTAGAGTCAGAGAGGAGAGTGTGTGTGTAGAGTCAGAGAGAAGAGTGTGTGTGTGTGGAGTCAGAGAGGAGAGTGTGTAGAGTCAGAGAGGAGAGTGTGTGTGTGTGGAGTCAGAGAGGAGAGTGTGTGTGTGGAGTCAGAGAGGAGAGTGTGTGTGGAGTCAGAGAGGAGAGTGTGTGTTTGTAAGTTAGCAGCAGGGTGTGGCCCTCTGTACTGCCAAGATCCAGATAATAAATATCTGTAATAAATATCATTATTATTGGGCCAATCTCCCCCAATAACGCAGCCTTAGTGAAAGATGACACCAGGGACTTGGCTGGATATTGGCAATATATCAGCATTGATTATTGAAAGTGGCTGACAGGAGAGGGGAGGCAAAGTTAATAAAACTAATAAAAAAAGACAAGAAATACAGGAAGAACAAGGTCTTAAGATGGACTGGCTGCTTATTCATATAGAAGGAGGAGGGGAGACAAGAGATAGGGATCAGGAGATGTTGTGTGGGTGTGTGTGTGTGTGTGTGTGTGTGTGTGTGTGTGTTGTGGTGTGTGTGTGTGTGTGTGTGTGTGTGTGTGTGTGTGTGTGTGTGTGTTGTGTGGTGTGTGTGGTGTGTGTGCATTTCATGCTGTGTGTGTGTGTGTGTGTGTGTGTACTTTCATGAGGGTGTGTGTGTGTGTGTGTGTGTGTGTGTGTGTGTGTGTGTGGTGTGTGTGTGCGGTGTGTGTGTGTGTGTGTGTGTGTGTGTGTTTGCGTGTGTATACTTTCATGCGTGTAGAGGAGTATGTAAGTCTGCTGTATGCTCACACATTTTTTCTTTCCCAGTGTTTGCTTTGTGTCTTCAGTTCTGCATGGTACACTAACGCTAGATACTGATCAACACATGGACCCCACTACACAACACACACATAAACACCATCCATCATGTCAATATTATCTTGATAAATCTATACATCAGGTCAGCATATGGATTTGTGTGAATTTTGCATCTTCTCTCTGTATTGTACCCCCTCCTCTGTAGTATTATTAATAATAATATGCGAAACAATAACAACAATATTTTAGTTCTCAGTGTTTATGTATGATTTTAGAGGGGAAAGCAGAATAAAGACTCTCAATATGAGTAAACTCCCAACAGCCCCCAAGTCTAATGGGTTTATCCTCTGGCCTGTTGATGTTCATGTGTTGATGTTCTCCGTATCCATAGACAGAATGATTTAGCAGTGCATGGGGATCGAACAGGTTTCCTGTTATATTCATCAGAGGTATAGGGAGGGGGAAGTCTGTGAATCCAAAAATGTGTAATTATACAGATGATTAACAAAATATGACATGACAGAATTCATACCTTGGTTTTTGTGGTGAATGTGAATGAAACAAACTGTTTTGATAATGGTTTTCATACACACACCTTGTCCATAATGTAGAGGCCTCTGGGATATTCATTCAAGAGGTAAGGGAGGAGGATGGTACATGTGATCTGTATTACATACCAATACCAATTGACATACCTTTGTATGCCTCCTACACAAAAGTGAGCAGTTCAGTCATCTGCACCCAATACAGCTAGCCTTCAACATATTCTTATAGCCTACATATTCTCACCTCTTTGTTGATTGATATCCATTGAATTGTGTCCATTTTCTGTTTTAGAAAGATTTGCAAAAATATGAAAAGATAGATGGTATCATTATAAGACAATATCAATTTAGATCATACAAGGGACAAACCTTACCTTAAATGGAGGAGATCTTTACATTTGTCAGTTAAGTGCCTGCACCTGTTGTCATTTCAAATTGGGCAGTTAGGTTCCTGCAAGAACCCCCACAAACTAAGGAGGTTCCTCGAAGAACCCCAACTCCTATGGTTCTTCAAATAACTTTGAGGGTCTTAGAAGAACCCTTGTTGAACTCCTAATTTTGTGTGTGTATGTCCTACACAGTGTAGTGATAGAGGGTGTGAGAGGTCTGGCTTGGTGCTAGGTGGTATTGGAGTGACAGTGTAGTGATAGAGGATGTGAGAGGTCTGGCTTGGTGCTAGGTGGTATTGGAGTGACAGTGTAGTGATAGAGGATGTGAGAGGTCTGGGTGGTTGCTAGGTGGTATTGGAGGTGCAGTGTAGTGATAGAGGATGTGAGAGGTCTGGGTGGTGCTAGGTGGTATTGAGTGGACAGTGTAGTGATAGAGAATGTGAGAGTGCTGGGTTGGTGCTTGGTGGTATTGGAGTGACAGGGTAGTGATAGAGGATGTGAGAGGTCTGGTTGGTGCTAGGTGGTATTGGAGTGACAGGGTAGTGATAGAGGATGTGAGAGGTCTGGGTGGGCTTGGTGTATTGGAGTGACACAGTGTAGTGATAGAGATGTGAGAGGTCTGGTGGTGCTAGGTGGTATTGGGAGTGACAGGGTAGTGATAGAGGATGTGAGAGGTCTGGGTTGGTGCTTGGTGGTATTGGAGTGACACAGTGTAGTGATAGAGGGTGTGAGAGGTCTGGGTTGGTGCTAGGTGGTATTGGAGTGACAGGGTAGTGATAGAGGATATGAGAGGTCTGGGTTGGTGCTAGGTGGTATTGGAGTGACAGTGTAGTGATAGAGGATGTGAGAGGTCTGGGTTGGTGCTAGGTGGTATTGGAGTGACAGTGTAGTGTTAGAGGATATGAGAGGTCTGGGTTGGTGCTAGGTGGTATTGGATTGAATCTAGGCAGTGTCACAGTGAGAGTATGTATTTTCGTAATGTGGTCTTGTTACCACTCTGACGGCGACAGTAACACGCTGTTGCCTGAATATTGATTTGGGACATGGTGTTATTGATGAGTGAGAATTGAATTCAACCAGCTCATTTGTCAGTGTGACATCACCATTTAACAATAACCATGACATGGCATGCACATGGACAGTAGACACAGACAAATACATCGTCAAACACACACATCATGCACACATGCAGTACACACTCACACATAGCTCGTACATAGTTACACACTTATTTTGGAAGGCTCATGGGTTCTAACCACCCGGCTTCCTATTCCTTATTTCTGACGTAATTGCCATAGTGTTTTTTCTTGCTTTCTTTGAAGATGAAAATGACATGCTATTACTACGAGGACCAGTAATATACTAGACTAAAGGACAGATGGGGCAGGATGACCAGACTATATGTGCTGAATGTGTAACCATTACGTCTAAGTTAATATGATTAAATATACTGATATTTCAAGAAGGATATACCAGTATGACATTTTTAGGAACATTCTGCATTCTATGAATGTCATTGATGATTGATAGAATTTGCTGTCAATTTTGTTGGATGTTATTTGTTTTTCCTGAATGCATAGATGAAGCTTTGATTTATTGTCAAAAATATCTAATTTATTTTTAGTAAATCAAAATTCCAGTTATAAATAGCATATAGCGTTCTACGAGAAAATGGCAGCATGCTAACTAACCTTACTCAGAAATGTTATCACACACAATAAGTATCAACTTATTAAAAAACAACATCTTTAATCGGCCTGGGCATTTTATTTCTATCCCATTACTGCCTATTAAATGGAGAGAAAATGTAAGATTTTGGCACAAATAAGCAATAAAAATCTATGATTTGTATACATTGTCATACAATTGTAATGAAATAAAAAATATCTGAGATCCCGTTTTTACGACAATGGGGCCAATAATAATGTAATCCCCAATATTGAAATTGGCATCCATATAGCCATTACTATACAGTACCATGCAATAACATACCATTACAGAATATTAACAGTGACAATGACTCCTTTCCATCTCCATCTCAGAGGTAGCCTGGTGGGTAGGAGTTTGTGTCTTGGTAACCGAAA